>NW_027507789.1:153751406-154266406 GCF_037356315.1 Lithobates pipiens | reverse complement strand
CAAAATGCACCCTAACAAGCTGCTATCATACAAAAAGACAAATCACAAAGATATATAGTATACCATATCCGTACCCTTGTTACCCCATATATACCATATTGACAGCGCTAGAAAAAAAAAAAGAAATAATCAAAAACAAATACAAAAAAAAAAAAATGTAATATATATATGTGCACCAAAATAATGACATATATAGAGGATAATAACTCTATGTTTAGAAAGAGTCACTAGCAAGTGTCCATAATATTTCCAGACATATAAATCTCAATTTTCAAATGAGCTATCACACTTCGGAAAAATTCAGAAGAGAAGATCCATCTCCAAGAAAGAGAACACCAGTGTGCGAAGAGTCTGACGGCCGGTGACACCCCTTATGGTAATTCACTCACCAGAACCCAAAGGGTTAACAGGCACTTCACTGCGACTGTGAAAGCAATCCCACTAGTGTCCTTCTGGAGAATAATCACACCACCATAGGTTCCTCACTCTCGGGTTCCCTGATCTCTCATCGATAAAAGTTCACTTGATTCTCATTGACAGCACCAGATCCACATATCTGGTGCTGTCAATGAGAATCAAGTGAACTTTTATCGATGAGAGATCAGGGAACCCGAGAGTGAGGAACCTATGGTGGTGTGATTATTCTCCAGAAGGACACTAGTGGGATTGCTTTCACAGTCGCAGTGAAGTGCCTGTTAACCCTTTGGGTTCTGGTGAGTGAATTACCATAAGGGGTGTCACCGGCCGTCAGACTCTTCGCACACTGGTGTTCTCTTTCTTGGAGATGGATCTTCTCTTCTGAATTTTTCCGAAGTGTGATAGCTCATTTGAAAATTGAGATTTATATGTCTGGAAATATTATGGACACTTGCTAGTGACTCTTTCTAAACATAGAGTTATTATCCTCTATATATGTCATTATTTTGGTGCACATATATATATTACATTTTTTTTTTTTATTTGTTTTTGATTATTTCTTTTTTTTTTCTAGTGCTGTCAATATGTTCTATTTCTAGGTCCGGACCTAGTCTGCAGGAAAGTCTGGTCAGGTTTACGCGGTATAACGGTGGCTGCGTAGCTTTTATTTTTATTTTTTATCCATTCGATCGATCAAAGTGATCAATTCCACAAGTAAATAAATAGTCATAATTTCCCTTAAGATCACTTTAGGCTCCATTTCGATCGGATTTGGTCAAACTGATTCGATTAGACAGCATAGAATATTATGTTATGGTCATACCTCTTATGCCACGTACACACGATCTGACATTCTGACAACAAAATCCATGGAATTTTTTCGACGGATGTTGGCTCAAACTTGACTTGCATACACACGGTCACACAACGTTAGAGGAAATTCCGAACGTTAAGAACGCGGTGACATTCAACGAGCTGAGAAAATTGAAGTTCAGTAGCCAGTGCGGCTCTTCTGCTTGATTCCGAGCATGCGTGGAACTTTGTGAGTCGGAATTGTGTACACATGATCGGAATTTCCCGACAACAGATTTTGTTGTCGGAAAATTTGAGATCCAGATCTCAAATTTTGTGTGTCGGAAATTCCGATGGGAAATGTCCGATGAAACCTACACGCGGTCAATTTCCAACATAAAGTTCCCATCGAACATTTTCCGTGGGAAAATCCAACCGTGTGTATGGGGCATATGATTAGATTGTAAGCTCTAATGAGCAGGGCTCTCTGATACCTACTGTATTAACTGCTTCAGCCCCGGAAGATTTTACCCCCCTTCTCGACCAGAGCACTTTTTACAATTCGACACTGCGTCGCTTTAACTGACAATTGCGCAGTCGTTTTACCCCATTTCCTGACCAGAGCTATTTTTACAATTCGGCAGCTTTAACTGACAATTGCGCGGTCGTGCGACGCTGTACCCAAACGAAGAGAGCTTGACTGCTCACAGATAGAGAATAAAACCGATCGATCAGTGATGTTCAGTTGCTCGGTTCTCAGTGCAGAGGCGCCGGGGGGCAGATGCAGCATTGGACCCATGCTGCATCCACCTAGGCAAGTATTAATCTAAAGGAAATAAAAAAAACATACTTCTCTTTTAAGGGTTAAAATGTATGTGGTTTTTGTTTTTTTGGAGTTTTTTTTTTTTAAAGATTAAAAATTTCAAATTAGAAACTGGATAGGTTAACCACTCCAGCTCTGAGAGGATTTACCCCCTTCCTGATCGGGCCATTTTTTTGCAATACGACACTACAGTACTGTAACTGACAATTGCGCAGTCATGCGACGCTGTACACAAACAAAATTTGCATCCTTTTTTTCCCCCACAAATAGCTTTCTTTTGGTGGTATTTGATCACTTCTGCATTTTTTACTTTTTTGCGCTATAAACAAAAAAAAATATTTTTTTTTTACTTTTTGCTATAATAAATATCCCCCCCCATTTAAAAAAAAACAAAAACAAATTTCTTCATCAGTTTAGTCCAATATGTATTCTAAATATTTTTTGTAAAAAAAAATTGCAATAAGCATATATTAATTGGTTTGTGCAAAGGTTATAGCATCTACAATCTATGGGAAAGATTTATGGCATTTTTATTATTATTTTTTTTTACTCATAATGGCGGTGTACTGTGACATTGCGGCGGACAGATCAGACGCTTTTCACACATTTTTGGGACCATTGGCATTTATACAGCGATCAGTGCTATAAAAATGCATTGATTACTGTGTAAATGTCACTGGTAGGGAAGAGGGTTAACCACTAGGGGGCGATCAAGGGGTTAAATGTGTGTTCCCTCAGCATGTTCTAACTGTGAGGGGATAGGACTGACTGGGGGAGGAGACATATCGTTGGTTCTACTAATTAGGAACAAACAATATGTTTCCTCTCCCCTGACAGAACAGGGATTTGTGTGTTTATATGGGTTGTAAACCCATATAAAAAAAGAACAAAAAAAAACTCCAAGACAAAGGCATAATGAGCTAGTATGCATCCCATACTAGCTCATTATGAAATGCTTACCTTAGATCGAATCTTTTGCAGCGGTTCCCGTACACCACTGTGACCGGTGACATGTCTCTCCAGAGCTATTTCCATGTTTGCAGGCTCCGGTGCTGTGATTGGCCGCAGCTGCGATGATGTCACGGCACAGGGCCATTTCTTCATGCGCCGATGATGTTGGCACAAGCGTATATGGTAAATATCTCCTAAACCATGCAGGCTTAGGAGATATTTCCAGCACCTCCAGGTAAGTCTTATTTAGGCTCACCTGTAGGTACAAGTGGTGTAACAGGGTTTACAGCCACTTTAACTGCTTCAATACCAGGCACTTTTACCCTGTTTCTGCCCAGGCCAATTTTCAGCTTTCAGCACTGTCACACTTTGAATGACAATTGTGCGGTCATGCTACACTGTACTTAATTTTTAGCATTTTGATCACACAAATAGAGCTTTCTTTTGGTGGTATTTAATCCTTTCGCTGACAGAGCTGTTTTTGCTGTTTTTTTTTTAAAACAACATTTGAGGCTTGAAGATTACACAAAATCCCACAAATATTATATATTTTCTGAAAGCAGACACCTTAGAGAATAAAATAGTGGTAGTTCCAATTTTCTGTGTCTCACAATATTACCGCAAAGGTCTAGGAAATGCAAAATTTCAGTAAAAAACACACTAACGTGAATATTAGAGCAAAAGAATGCAATAGATTACCAAATTTTGGGTAAAATATAAAAGACGAGGTTGCGCCGAGTAAATACCCAACATGGCAATTTTTTTTGCACCGTGAAATGGTGTCAAACTTCAGTACCCTATATTTTCTATAGGGGACGCTTAAAAAAAACCTATAGGTATAAGTTTAGTGTTACCGAAGAGGTCTTGTGTTAGAAATATTGCTCTCAATCCGGTGTGCTCGGTGATTTGTAACATGTGTATCGCAATCGACGTTTTCACGCATGGGCGCCCCGATGCATGCGTTTCCGTTTGTGCATGTGTACATGTGGGGGTGGAGGGGGCCTCAAAATATTTAGCAAAAAACCTCAATGTGATTTTTTTTTTTTAGTGACAGGCTCCCTTTTTTGAGATATGCAGGGTCTAAAAGACCCCCAATGTCTCCATAAAGAGAGCCACCCGATTGCTCTCACCTGACAGGCAGGGGGCTACCTGTCAGGTTCACCAGATTGTGTGTCATACCCCTCCCCTCCCCCCGCTGACAGTGAACCTGGTGGCGAAAGGGTTAATCACTGCTGGGTTTTTTATCTTTTGCTAAAAAAAAACTATGAAAAAGGTCCGAAAATATAGAAGAAAATAAAAAATAAACACGTTTTTGTTATTTTCCGTAAATTTTTTGTTTTTTGTTAGCTTCTGTCATTTTTCTCCTTTACTGATGTGCGCTGATGAGGCGGCATGATGGGCGCTGATGAGGCGGCATGATGGGCACTGATGAGGCAGCACTAATAGGTGGCACTGATGGGCGGCATGGATAGGTGGCACTGATAAGTAAGCACTGAAAAGCAGCACTGACTTGTATTACTGATGGGCACAGACTAGCATCCCTGATGAGCACAGACTGGCATCACAGATGGGCACAGACTGGCATCACTGATTATCTGTGCAGATCTCCCCTGTGAGGAGATTTCACTGATTGGACACAGCTGATCATATAGGTAAAGACGAGATCGGGGTCACAGCTTGCCCCAGTTACACAGCGCGCCCACAATTAACTCCTCGGCCGGTGTGCAAACATGGTGAGACTGGGGCGACGTTATATGACATCATCCCAGAACAAGGGAGTATCCTGCCTGCCATAATTTGTCTATACGGCCGGCGGGAGGTAGTTAAAGTGGGCCTTCAGTAATTTTTTCATTTTTCCATCTATTAAATCTTCTGCCCTTGTTGTTTTAACTTTGGATAGTAAAACATTTATTTTCTGCCGGAAATAACTTCTACAGCCCATTTCCTGTGTCTTGTCTGGTCATTTTCCTAGGCTAATGACATAATGCACAGCTCTCTCTCTCTCTCTCACTCTCTTGAGAGTTTGCCAGGAAGGGAGGGGTGAGTCATAAGAGGGCCAATGAGAGCTGCAGAGCTGGAGGTGTGCCTCTGTTTGTCTTTGTAAACCCAGGAAGTGAACAGGCAGCAGCTTCAGCTGCCCACAGTTAAAATAGTTGCAGCCAGACTCAGTGGAGGGAGATTTCTGCAGCATATTTGGCAAGTACAGAATCACAGTATATATAAAATAATATGCAAAGTGGTTGGAGGGAAGCTTCAGAATGGCAAATAATACAAATTATGTGAGCAGACTGCAGTTCCCCATTACATTGTACTGTAATTGTACTGTCTGCCCCATGTTGTAAAGCGCTGCGTAAACTGTTATGAATCCTGTATACGAATAATAATATCTTAACTATCGATATAAATCTACTTCATAGTGTATGGTGTATCTATCAAATTGATGTTGACTATAGAACAATTATTACTATGAGAAGAGATTCATTGGAAAATAAATAGATCATAGGCATGCACAGCCTATTGGATTCATGTGTGCACCCTAAAGCTCAAACACACTCGCCTTTCTCTGCAGCCTCAGCTGAACTGTTCATTCACAAACATTCACAAACTGAAGCATAGTAAACACCGTTTAGCATGTTTCAGTTATTGATGAACACAGTAAGCGAATGTGTTCATTTAGAAAAGGAAGGCAGTTCTGGGAAGAAGTTCAGAAAATCTCTCAATTGTTTACTGAGTATCATCTTGAGGAAGATCCGGCTTTCTTCCTATTACAATGTACACATATTCCATTAGAGAGATATAAGAATTCAATGTTATGCCATCTGGTGAATGCAGCTAAAAGCTGCATAACCATCCGTTGGAAAGAAAAGGGAGCACCGCGAATTTCACAATGGTTAAACAAAGTAAGGAAAATTGGGATCATGGAAAATTTGATCCCTATGCCCTCTGAGGAAAGGGAAGTCATAGCGCAAATCTGGGCTCCATGGGAGATTTTTTTACAGTCAGAGGAGGGGAAGAGGTTGATTGGAGAAGAAATTGAAGATTAGGTGAGCTGGTTGAGTAATGTAAACTAAACCCGCCGGTGGGTGGGATTGATCTCTCCCCCCCTCCCTCCCTTATCCCCCCTTTATTCCCCCCTTTTTTTTTTTTTTTTTTTTTAATTTTTTTTTTTTTTTTTTTTTTTTTTTTTTGTGTTTGTTTTTGTTTTTGTTTTTGTTGGACCACTATGAGGAGTAGATACTATATACTGTATTGGATATTGTACTGATACTGTCTTGTTTTTGTTTTGTTCATAAAAAGGGCAGGAATGCATTATGTTGTACTTCATTGATTAATGATGTTGTTTTGTATTCTTGCAAAGAAATAAAGAATTATAAAAAAAAGAAAAGGAAGGCACTGGTAAATATATATTTTCTACCTCCTTTCCCCACTCTCCATCCTGAAACATCCCCCACAGCAGCTGTGGGGAGAGGGGGGAGGCCAGCAGCACGTTGTGGTGTGTGTGTGGGGGGGGGGGGGGCTGCGCAGATTATTATCAACGCTTTTTCATCAGTTGGCAGCACTGAGGTACTTTGTTCATGAACGCAACTGGATTTCAATCGATTGGATTATGAGAATGCATAGTAGAAATAGATTTGTTAGATCATTTACAATCATAAATAATGATCGTATCTTAAACTGTCAGATTGAAATCCACTTCCCTGTTTATGGCATAACATTCAAATGGGTTGTTGATTATAGATTGTTTATTTCTATTGGAGGAGATTGGAAAAGAAATCGATCGTTATCTAAGTGTGTGTGGCCACCATAATGCCACTGCAGCAAGGAGAAGGGGCTGATGAGAGGTATTACTATGGGAGGTCTGTTCCAGCATACAGCATTGTGGCTGAGAAGGCACAACGCCCCCTAGAGGGGAGAGCTCTCTGCTAGGTGCAAACACATAAGAAGACAACGGACTGGAGCATCGCCACCATTATGTTCTTTCTATCAAAGCATGGAGAGGAAGAAGTCACCAGTCACCTGATTTGTTTCTGAAGCAGGGGCGGCCCATCGATTAAGGGCACACGGGCACCGCCCCCCTCTCTACAGCCACTCCCTCTATGTAGAATGGATAGATTCATGCATTGCATATCCATGGCCGCTGCCGCCACCCCCTATTCAGGCATCCGGCCCCTTTTCGGACACCGGGCGCCTGAATTACAGTGGCAGGGGTGTATTTTTGAAGCACCTGATTAGAGCCATAGGCTCTAATAGGCTTCAAAATAGGGTGGAAGAGTGGGTTTGCTTTTCTAACACTAAACCGCCTCTCCGCCAGTTGGGTAGCGCGGGTCTGAAAGGACAGGTGCTGCTATTGGAAGCCTAGCAGATAGCAAGAAGAAACACACTGAGGGCACAGCTTGCCACTGTGGGGGGGGGGGGGGTGTGGTGGCAACAATGGCAGCATTTGATGGGCACACTGGTGCCATTTGATGGGCACAATGGCTGCATTTGATGGGCACAGTGGCTGCATTTCATGGGCACAGTGGCTGCATTTCATGGGCGCAGTGGCTGCAATTGATACGCACAGTGGCTGCCATTAAGGCCTCATGCACATGGACGTTTTTACAGCCGCTTTTTTGAGCGTTTTTTGCAGCTTAAAAAGGCCTGTCCATGTTAGTCTATGGCTTCATGCCCACTTAGGCGTTTTTGAGCTGCAAATGGCATAGGCGTTTTTAAGCTGTAAAAAAAACCCAGGACCAGTGCGTTCCCTGGCGCGGAGCTAGAGCTGTAAAAACGCGAATCGCGGGAAAACGCGCAAAAACGCGCACAAACGCGCAAAAACTCGCAATATATTTTCTTTGTTTTCTGAGTGCTATAGCCAAGAGATGTGTTTCTTTAAAAACGCTACTTAACGCTAACGCTAAAAAACGCGCAAAAACGCCAATGCAAAACGCTGTAAAAATCGCGTTTTTAATGCCGATTTTTCCAGGCGTCGGAGCTAGCTTTGCAGCCAGTTTTTTAAAACGTCCGTGTGCATGAGCACTAATAGGCACAGTGGCTGCCATTAATGGGCACAGTGGCTGCCATTAATGGGCACAGTGGCTGCCATTAATAGGCACAGTGGTTGCAATTGATAGGCAGAGTGGCTGCCATTAATGGGCACAGTGGCTGCATTTGATGTTTTTTTTTTTTTTTCAGTTTGTTTGCACCCCCCAAAAAATTTGAGCACCAGCCTCCACTGTTCTGAAAAACGTTGTTTTGGCACCTTCATAAGGACTGTTTATTTACGTGAACACTTTATTTTTTATTTATAATTTTATTCAAGCTCAGTTATATATTTATTTGGATGCTTCACTGTACCATATATATATATATATATATAATTTTTATAATAATCTTCACTTTCTCACTTTATATCTTTATATTTATCATATTTTTATGTACTTGCACGAATCACTTTATATTGGTTTACATAATTACATAGGTAATCAGGTTGAAAAAAGTCCATCTAGTTCACCCATAACTAATTAAGGTTCATATCATATTACCAATTAAAGAGGAAGTAAACCCTGATGAGTTTACTTCCTCTTTTTTTCCCTGCAAAGGTAAAGCATAATGGACTACTATGCATTGCATAGTAGCCCATTATGTGTCACTTACCTGACACAGGAGCCAGCGAAGTCGCGCTGTCCCCTGTAGTCCGCCGCATCCATCTTGCTTGTGGCGTCTCGTAGCTCCGCCGCTGTCATTCGGCGAAGCCGCGATGACGTCACTCCCGCGCATGCGCACGGGAGTCGACAAATGCGGCAGCTCCATTTTTGGAACTGCCGCGTTCAGTGCGCCTGCGCGCCGCTGTCTACGGCGCATGCGCCGTAGACAGCGGTGCCTGTCTTCAGGCAAATATCTCCTAAACCGTATAGGTTTAGGAGATATTACTTGGACCTACAGGTAAGCCTTAATCTAGGCTTACCTGTAGGTCAAAGTGGTTTGTAAGGGTTTACAACCACTTTAAGGTTCACTGATTAGCACATGCCACTTTATATTGGTTCATTGAAGGTTTATTACACAGCTCAGAGCAGCGCCATAACCACCACTACCCATATTATCTCTTTATTGGTTAGGAAAAGGCATATTTTGGAGATGTTGCGGAGTTTAAGGTGGCAAGATTTGGACTGTGATTGGACATGGGACTGAAAGGATAGATCAGAGTCCAGAATTACACCTAGAATCATGCGGTGATGGGCTTATACTAGTGCTATTTATCTTGACACAGAAATCAGGGGAAGAGGCACATGGGGGAGGAAAAATCATGAGCTCAGTGTTGGATAGATTGAGTTTGCAGAAGCGGTGTGACATTCAGGCTGATATGTCTTTTAGTAAATTAGTGATATGTGAGGAGACTGAAGGAGTGAGCTGAGGGGTAGAGAGATACATTTGGGTGTCCTCAGCATAGATATGGTATTGGAAGCAATGGGAGGCTATTACCTGACCCAGGGAGGAGGTGCAGATGGAGAATAAGAGAGGTCCACAAACAGAACCTTGGGGGACCCCGACAGAGAAAGAAAGAGGAGTGGAGGAAGTAAAATTGTAAGTGACACTGAAGGTGCGGTGGGATAAATAGGATCAGAGTCAATGAAGAGCACATTCACGGAGAGACCAAAGGCGTGGAATTTTTTGAGAAGGGGGTGAACCACTGTGTCAAGGGCAGCAGAGAGGTGCAGGAGTACAGAATAGTGTCCATTGGATTTAGCTGTTGGCAGATCATTTGTGGGTTTTAGGAGAGCAGTTTCCTTGGAGTGTTGAGGGCGGAATCCAGACTGAAGGGGATCAAGAAGGTTATTATCGGCGAGGCAGTAGCTCAGTCCATTGTAGACCAGATGTTCAAGGAGTTTGGATAAAAATGGGAAAAAGGTGATGTAGCTCTTAGTGACTGGAAACCATTTATGTTTTGTGAGTCAATTGTGCTCCAAAAGAGCAAAGAAAGAGGGATAAAAAGCCATGAGAGAGACTCTTCTAAAAGAAGTACAGTATTCAATTATATGTATATGGGAAGTATGGCAAGAAGTGTAGACTCATGTTTATAAGGTTGATGGATCGCCATCCTGGACATGTAATCTACATTGCACTGTTTTGCAGATTGATACAATAAGCAATTGAAGTATATACAGATTATATATAAGTGGTCGGTATATTTGTACAGAGTTTAATATGCTTGCACAGTTTTGCAATATTTTGCACAAATTTATGACATTTGCATATATGTGAGAAGTTTTATTCAGGATTGATTTTTTTTTTAATTATTTTTATATAAAGAGCTGTTTTTAATGATATGTAAAAAAAAATTCTGTATCACAATTTGCTATTGCTACACCTTCTATTGATGTAGGTATTTTATTTTAGCATGAATAAATATGTCGTCAATAATGTCTCACAAAACACTATAATTAATACCATAATAAAGATGCACCTATATACAACATATTTTTAAGCCACTATAAAATAACAGGTTCCAAAAGTTTTGCGGTATAGAGACCGTTTGCGGTATGGAGATCATGTGACTATACAGACTTGGTTTGCTAATCATTGATGATTTAAATAAAGCCATAGAACATTTCCATTAGAGTTTTTATACTTCTCACCACTAGAGGTCACTGATTGATTTAGAATTATACACTAATAGACACTACTGAGTTGATTGAAGCTACAAGGTTTTACTGTATAGCATTTCTATTTATTTTTTGTAGCTACCTCCATAGGAGCCACTGGTTAGGTTTATTCCTCTATTCATAGCCTTGAAATCCTTAAGAAGTTCAGCCCCTCGGACACATTATGTTGAGTGTACATGGCATGCAATATCACAGAAACCACTGAAAGTAATACTTAGTACCCAGTAGCAATATTATATCAAAGAAACAGGCACTGAACCTGTTAGTAAAGGCAAATTGAATACATTGTCATCTGATCTAGTTGGTAATGAAGTAAGCATAGAAATAGATTAATAAAGGTAATAGGACAATTTAGCATACAGGGTGATTAGTAATATGGATTAGGCATAAGATGACACTTGGTATACAGATCAGCACAAACAGGTCACCTAAAGTACAGCAGTGAGCAGTAATAAAGCTTGATTTACTGAACACAGGAACTATACTGCCAAGGTGCATTAATGGTGACTATGCTCGGCCTGGACCGACTGGATGTACACCATCCATAGGAATGAAGGAAAGGGGAGAAGATAATAAAAGGGACTTGCAGGGTGGTTTACAGACGGGGGAGTACTTTCTGCTGTTCTTCTGCCACCAACCATTGGGGCCCTTTACCCACTTCAGACCCCCTTCCTGACCAGGCTATTTTTTGTGTTGCTTTAACTGACAATTGCACAGTTGTGCAACAAAATTGGTGTCCTTTTTTCCCACAAATAGAGTTTTTTATTTTGGCGGTATTTGATCGCCTCTGCGTTTTTTTTTTTTTTGCACTATAAACAAAAAGAGCGACAATTTTGAAAAAAAAAAGCAATGTTTTCTACTTTTTGCTAAAACAACCCCCAAAAATATAGAAAAATAATAATTTCTTCCTCAGTTTAGACCGATATGTATTCTTCTGCATATTTTTTGGTTACAAAAAAAGCGCAATAAGCATATATTGATTGATTTGCACAAAAGTTATAGCATCTACAAAATAGGGGATAGATAATTGGATTTTTTTATATAAATAATTTTTTTTTATACCAGTAATGGCAGAGATCTGCGATTTTTATCAGGACTGCGACATTGCGGCAGACAGATCAGACACTTTTGACACTATTTTGGGACCAGTGACATTTATACAGCCACCAGAGCTAAAAATAGCCACTGATTACTGTGTGTGTCCTAGGGAGTGTTTCTAACTGTGGGGGGGGGGGGGGACTGCCTGGAAGAGGAGACAGATCTTTGTTCCTAAACAGTAGGAACAACAGATCAGTCTTCTCACCCCTGACAGAACGGAGATCTGTCTGTTTACATTGATAGATATCCATTCTATCCTTCTCTGGAGCAATTGCGGGTAGCCGGTGGCCACGCGCTTCGGCTTCTATTTCACGAGGTGGCGTGTGTGCACCCCTATACTCCTTAAAGCACCCGCCGTACAGCTGCGATAATTTGCCCAGGAGTGCCATTCTGCTACCGTCAATCGACGGCGGGTGGGCAGCAAGTGGTTAAGAAGCGTTGGTTCGCATAAAGACAGTTTCAATAAACCAGCATGCAGTATAGGTGCAGCAAAGGTGTGGTATAGGTGTGGTATAATTAGGGCTGCCACCTCATGCTTTAAGGCTGGGTTCACACTGCTGCGGCTAGGAGACCCGGATGTGATTCGCACCGCAGTGCAAATCACATCCGATCTCTGTGCGATGCGAGTTCAGCCATACAGATAGTATGGCTGAATTCGCATCGCACCCGCCCCAAACTCGTACAGGACCCTTTTTTTGGTCCGCAGCAGAATCGGATCGCATGGGTGTTCACACCATGCGATCCGATTCCTGTCCGAGTTTGCAGATCGCACTGCGATATGCGAACTGATCTGGGGGTGTGATTAACGTTTCACTAACACTCCCAGCAGTTCGCATAGGGCAGTGGGAACTGCTGCCGGGAGGCATGCGATGCGGGAACCCGCCGCGGATTCGTGGCGTTCCCGCATCGCTTCAGTGTGAACCCAGCCTTAAACCCGAAAACATATGAATGAGGCCGGGTTCTCACTGGTAGGACACGACTGTTGTATGACAGTCATCCTACTTTGCCCTGCAACATCCATCGGTCCTGCTTCCATCCGACTTGAATGAACAGGACGCGATTTTGTGCTGACTTTGAGATAGTCCGACTTGTCCTTTGACCAATCAAAACAATCCCAGTGTGACATGAATTCCTTTTCCTGCTGCTGTAATCACAGCAGTAATGTCGGATATCAGAAGTCGGATGGTTAGGACAAGGATCTGACTTTGATCCTACTTCAAAATGATATTGAAAGGGCTAAAAATGGATTAAAGTAGTGCAGGAACCTTTTCTAAAGTCGGACTGACTTGTGTCGGACCAGTTAAGAAGGCTCTCAGAAGAAACCATTGATTTGTACACGTCATGCAACACGTGCTCCCAAAGTCGGAGCGTATGTGGCACCAGTGTGAACCCAGCCTTACACAGTATCACGTACCTGGTGGAGACTGGAATGTGATAGAGGCCTCCCTTGCTCCTCCCACCTACACTCCTGAAGGTGGGAACAGAAAGTGTAAAGGCAAGGAGTGGCACGAGTGTCGGGTAGCTGGCTGACGATGTCCCGTCACCTCGTTCTGAACGATCTGATTTTCCGACAACTTTGTGCGACAGTGTTTAACTACTTAAAGACCGCCTCATGTACATATACGTCGGTACTTTGAAGAGGGATATCTCGGTAACGGCAGCAGCTGCTGCCACAACCGAGCTATCCCTCTTTACAGGAGGCGGTCCTGTGTGCGATAACGGTGGTCTCCATGGCGGGTTCGGCGTGAGATCACCGTTATCAGCGGCGGGAGTGGTGCCACCCCCTCCCACTGCTCTCCCGTGCCCTCCACCGCTTACCGGAGCCGTCGGTAGTGGCGGAGGCGATCGGGTTCTATCGATGGCTGGGTATGGAGACGAGTGTGGCTAAGATGGCCCCCACTCATCTCTATCCCATAGGAGGGCGGAAGCGACGTCAAAACGTCACTTCCAACCATACCTCTTAAAAGGTACATTTTTTTGAATGTCATTTTTTAAAATGACATTTTTTTTTTTTTTTTTTTTATTGCATTTAAATCCAAATATAAGATCTGAGGACTTTTTGACCCCAGATCTCATATTTAAGAGGACCTGTCATGGTTTTTTATATTACAAGGGATGTTTACATTCCTTGAAATTAAAGTGTAAAAATAAATGAAATCAAGTAAAATAAATAAGAAAAAGAAAATGTTGAAATCCCCCCCCCCCCCCGTCCCGACGAGCTCGCGCACAGAAGCGAACGCATACGTGAGTAGCGGCCACATATGAAAACGGTGGTCAAACCACACATGTGAGGTATCACCACGATCGGTAGAGCCCTAGACCTCCTCTGTAATGCAAAACTTGCAACCTGTAGAATTTTTTTAAATGTTGCTTATGGAGATTTTTGAGGGTAAAAGTTTGACTCTATTCCACGAGCGGGAGCAATTTTGAAGCATGACATGTTGGGTATCAATTTACTCGTCGTAACATTATCTTTCACAATATAAAAAGAAATTGGGCTAATTTTACTGTTTTCTTATTTTTTTTTATTCAAAAAAGTTAATTTTTCCAAAAAAAGTGCGCTTGTGAAAAATTACACTTACCGGTAACGGGTTTTCTAGGAAATCTTCCAGGACGGCACACCTGAGAGATGACTGGTCCACCTGACAGGAAACACAATCAACAACAAAGTTAAAAGTCCCCACCCCTCCCTCAGACCCTCAGTTATGGCAAAGGATAGACCCACACCAGTGTCAGAGGGAACATTCGGTGAGGAGTGAACACACCACACCAACATAAAGGGTAGGGAAGTAGGCCTGCCATCTGGAAGATTTCCTAGAAAACCCATTACCGGTAAGCGTAACTGGTCATTTTCTCCAGTCATCTTCCAGGACTGCACACCTGAGACGATGAGCAAGAAGTTCAGGCCTACCTTAGGGTAGGACCACCGCTTGTAGGACCTTCCTGCCAAATGCCAAGTCCTGGGGGGACAACAGCTCCACTCTGTAGTGCCTCAGAAATGTCTTATGGCTCGTCCATGTTGCTGCCCTGCAGATCTGGTCGATTGAGGCGCCTGCCCTTTCTGCCCAGGAGGTCGCCAGGGATCTGGTTGAGTGCGCCTTAAGGTGGGTTGGCACCTGTTTACCTGCCAGCCTATAAGCTATAGTTATGGTCTGTCTGATCCACCTAGCTATTGTTGGCTTAGAAGTTTGCAGAGCCTTTCTCTTCCCTGAGAAGGTGATCAGTAAGTGACTAGATCTCCTAAAGTCTCTCACTCTTTCTAAATACAGAAGGAGACAGCGCCTGACATCTAAGAGATGGAACCTTTCCTCCTTCTTGTTCTTAATAACACTTACAATGTCGTTGAAGTTACAAAGCCTTAAGTCTGTCGCGCCAGCCGGACGCACACGGACAAACCCGTCCTGCCTGGACGCTGAACACGAGGTGATGTTTAGTGTGACACTCAGCCCTACGCGTTTCGCAACAAAATTGCATCATCCAGGGGCCCCTTAACTTATATTCTTAAGTTTTTAATAAAGGGTTTTTACACTATTGGAGCCCTATTCTCTTTTCCATGATGTACGTTTTGAGCCTTCCAAATTTGTGAGAAATATCCCACGAAAAACGCATCCAGCTATTCGTACATGGAAAGGGTGGTGTAAAGGCGAACAGGAAGGATTCCTTTGAAGTGGGGGACAACCTTATATTCATATGCTCATCGTGATCCTCTGTAGTGGGGGATCATGAAGTTCCGGTAAGAAGTAACTTCAGATACTTGGTGGTGGATTGAACACTTTTTCGTATATGGAGGATTCTATCTGCATTTAATCCATTACAGGTGGACTTTTGCATAAATCTTTCTGGTAACTCCCTTTCTACTGAGGAGGAGAGTATCTATTACTCTTTCTGAGTAACCCCTGTCATGGAGGATTTCCCTCTCAAGAGCCATGCTGTCAGAGAGAGACGGTCCGGGTCAGGGTGAAAGACTGGACCTTGACTGAGCAGGTCTCGTTGTACCGGCAGACGCAGCAGGGGAGCCACTGAGCAGTTTTGAATGGTGGGGAACCAAGCCCTCTTCTGCCACCAGGGTGCTATCAACACCAGGTCTGTCCTTGACTGAGCCAACTTCTGTAGTACTCTGGGTATGAGTGCTAGTGGGGGAAAGGCATATGCTAGCCTGAAACTCCACATCTGCACAAAGGCGTCTACACCCTCTGCCCCCTGTTCCTTGTAGAGGGAGAAAAATCTGTGGACTCTTGCATTTTTCCAGGAAGCAAATAAATCTACTTCTGGCCTGCCGAAATGCCTGCACACCAGGGCAAAAATCTCTTTGTTCAACCTCCATTCTCCCTGAACGATGGGTTGTCTGCTTAGAAAATCTGCCTGAAGGTTGAGCGACCCTCTTATATGTACCACCAAGAGTGAAAGGACCTTCCCTTCCGCCTCCTCTAGGATCTCTTGCGCTAACTTCCTCAGTCTGCCTGACCTTGTCCTACCTGGTGGTTAAGGTAGGATACCGTAACCAGGTTGTCCGAGGGGACCTGTACCTCTCTGCCCTGAAGCTGCTGTTGGAAAAAGTCTAGCGCTTTGCCTACTGCCAGAAGTTCCCTGAAACTGGAGGACTCTCTGGTTTGGCTGCGGTTCCAGGACCCTTGGGTATACTGGTCTCCCAAGTGAGCACCCCAACCCTAAGCGCTGGCATCTGTGGTTAAGACCAGCGGGTCTATCTGGGACTAGGGGCGACCCCTGGATAGATTGTCTGAGTTGAGCCACCATTGTAGAGAAAGGGTGACCTCTTCTCTGAGAGACACTTTCCTCCAGTGCTAATCTTCTTCACCCCCCCCCCCCCCAAGAGGCAAGAAGGAAGGCTTGAAGTTCCCATGAATGGAGTTGTGCCCAAGTCACCACTGGTATACAGGCAGTCATGAGTCCCAGAAGTCTCATGATATACCTGAGAGAGGCTTCTCCCCCTTCGAGGAGAGTGGATACTGCACCCTGGACTTTCTCCACCTTCTCTGCTCGTAGGAAAATCTTCTGTGCCCGTGAGTCTATCAGGTAACCCAGGTAAAGCTTGGACTGTGATGGAGTCAGTGAGGACTTTTCCCGGCTGACCATCCAACCCAAGGTCTCCAGGGTGAGTAGAACCATGTCCCTGTCTATCAAAGCCTGCGCCTCATCCACACTGTAGATCAGTAAATCATCCAGGTAGGGTATCAAGCCTATTCCCTGGAGATGCAGGTATGCCACCACTTCGGCCACTACTTTGGTGAAAATCCTTGGACTGGCAGCTAGTCCAAAGGGAAGTGCCCTGAATTGCCAGTGTATTGCCATCTGCTCCGTGCGTATTGCGAAGCGTAGGTATTTCTGGTGTTCTGGAGCAATGGGTATATGTAAATACGCATATTTCAGGTCTAGAGTGACCATGAAAACTCCTGCCTGAAGATGCTTCTGTCACGATCACCCTGGCCTTTCGGCCGTACACAGGAGACTTACCCGTAGAAACCTGTCGTGGAGAACCCGTCGTTTCCCCTTGACGCGCGCTAAAGCTAACGAACGCACTCGCGTCAACATGAACGAGCGCACGCACACACGTGGGGTCACGAACGGGCGCACGTCTACTCGCGGGGGCACGCTGACCCGTCGTACGACCGTTTTGGCGCCCTAAGGTCTTCTTAAGGCACTTGCTCCTTCCCATCCGTGCTGTCCAGTCTACAGCGTGTCCGTGACCTTGCTTTCTGTACCTGTACCTGTTACTTTGGTTCCTGATACCCGGCTTGTTCCTTGACCCTGATCCGTTGCTGCCTGCCTACGACCTCTGCTTGTCTGACCACGTCTCTGCCTCATCCTCTTGTACCTTGCTGATCGATCCCTGCTGACCCGGCCTGCACCTGACCCTGCTGTTCCTGCTTACCCGCTGGGGTTCCTGTATTTCCTGACGTCCACCTGCCCGCCAGTCTATCCACTTGTGCCTGCCTGCTACAGTCAAGTACCATCAGCTCTACCTACTCGCTGTCGGTGCCCTGCTGCTTATCCGGACCGGTCTCCATCCGCCAGGCACTTGTGCCCCCTGAACTTTTGAATACCTGTCTCCATCTCCAGGGGTTCATTAGCCAGGGGATACGAGGGGCCGCTTCCTGCATTCCAGGCTCAACTACTAGGTACGTGACAGCTTCCTTACAGAATAGATACTTTCCATCCTGAATTTCTTGTGTAACAAGTAACGATTGAGTCCTTTTAAATTTATTATCAATCGAAACTTGCCCGAGGGTTTCGGGACCACGAAAACGTGGGGATAAAACCCTTGGGTTAACTGACTGGCTGGCACCGGAGCAATAACATCTTGCTCTGCCAGCTCTCGTATACTTCCCAGCAGCCTCTCCGCCTTGGCAGGGTCCCTGGGAAGAAAGGTGACAAGAATATTCTGAGGAGGGTACAGCTGAAATTCTAGTCTGTACACCTCTCTTAAGAGACTTAAAATATATGGACTCTGCATAACCTTCTCCCACTCCGAAAGAAACCTGCAGAGCCTTGCGTCCACCTTTACGGTGGCATCATTTTGGTTTCTTTATGGGAAGAACCGGAACCGGAAAAAAGGATTGCACTCTTTTCCTTTCCCTTCCCAAGAAAAAATCTCTTGCCCTTTTCTTTCTTATGTTTCATAGGGTCCCTGGGGAGAAAGGTAACAAGAAAATTCTGTGGGGGGGGGGGGGTTCACAGCTGAAACTCTAGTCTGTACCCCTCTCTTAAGAGGCTTAAAATATATGGACTCTGTGTAACCTTCTCCCACTCGGAAAGGAACCTGCAGAGCCTTGCGTCTACCTTTACAGTGGCGTCATTTGGCTTCCTTATGGGAAGACCCGGAAAAAAGGATTGCACTCTTTTCCTTCCCCTTTCCGAGACCCCACTTTTTTCTCTGGTCACTTCTCCCCTTATGTTGGGCTTTTGACTGGGGGCCACGAAAAAATCTCTTGCCCCTTTCCCTTTTAGGCTTCACCGGGAACTTTTTTCCCCTCTCAGTGGACCGGGATAGGACCTGATCCAGACCCGAACCATAGAGTAGGGAGCCCTCAAAGGGGATCCCGCACAGACGAGACTTAGAGGTGAAGTCCCTGTCCCAGGTCTTTATCCATAGGGCCATCCTAGTGGAGTTTAGAGGTGCCGCTGATTTGGCTGTGGTTCTGACATTCTCCACTGCTGCGTCCGCCACATATGCTACTGCTCTGCTAATTACCTCTAGAGAGTCTACTATTTCCTTAGCCTCTGTCTTACCCAAGACGTGGTCCATTAATCTACCAAGCCAAGCGTCCGCATTTCTGGCTACACAAGCCGAGGCTAGGGCGGGGCCCATTGCCGCCGCGTTTGCCTCCCAGGCCCCCCTGAGTAAAGTCTCAGACTTCTTGTCCATTTGGTCCTGAATATTTCCTGAATCCTCAAAGGACAGATCGGACCTTTTGGACACCTGTGCTAGGGCTGCGTCTAGGCGAGGAGTTTTAAAAATGTTTTCTTCCTCCTCATCCTTAAAAGGACATCTCCTCTTCCAGACCTTTAGCCTAAGAAGTTTACGCTCGGGTTCTCTCCATTCCCCGAGGATTATATCCTTCAGGGACTGGTTAACAGGAAATGTTCTGGCCTGCAGCTTTCCTAGGCCCCTATACACCCTATCTTGGGCTGATACCTGGGCAGAGGGTACCTGTATATCCTCTGAGGCATAAATGGCCTTTAATAAACCATCCATGTCGTCTGCTGAGAAAAGGAGACCCCCAGGCTTAGCCTCCCCCTGGCTATCCTGGTCCGAATCCTCTTCCCCAGAACTCAAGTCTGTAACCTGACCTTCCTCCACCTCAGATAGGAGACCCGGTCTTGGGACCCTCCCATATGACGTGGACAGGTCTTCCTGTGAAAGTGGGGTATCTCTACCAGAAGGACCCTCTTCCTGACTTCTCTCAAATGTGGTCCGGAAGGACTGGAGGGTTGCTAGCATTTCAGACTGCAAGGCGCGACACTCCTTCACTACCTGAGCGGTCTCCTTGCCTGCAAGCTTAAAAATGCACTTATCGCAAAAAGGCTTGCTGTGGTCTTGTGGCAGCTTGGCGTTACAATACCCACAGCGCCGGGACTTAGAAGTAGCCTTTCCCTTGGACCTACTGGCCGACTCCTGGGCAGAGCCCTCTGTCCCTGGAAACAGTAAAAAGGTACAATTAACTACTCATGTCCTAAGGGGAGGGGGATCTGCCTCAGAGTACCCTGCCCCTTCATTATACAGCGGATCACACACCCCCTGTGGCGACCTCATTGGCTGCTCAGACGCACCTTCCTTGTCCATGGCGTCTGCCCCGCAGGATCGCTGTATCTGGACGTAGGTGTTGTTCTGAGAGTCCCCTCCTGTTTAGCTGCTGGATTCAGCCCGCCTATTGCGCCTCCGAATCTGATATTGCTGTCTGGGTGCTTTCCACTGCACCTCTCCACAGCGTTTATCCCAGTGATCGGCGCTATTTTCTAGAAGCCTGTCACCCGGAAATTACGTCGGGCGGCCGCAACGGACTTTCCGATCATGCGCAGTAACGTTGGAACGCCCGCCGTTCGACCTCAGTGGGGAGAAGAGGATGCTCACCGCCCTCCACCACCGCTAGTAAAGAAGGTTCCAGCTATCCCCCACACATAGGTAAGGGGGAGCAACAGTATGAACGGGGAGCAATGCTATTTAAGACAACTCCCCTGTCTTAAAAGCCTGCAAATAGGAGTTTTCCTGGTAATAGGAAAGGATCACCCCCTGGAGGCCTACATTGGAGTCAAACCTCTCCTGAGAATACCGCAGACCCCCTGCCTGCTCAGAGCCTCAGAGCCTGGGGAACGGTTGAAGGAAAAAGGTCCCAGACCCTTCCTGTTTAAAGCAAAAAATAAAAATGGAGAAACTTGGTTTCACTGCCACTCGTGGGAAACACAATCAAGAACTGAGGGAGGGGTGGGGACTTTTAACTTTGTTGTTGATTGTGTTTCCTGTCAGGTGGACCAGTCACCTCTCATGTGTGCCATCCTAGAAGATGACTGGAGAAAAAAGTATTACAATGACTGCCATTTTTTTCTCTAGGTTATAAAAAAATATAATGTTGGGGGGTTCTAAGTCATTTTCTAGCAAAAACTTTTAAACTTGTAAACGCCAAATCTGAAAAAGAGGCTGGTCCTTAAAGTGGAGCTCCACCCTAAAGTGGAGCTTTCGCTCATTGGAACCCTCCCACCCCCCTCCGGCGCCACAATTGGCACCTTTCAGGGGTAAGGGGGTGCAGGTACCTGTACAGAACAGGTATCTGCACCCACTTCCGGCATAGATATCCGCAGAATCTACGGATATTTACGCCCCTTTCCGCAGGTCCCCCGCTGTCTTCTGGGAAACACACGGATCCCAGCGACAGCGGGGACCATCCTTATTGCGCAGCGCGACTCGCGCATGCGCAGTAGGGAACCGGGAAATGAAGCTGCAAAGCTCCACTTCCTGATTCCCATACCCAAGATGGCGGCGGCAGCACCCGAGAGACGATTGAGAGATTGGCTTCGGGTGCCGACATTGCGGGCGTGCTGGGCGGGTAAGTGTCCTTATTTTAAAAGTCAGCAGCTGCAGTATTTGTAGCTGCTGGCTTTTAAAAAAAAAAAAAAAAAAGGCGGAACTCCTGCTTTAAGTGGATATGCAACACAAGTTTCGGCCAAAATCCGTCAGGGAAAAAATCGGATGAGTTTTGTGGTTGGAATGTCCGACCTTGTGTATGGGGCATAACAGTTACAACTGGCCCTTTGAGTGGGGGGGGGGAAGCCCCCAACCCTCATGACCAGATCCCGGAGGTATTGCTTTCATATTGACCGTTCGATAATCTGATTGTTAATACACAGCTTTTGACAGCCGATCACGACAGTCCATCCAACAAAATCCGAAGGGACAAACACAAAAACTTTGCTCGGACGACAGCCCATCATAAGACAGTCCTTTAATCAGTACAGTATGCGTCCGCTAAAAATTGATAGATGAACACCATGCATGATCGGAAACACGAAAATTTCCAGAATTGTACGACAAAAATCTTACTTTTTGTAGAGCACATTTTGCACTGTTGTATTTGATATTAGTTTTGTAGCGATGTAGTTGCCACTAGTAACAGACAATCCACCAATTCACCCCGCTGCCAGACTCCATACATCACTTGCAGAAACAATGAACAGTCTTTTGCTGGTTTTGTTTTTGTTGTTTTATTGGGGGGTACAACTTGGATGGGGAAAGGGTATATGGGATGCCCAAAGAATCGTTTGTTTGCCATCATAGTTTAAAGATTATCTTCCTAGCACAAAGTTAGAGCCAGAAGAATGATATGCATCTGTATTTAGTATAATTCTCCTCCTGCATCTCCATGCAGACTGTTGCTCCTCCTCTGCTCAAGTCCAAGGTTTCCCCATCCATTACCGTGTAAAGAGTGAGCACATCACTCCTGCCCATGTAGGAGTGATGGCCTCTCCTGCAAAAAACTTCTTGAAGTGAAATAATGTCACATCCTCTTCTATCGAGCAATAGGGACCCCCTCTGAATGAGTCCCTAAGCAGGCTCTGGTTGCTCGCTGCTTGCAAATCCTGTGCCTTCAGGCTACATCGATTTTACACATATCCCCACCGTCTCTCCTCTGATCCAGGATTCCCCATCATTGACGGTGTAATGATGAAGACTTTGCTAATGACCATGTAGAAGCAAAGTTCCCTCACAGACTTCCTGGCACATCCAGCCTTCCACTGTGATAACACTCACTGACCTTCCACAGCCCTAAGTCCTTGATGAGGAACTTGACCGGATCATATGTTCCGACAGCTTCACCTACCCCTCTGCTCCAGGAGTTCTTTACCAATGACCGTGTGGTGACAAATACATTGCCAATAACCGTGTAGAGGCAAAGTTTCTTCACAGCTCTCCCCAAGCCTCCTCCTGCAATCAGCGCACCCCCCCCCCCCCAGATGGGGGAGCCCTCCTGCTGCTGCCTTGTATTCCATTCCTCACTTCACTCAGCCAACATCTCCCCCCAGTGGCATGTTACCTCGGCTTATATAGGAGGCCTGCCCCCAGCCACTACCTGATGGGGATTGGTCAGGGCACTAACATGAGCTGCCTGCCACTCCAGTTCTAGGCCCAGACCCTCTTCCAGAATATTGTCCCTGGAAGCAGGGGAGATGCCTCAGAACTGGAGCACAGGTGGTCACACCCACTGCTACTCTGACCACTCCCAGCCCCCAGATCAAAACAGACAGGCCTAGCTTGCAGCATGAGCCTGCCTAAATTTACCTGTGCTGACAGTCCCAAAATTACTAGCACCTACCTATGGGTAGAGGGTGCTACAGTTCTATGCATCAAAATGCGAACAATACGTTGTACGATAATTGGAACGTGTGTAGGAGGCATAAGGAAGCAAAATTGGAAGAGTAAGAAAAATGGTTCCAAACAGTCCATGCAAGGCTGTGAGCTTCAGAATGATCCTGCTCACTAACAAGACTATGTTCATATTCAATATTGTTCAGTTCACAAGCCCAGGCAGCAAGTGGTGGGGTTCAGAGAATCAGAATATTATGACAGCTGTGTTGGAATATGAAACTGCTGTAATCAGTTTACTTTTGATTTCGTTTTTTTTTGTTTGTTTTTTTTTGGGGGGGGGGGGGGGGGTTGAGTAATCACAAATACTTATTCATCTGGGGCATCAGATAATAATAAAGGGGATGTCTAGATTCCTGCAAAAAACCCACAACCTCTTGGGTCCCTGATGAGGAACTTGGCCACCCTTTCTTGTAAAGTACCCACCCAATGTTGACAGGCCTTGCATGGTTCATACTCATTGCCTTTCCTTTCCTGCCCACAGGCTGTACTCCTGGGGGAAGGCCTGGTGTGAATTTGAAGGGGAACCCCACGCCACTATTCTTTTCATTTTTTTTATATATTTCACTTTCAAAGGACACATCAGACTGTTCTGTAACTTTGCAAGAAGCTGAAATGGATAAGAACTATAAATTAGTTCTTGGTTATCTGCTGCTATTCCTAATTAAAAAGTATAAATGTGCATGCACATTAGAAGTAAACACTCTCTGAGATATGTTCAGCTCAGGCTACTTCTAAATACTGATTTATTCGTGGGCGGTGTTAATATTTTATACAGAAAGATACGTCATTACTATGTCAGTCTAATTGGTACATCTCATTGGTTACAATACAAGAGAAATGAAGAAACTTGATGCTTGAAGTTTGGTTGAAACTGGTTCTGTTATCTCGAATGCATTCTTCTAACGCGGGGGATGTGGGGGGTAGACGCCATCTTGGCTCCGAACATAAAGTCAATCTGTATACTACATAATAGGTAAGGAACATGTATACACATAAGCAAATAGACATTTTCTGATTATCATTATGTACATTGGATTCCTTAACAGTCCCCCCTAAAATGGCTATTTTCTTCTGTCCCTCATCTAAAGGTCCTACTCACCTGGCCCATTCTCCTCAGCAACTCTTTTTAGCTGTATATAGAGTTAGGCAGCAACTAGTTCACTACCCCCCTCGATACAGCTGGAGAAGGGCAATCAGGTGCTATCTACCCCTATAACCCTAGAGGATTGTGAGATTTTGGACAGGGAGTGACTGTAGAAGAGTGAAGGGTTTGTCATCCTCCATCATAAGAGGGTCCTCTTCTTCTTCTTAGTGGAGAAATGTAGGTGGGCTGTTGTCTACAGCCTTGCTCATTAACTTCTTTACGAAAGGTAGAATACAGCATACAATCGGGGGGGTAAAAGAACCAGGATTATTAGTACCGTTACCCCTATCTGGGCGAGCACCTTCTGCCACCCACTCATCCAGCTAAAATATTGATCCTATGGGTCTGTAATACCGGAGTTCTTCTTCAACTCCAATGACAAATCTTCTAATTTCTTTATAGCTAAAGTTACTTTACCATTTGGGCCGATATTATCAGGAATGTAGGTGCAACAGGTCCCCGTTTTTTTCTATCATTTTACAGACACTTCCTTTCTCAGCTAACACCATGTCTAAGGCCACCCGGTTCTGGAATGTCATGTAGGAAGTGGGGGGGTAACTGGTCAGCAATTCCCTGGAGGGCATCTTTAGTGTAATTCACGAATCTTTGTTGGTTATAATATATGTAATTGATCCAATCTACATTCTTGTTCACAGTTATTATGGGGATCAAAGACTCAAAACCAACTTTACCTGATCCCTGGCTTTGAATTCATCAGGGACCCCCCTTGGGACCCCTATAGCATCTATGTACACATGAGGGTCAAAGCTTCCGGAGAGAGCTGCTCGCTTCCTCCTCTGACTGTGTGCTGGGTCAGTGCATGTATCAGGGGTATCTTCTGCTAGGATATGGAGGGGCGTAATCACCTTTTCAGGGCACATTCACCGGTCCAGATACCCTCTAATCTGGTCCTATGTTTCAACCCACTGTCCCTCCCAGGAACCACAATTCTGCCCCAGTAACTGTCTGTAAAACACACATGTATATCCTTACCATCAGGGATGTCACTGTACCAATGGCATTGCCATGAAAGAGTCAAACAGACAAGGTACTATGTCACAGTAATCAAAGGTAAAGGTGGTCACATGTGTACCTGAAGAGTTGTACCAAAATGTAATTATGTTATAATTTTTTGTGATGACCACCTCCTGGGCCTCCCCTCTAGACCAAACAGAAAAAGGATATGCAGCATGGTCGTCATGAAGTGGGCGGGATCTTGTCCTCGGGGGTGGAGCTTTCTTGCAGTGGGAAGCGTGTATTCAGGTATTCTTCCCGGCCAATTCCACTGAGGTGGCTGTGGTCAGCAAAACTTGGAATGGACCATCATATCTGGGTTCAAGAGAATGTTTTCTCACAAATTTCTTTACCAGCCCCCAATCTCCAGGCAGTAGTTGGTGTGTTCCTGTATCTAATTCAGGATCTGGAATGGAAGAAAACACCTGGACATGCATTTGGGTTAATTCTCGTGATAATGAGGTCACATAATTAGTCAACACATCAGATTGCAACTGTAACTGTTGTGGAAAGTGACAGCCAAGTCTGGGGGCTGAAGCAAACTAAATTTTATAAGGGGATAGGGCATATTTCCCCCGGGGTGTGTGTCTGACACTGAACAGGGCAGTGGGCAAACTGTCTGGCCGACTCATGTTAGTCTTTTGGGCCATCTTTAACATCCTGTTTTTCTAGTGTCCCTTTTATCCTTTCTACCTTCCCGCTACTTTGAGGGTGGTAAGGGGTGTGTAGAGCCAACTGAACCCCCAGTGCTGCCCTAATCTTTTGTAAGGGTTGCTGTGAAGGCTGGGCCTGATCGCTCTCTATCACCTCTGGGACCTCAAATCTACATACTATCTCACTCAGTAGTTCCTTAGCTGTGGTCCTGGCAGTCATGTCCACCTGCACTAGGGCGTATTCGAATCTGTCACTCCTTTGGCATTTGGGAGTGATCAATTTGTATCCTCTGGAAGGGGTATAGAGCTTTTGCCAGGTGCTTCTTCTGTGCCTTTTCTGTACATTCTGGGTTACATTTGTTGCAGATAGTGCATGATCTGCAGAAGTTGTTGGTCAATGAAGTAACTCATAAGTTCATAAGAGTCTTTGTCAAGTGGGCAGTTCCATTTCCCCATTGCACCATGGCTGGGTACATACTCCTGGGTAGACAAGGCTTCTTGTTGCACTCGAATAGTCCATCTCTGAGAGTTCCTCCTCTCCGTTTCCAGCTTTCCTTCTCATCCAGACTTGCTGCTTCCTGTAATTATTTCAGATAAACTCTGTCCACTGGGAGAGTCTGTAGGGTAAGCATGGAGTGGTCTTCTTCTACCACCCTGCTGTCCACTTCCCGTGGAACACTGGCTGTCTGTTTGGCAGCTGAATTGGCTAGATTGCCTCGAACTTCCTTCAAGTTGAGTTTGTTGTGTGCTTTACTTTTAGAATAGTCACTTGGGTTGGGAGAAGCAGAGCGTCCATCAAGTCCTTGATGGCTGAGCTGTTTCACAGGTGTTCCTGCAGCCGTTAGGAACCCTCTGTCCTTCCAGATAACACTAAAATCATGTGCAACGCTGAAAGCATATCTTGAGTCCGTATGAATGTTGGCTCTATTTCCCTCTGCCAATTTACATGCTGTAGTAAGTGCTTGCAGCTCTGCCACCTGTGCAGACATCACCGGTGGTAAGGTTTCAGTTTGGAGAACCGAGTTTTCAGTGGTGACACTCACGGTGGGGATATGCGTGGTTTCCAGCCGCATTCGTTCGATGCAGTTATGGGGTGACAAGTCAAGACTCGACTCCTCCTCGACTCCTCCTCCTTACCCCCCTCGAGAAGTGGAAGAAGGGTGGTAGGTTTCGGTGTTTGACAACGTAATAGAGTAATGCTGTCTAGAAGGTAGAAACACAGGAGTCTCAAGTGTCTGGCAATGGACAGATGTTTCGGCTGGATCTTGGAGTATGGGAGCAATGTCATGGGAGCAAGCAGAACGAGGCAGAGTCCGAGAGCCAAGTCCAAAGTTTTGTCAAACAAGGCTTGTGCAGCAAAGACAGCTCGCAGACACGATGGGCCTCCTCTTGCTATCGCATCCAGCCGACAGGAATAATATCCTATAGGGCGTAGGCAGATGCCGTGTGATTGGGCGAGTACACCTGTAGCATGTCCCAGATGTTCGGATACAAAGGGCTTGAACGTTTTGTCGTAGTCTGGGAGCCCTAGCACCAAAGATGGTGTGCTTGAAGGCCTCAACGTTGGATATTGCTTCAGGAGACATCTGGAAGGGGTCTGATTTCAGGGCATCATACAAAGCTTGCATCAGTAGGGAGCCTTCTGGAATCCATGCTCTGCAATACGAAATTAGTCCAAGGAAGGAATGAAGGGGCTTCTGGCCTTGTGGCAGTGGGATGTCAGAGATTGCTTTCACCCTGTCTTCAGTGAGGTGTATTGTCCCATGGGACAAGACAGTGTCCAAGAACAATTACAGATGTTGAGCACCACTGCAATTTGGGCTTTGAGGCTTCGCAACCCTGTTTGGCAAGATAGCACAACTGGCTTTCTGAGGTGACTTCAACAGTGGGTAAGTCAGCTGCACAGTGGAGAAGGTCATCAACATATTGGAGGAGAATCACTTCCAGGTGATCCTCTTGTTATGTGTCAAGGATGATAGCCGTAGCATTTGCAAACTAGCTTGGAGAGTTCTGTGCCCCTTTTGGCATAACTGCCCAGGTATACTGTTTCTTTTCGTGGGAGAAGGCAAAGAGGTACCTGCAGGAAGGATGCAGGGGTACACTGTAGAATGCATTTGCCAGGTCCACCACAGTGAAGTACTCAGCCATTGGAGGTACAGCTGATAAGGTATGTGGATTTGGCACAATTGGGGTGTCCAACACTGTGACTTCGTTAATTGCTCGCAGATCCTGCACCATCCTGTATCTGTCAGGTTCTCCCTTAGGTGTTTTCTTCTTGACAGGAAAAAGAGGTGTATTACATGGTGAGGTACAGGGGATCAAGGCCCCATTCTGGACCAAGGCAGCTACATGTTTCGAGATAGCTTCTGATTGCGCCAACTTAAGTGGGTATTGTGGTTTCCGGGCAATGATGCGCCCTCTTTGAGCTTGACTGAAACTGGTGGCACTTTTAAGTGACCAATGTCTTCCGGGCCTGTGGACCATAGACACGCAGGAATTCTGTCAAGTACTTCTTTTGGTATTGAACTTGGAGTTATTGCTTCATGAAGTGTCATCAGGAGAGGCAGAGAATACAAAGCAGATGAGTCTTCCAAGGATAGGGGAGTATGTAACTTCACCCCCCCCCCCCATAGGTGTGAAAATGATTGACGCCTGTAGTCTGGACAGCACATCAGCTCCTTGTAGATTCAAGGGACATGTAGAGGACACCACAAATCTGGTAAGCAAATCAGGAAATGTCCTCACTTGGAGAGGCTCAGTGAGTGGACTGGAGCGGGGCAACCCATCCACTCCCACGCAGGAAACATCAATAGTGGAAAGGAAAGAATTATCAGGCAGGTCCTCAGCCCTCAACACACTCCTGGCTGCACTCATGTCAATGAGACAAGTGGTAGGTTTTCCTTGTATAGGTAACGTGACCTTTGCTAGGGGTCCCCCAGTCTAATTTGAGGACACTGTCATAAGGGGTGACACGGGTTTTCTCATTTCCTAGCATGAGTTGGGGCGTGGTGGTGGAGGTTCATGTCCATGTTGCACTTCGCGGGGATCCTTGTCTTGTCTCAGATGTCTTGGGGCTCTGCGTACTCTTCTGATGTGACCCCGCTTCCCACAGTTGTAACAGATGATCTTTTCCCTGGTATTGGGCAGTGGTGGTGGACGAGTGTAGGCGGGATCTTCGTCTTGTGTTACCATGAGGGGCGTTGGTTTTTTTTCCTTTTTGGTTTTCTATCCCTCTGGCCACCAACAGTAAATTGGACATTTTCATTGAGCGATATTCAGGGCGGGCCACCATCAGGCTTTTTCTGATATCCTCTCTGAGTCCTGAGACAAAAGCAGATGATAACATGTGTGTGTGTCTTTTCATAGAGGGAGAAGCCCAGATGTTCAAAGGCCTGTATGAGTCTAGCATGACACTTCTCCACAGACTCCCCTTTATCTTGGGCAATATCTTGGATTGTGGTGGTCTGATCTGCCAATTTCTCCTTTGCCCAGTCGCGGAGTTGTGCACAGAACTCCAAGCCTGAGGTATAAGAAGTGGCACTTGTCAGGCAGACATCATTGAAGGCTGTCTGCATGACTGGCCAAAAGACATGTCCTGCTTTAATTTGGCATAGGCTGATCAAGTCTCTCCAGGCAGCTGAGTAAGCTTCTTGTATCTGCACTATCCTGCGGTAGAAGGGCATTGGCTGTTTCTCTGGGTCAGGCAGACTTGTCACTAAGGTTGCTGCTTGTGATGGGGTAAAAGCGACATACATCACCGGTGCCCCTTCTGGTAACCGAGACTGGTGTTGGGGCAGGGAAGGGAGTGGGCGTTAGTTGTCCCTCTCCTCCTTCGTTCCAGTTTTTTTGTATATGGGGGCGGTACAGCCACATTTAACTCTGTGATACACATACATAGCACAATTCGCATCTTTCTTGATTTCCTCTTCTATCCAACCTTCTTTGTGCAATGACCTTGCCGTCCTGTACCATGCTTCTGCCACATCCAATAAGCCATTATCACACAGACTCTACTTTTTCTTCTTATCAGCACATGCCATTCCTCTGCTTCTTGCAACATCTTCTCTCTTCTTCTAATATCACATTCTAGCATTCCCTTCTCTCTCTCCTTCTCTCTCTCTCTCTCAGCGGACGGCTTAAGAGGAGAATACAGGCAACAAAGTGGTTAATACTCCTCTGACTGCTGTCTTATCAAAGAATTCCTAGGGTGGGGGCTCGCATCCCTGCGAGAGATCTGTCTCCTAGCACACTCCTGACTATTCTATCTCTTCGAGGGTCAAAACTAGCACGTCAGAGGTGGTGTGGAGCAGTGGCTTATGGCCCAACTGATCCTTCAGGTAGCCACTTTCTCGCACCATCACCCTCTTCGTGTATATCAAACAGTAATGGACAAATACACACAGGACATGACACCTGACACTCTTTGAACTGCAAAGATAGCTCTCGGGAAAAGCTCACCTGAGTCACAAGACTGCCAAATTCCAGCTAGCCTTCTTTCAAACTGCCCTCATTCACAGTTTGAGCTAAACCCTCAGGAAAGCTTTCCCGAGCAGAACATTCATAGACGTTTCGCAAGACTGCCACATCCGCAAGTCTTCTTTCAAACTGCCCTCATTCACAGTTTGAGATTAACCCTCAGAGGTCCTACACAGCCAACCTCGAGTAACCCCGTCTATAAATGCCTGCAGAATTCCACCCCACCACCAGAGATACAATCTAGGGGTGAGGATGGACACACGCCTGCAGCTGCACTTTCAGTCTGCTAAATTTGCAGCCCTTCAGAATGACAGACACTGAACAGATAATAGTCAGCAGAAAACCATTAGCAGGTTCGTTAAAACGGCTTCAGGCGAGAAATAAGTTACCTGCCTCTTTGAACAATCGAAAGGAGCCAACAAGACCAAATCAACCAGGCAAACCAGAGAAGTCGTACAAATGGTAAGGATAAATATGCTTACCGTACTGTTAGGCCGTGTACACACGCGCGGACTGTTGGCCCAACTTTGTCCGTCCAACAGTTTGAGCGAACAGTCCGCTCAAACTTAGCATGGACGGACATGGCCACACACGACGGACGAACAGTTTGCTGAAACCGTGCGCGATGACGTGAACGGCACGTACGACGGGACGAAAAATACGACGTCCTATACACTGCAATGCAACCTTCCGACGTGGAAATCCTTTCTGAGCATGCGCGAGACTTAGTTGGCCGAACAAGCCTACACACGAGCGAACAGTCCGCTGAAACCTTGTTTCAGCGGACAGTTTTTCGGAATTTCCGTAAGACCTTGTTCGGCCAACTGTCCGCTGAAACTGTCCGCTGAAGCCCCACACACGAGCGGACTGTCTGCCCAAACACTGTTCAGCGGACAAGGTTGGGCGAACAGTCCGCGCGTGTGTACGCGGCCTTAGGGCTGCGCGCTTAACCCCCTTCTCTGATCTGGCCAGCTGTTCAGTCCTGGAATGCGGTCTCCCTTCGATTGAAGCCTGAAAGCCGCCCCACACACGAGCGCCAGTTGAAATGGATAAGAACTATAAATTAGTTCTTGGTTATCTGCTGCTATTCCTAATTAAAAAGTATAAATGTGCATGCACATTAGAAGTAAACACTCTCTGAGATATGTTCAGCTCAGGCTACTTCTAAATACTGATTTATTCGTGGGCGGTGTTAATATTTTATACAGAAAGATACGTCATTACTATGTCAGTCTAATTGGTACATCTCATTGGTTACAATACAAGAGAAATGAAGAAACTTGATGCTTGAAGTTTGGTTGAAACTGGTTCTGTTATCTCGAATGCATTCTTCTAACGCGGGGGATGTGGGGGGTAGACGCCATCTTGGCTCCGAACATAAAGTCAATCTGTATACTACATAATAGGTAAGGAACATGTATACACATAAGCAAATAGACATTTTCTGATTATCATTATGTACATTGGATTCCTTAACAAAGCTTTAAAATGTATTTTCATTTTTGCAGCCAAATTTAGATAACATCTACTATATTTCTTACATGTTCTCATTCACATGCCCTCACATTGAAAAAATATTAAAAAATTGCTACAAGATTTTTTCCCTACAGACTTCCCTGTTTGTTTCTACGTTTCCAGTACATACTCTTTTTTTTAAGTTTCCATTTGCCAAATGTACATACAAAGAATAAACCATTGCGTACAAAGTATATTATCAATTGTAACCATCAAAGTACAGGTATTATTTAAGGTTTTTCAGATTGAACTTCTAATAATCAAGGATATGATAGTACAAATAGCATTTTTTTTTAACTGCAGAGTACCAATTCCCTATAATAATTGTGATACAGATTATCATCAGCCTATGGCATGGTAAAACAAATAAAAAAAAAAAATAAGAATTAGAAAACAAAACCGTGGAGGTAGATATCTCCACAACCAGTTGTGCTGTGTGCCGTCATCTCCCCAACCCCCGAAATATGCCCTCCCAGTATCATCATATAGTATATATTACTCAACCGTGGTATATAGAAATTCCAAGTTAGATATCACATGGTGTAGTTTATCCATCTTCCCCATACTTTAATTAGTCATTCTGTACAATGTGATATTTTCATTAACCAGTCCTTTCCAAGCGGATAGGGCAAGATGATCCCTCTTTATCCAGTTTAGGACAATCAGCTTTCTGACATAATACAGTAATCTCAAGAACTGTCTCGTATTATTGCTCATTACCTCGTCTTCTATTACTTCCAGGAGACCTAAAAGTGGGCTACATATGTTTAGGTGATCAAATGTTTCTGCAATAAACTGGAACACCTGTGACCATGGCCGGTGCTACCATTAGGCAAACTAGACAGGCGCCTAGGGCGCACTGCTGTCTAGGGCCCCGGACCACTGGTGTTCCTACTTTCTTCTCTCTGCAGCAAGCAACTAAGTCTCAGCATCGCCAGGCAGCCGCTTCTCTGTTTGCAAGGAGGAGGACTGTGTCTGTGTCCCAACTCCCCCCTCCCTCCTTGGTAGGCTGCATTGATAGGCACTGATGAGGCTGCATTGATGGGTACTGGTAGGCTGCATTGATGGGTGCTGGTCAAGCTGCATTTGATGGGCCCGTCATTAAAAAGGTGGGGTATACAAGGACAGGGCAAAGGGGTGGAGTCAGGGGTTGAGCCAAGGAGGGCGGCAAAATTAGGTTTCGCCTAGGGTGTGAAAAATCCTTGTACCAGCCCTGCCTGTGACCATAAAGGTCGTAACCCTATTACACTCCCACACCATATGCATAAAAGTACCATCTGCCACCTGGCACTTGTGACAAATAGGGTCGTCTCTTCTGCCTATCCTATATAATCTGTGTGGGGTATAATACATTTGGTGAAGGTATCTTAACTGAATAAGTTTGCTCCTAGCAGAGATGACCGTGGGCACGTAGGAGGCTAAAACTTCCTCCCAATGAGCCTCAGTCAACTCCGGAACAATTTCAGCCCATCTGACTCTCATTTTTTCCTCTCTCGGCTGTTTTTTTTCCATGAGTACCACATAGTAGGTAGATATTTGTTTTGTGTGGTCTGGTTCTGCGAGCATTGTTTCTATTTTTGTGTTTGCTAAAAGCACTGGCCCAGTCCCGAGTCACATGCTGGTTATTGAGCAGTGTACCGGCCCGCTGTCGGTACCAAGTGATCGATGTGACCATTCACAGAAGATCACATGACAGTTGTAAACAATGAATGGCTTACTTTCATGCCATTCATTGTATACAATTGTGTTGCTAGCTGTGATTGGTCACAGTGATCACATGGTACAGACAGGGCCAATTACAGCCAATTTGTATCCTCTGATTAGCTGTGGCCAATCACAGATAATCACAACAATGCACAAGGGGGATGGTAATTTACTAAAGGCAAATCTAGTCTGCAGCACTACAAGTGCACTTGGAAGTGCAGTCCCTGTAGATCTGAGGGGGACATGCAAGGAAATCAAAGTGGACCTTCAGTCATTTTTTTCATCTTTCCATCTATTAAATCTTCTGCCCTTGTTGTTTTAGCTTTGGATAGTAAAACGTTGTTTTTTTGTTTTTTTTAATATGCAAAGTTGTTTTAGGGAAACTTCAGAATGGCAAAATAGTTTTTAGTACAAATTATGTGAGCAGACTGCAGTTCCAGTTTAAAAAATATAATTTTTGCTTGCACATGATTGGATGATAAAATTAGATTTTCCAGATCGTCCCCTCAGATCTACAGCGACTGCATTTCCAAGTGCACCCCGGTGTCTACACACTGTCATTTTAATTAAAAAATCATAGTGTGTAAAAAAAAAAAAATTGGAGTTTCTCTCCAGAGTGGTACATTGTGACTATGGTAACTCTGTATTACTCAGGGCACAGTATGAAAAGAAAAATGGGAAAATACGAAAAGAAAAATAGGAAAATATTTGAAATAATTATATATATACACACATATATATATATATATATATATATATATATATATATATATATATATATATATATATATATATATATATATATATATATATATATATATATAAAAATTCACATACTGTCACCAGTCAGTGTCTCTGATCACCGCCACACCAGCTATATATATTGTACTGCGCTGGTGACAGTATGTAAAAAATTAATTTGAAAAAAAGATTTTTGTTCTTAATTTCCCAAGAAAAAATTGTGACAAAATATTACAACTTTGAAAAACGCGCCATTCCTCAGACTGTATAGTTTCAGAAAAGTCATTTGGGGGATATTTGTACTGTCCTGGCATTTTTTGGGTCTCCAGAAATGAGATAGGCCGCCAGTATATCAGGACTGATTGATTATTAGATATACAGTGCCTTGAAAAAGTATTTATCCCCCTTTAAAATTTTCCATATTTTGTCATGTTACAACAAAAACATAAATGTATTTTGTTGGAATTTTATGTGATAGGCCAACACAAAGTGGCACATAATTGTCAAGTGGAAGGAAAATAATAAATCGTTTTCCAATTTTTTACAAATAAATATTTTTGAAAAGTGTGGAGTACATTTGTGTTCAGCCCCCTTTACTCTGATACTCCTCACTAAAATCTATAAAATCTAGTGGAACCAATTGCCTTCAGACGTCACCTAATTGGTAACTAGAGTCCACCTGTGTGTAATTTAATCTCAGTATAAATACAGCTGTTCTGTGAAGCCCTCAGAGGTTTGTTAGAGACCCTTAGTGAACAAACAGCATCATGAAGGCCAAGGAGCACACCAGACAGGTCAGGGATAAAGTTGTGATAAGTTTAAAGCAGGGTTAGGTTATAAAAAATATCCCAAGCTTTGTACATCTCACAGAGCACTATTCAATCCATCATCCGAAAATGGAAAAAGAGTATGGCACAACTGCAAACCTACCAAGACATGGCTGTCCACCTAAACTGACAGGCCGGGCAAGGAGAGCATTAATCAGAGAAGCAGCCAAGAGCCCCATGGTAACTCTGGAGGAGCTGCAGAGATCCACAGCTCAGGTGGAAGAATCTGTCCACAGGACAACGATTAGTCGTGCACTTCACAAATCTGTCCTTTGTGGAAGAGTTGCAAGAAGAAAGACAATGTTGAAAGAAAGCCATAAGAAATCCCATTTGCAGTTTGTGAGAAGCCATGTGGGGGACACAGCAAACATGTGGAAGACGATGCTCTGGTCAGATGAGACCAAAATTTTACTTTTTGTCCTAAAAGCAAAACGCTATGTGTGGCAGAAAACTAACACTGCACATCACCCTGAACACACCATCTGCACTGTGAAACATGGTGGTGGCAGCATCATGTTGTCGGGATGCTTTTCTTTAGCAGGGACAGGAAAGCTGGTCAGAGTTGATGGGAAGATGGATGGAGCCAAATACAGGGCAATCATAGAAGAAAACCTGTTAGAGTCTGCAAAAGACTTGCGACTGGGGCAGAGGTTCACCTTCCAGCAGGACAACAACTCTAAACATACAGCCAGAGCTACAATGGAATGGTTTTAGATCAAAGCATATTCACGTGTAAAGCCTCGTACGCATGGTTCGATTGTTGGACGGTGATTGTCTGTTTACAGACTATTGTCCTAAAATCTTACCGTTAGTACGCTCCTTTGGACAATTGTTTTTCCGTTTTTGGCCAACAAATGTTGGATGACAGGCTAGTAAATTTTGGGCGGACAAGGGCTCCACATCTGATTTTCATATGGTTAGTACACAAGTCTGTCACACAAAAGTTGAAAATAAAAACATGCATGATTGGAATCAGTGCTCACCAAACACCAAATTAGCAGAAGGGACCCAAAGGGTGGCGCTCAAGAGCTAAAATTCCTCGTAGTATGTCACTGTTCATGTTTGTGGCATGACAATTATGTACAGTTAGTATGCAAGACAAGATCCTGACACACGCCCTTTTGACAAAAATCAGACACTCGGTTGGCCAACAATTGTACCATGTGTACGAGGCTTTAAGCCCCATACACACTACTAGATTTTCTGCAGATTTTTGTCTTATTTTTTTCGTATTTACCAAAACCATGTAGTACAAGGGCCTGCCCTCATTATATGGTTTTGGTAAATCTGAAGACAAGAATCTGCAGAAAATCTAATAGTGTGTATGGGGGTCTAAGAATAGCCCAAAGTCCAGACCTAGATCAAATTGAGAATCTGTGACAAGACAAAAATGAAAATTGATGTTCAGACTCTCCATTCAATCTAACAGAGTTTGAGCTGTTTTGAAAAGAAGAATGGACAAAAATGTCCCTCTCTAGATGTGCAAAGCTGGTAGAGACATCCCCAAAAAGATTTACCGCTGTAATTGTAGTGATAGGAGGTTGTATTGACTCGGGGGGGGGGGGGGGGGCTAAATACAAATGCACGACAAGGGGTATGAATACTTTTGTAAGTCACTGTACCCATATGAAGTTTTTATAATTTTTTCAAACAAATAGAGATTTATTTTGGTGGTATTTAAAGTGGAGTTCCACCCACTTTTACAACTTTGTCTCAACCACTTAAGCCCCGGACCATTTTGCTGGCTTAAAACCAGGGAACTTTTTGCGATTCGACACTGCAACATTTAACTGACAATTGCGCGGTCGTGCGACATTGCACGCAAACAAAATTGACGTCTCTTTTTTCCCACAAATAGATCTTTCTTTTGTTGGTATTTGATCACGCCTGCGGTTTTTATTTTTTGCGCTATAAACAAAAAAAGAGCAACAATTTTGAAAAAAAACGCATTATTTTTTACTTTTTGCTATAATAAATATCCCCCAAAAATGTATAAAAAACATTTGTTTCCTCAGTTTAGGCCGATACGTATTCATCTACATATTTTTGGTAAAAAAAAATCGCAATAAGTCATTATTGATTGGTTGGTGCAAAAGTTATAGCGTTTACAAAATAGGGGATAGTTTTATGGCATTTTTATTAATATTTTTTTTTTTTTACTAGTAATGGCGGCGATCAGTGATTTCTATTGTGACTGCGACATTTGGGCGGACACATTGGACATTTTTGGGACCATTGTCATTTATACAGCAATCAGTGCTATACAAATGCACTGATTCCTGTGTAAATGACACTGGCAGTGAAGGGGTTAACCAGGAGGTTGCATTCTAGGGGTTAAGTGTGCCTTAGGGGCATGTTTATAACTTTGGGGGGGGGGGGGGTCATGGCTGTGATTTACAGAACGCTGATCTCTGCTCCAATCACAGGGAGCAGAGATCAGTGTCACTTGTTGCTAGGCAGAATGGGGAGATGCTGTTTACTTCGGCATCGCCCCGTTCTCCCTTCCTGTGAGATGATCGCGGGTATCCCCGCGGCGATCAAGTCCACGGGACCCGCAGTTGGACTCACGGGGGTCCCAACCGGTGCGCAGTCGATGGCACGGGCCATTTTAAATGGGCGTACATGTACGCCAATTTGCCTGCCCGTGCCATTCTGCCAACGTACATCGTCGTGCCCCGGTCGGGAAGCTAAAGGAATGACAACCCCTCCACCACTCGGTTTTGGATAATTATTTATTTATTTTTTCCTTACCTTTTATGAAGTACCTTGTGTACTTCCATTCCAGCCTCACCGCGGCCCTGTGCGTCACGTCCTCTTCTCCCCCACTGCCTTCTGGGACCTTTGTGTGTCCCGGAAGATGACGGGGCCATTCAGGAAGCGCCACACAACTCACGCATGCGCAGTAGGAAACCGGCAGTGGAGCTTGAAGGGTCCACTGCCGGTTTCCCTTAGTTGCAATGATGGCACCTGCACCCAATCCAAAGGACAGATCAGCCTGGGGGGGGGGGGGGGCGACATTGCGGGCTCCCTGGACAGGTAAGTGTCCTTATTAAAAGTCAGCAGCTACAGTGTTTGTAGCTGCTGACTTTAAAAAAAATTATAATTTGCGTCTGGAACTCAGGTTTAACCACTTAATAACCGCCCTATAGCCGAATGACGGCTTTAGGGCGGTTTCTTAACTGTGGGAGGCCGTCATATGACGTCCTCCCAGAATTCCGCTCTCGCGCGCCCCCTGGGGCACGCACTCGAGAGCATCCGTGACCGCCGGGTCCACAGGACCCGGCGCATCACGGATCACGGTAAACGGCTGCTCGTCGCGGCCGTTTACCACGTGATCGCTCCGTCAAATGACGGAGTGATCACTTGTAAACAAACCGGCGTCATGTTATGACGCCGGTTCCTCCCTCCCCCTCTCTGTACCAATCGGAACAGCGGAGGGGGAGGAGATCGGTGTCAGCAGCGATGTGGGCTGCATCTGCAGTGCCCACATCGCTGCTCACCGAAAATTAACCCCTCAATTCCCTGCAAATACTCTGCAATACCCTGCCATTACTCTGCATTACCCTGCAATACCCTGCATTACTCTGCATTACCCTGCATTACTCTGCATTACCCTGCATTACCCTGCATTACCCTGCATTACTCTGCATTACCCTGCATTACTCTGCAATACCCTGCATTACCCTGCATTACCCTGCATTACTCTGCATTACTCTGCAATACTCTGCAATACTCTGCATTACCCTGCAATACTCTGCATTACACTGCAATACTCTGCAATACCCTGCCATTACTCTGCAATACCCTGCAACACTCTGCAATGCTCTGCAACACTCTGCAATGCTCTGCAACACTCTGAAATGCTCTGCAACACTCTGAAATGCTCTGCAACACTCTGCAATACCCTGCAACACTCTGCAATACCCTGCAACACTCTGCAATGCTCTGCAACACCCACCAATACCCTGCAACACTCTGCAATGCTCTGCAACACCCGCCAATACCGTGCAACACTCTGCAATGCTCTGCAACACCCTCCAATATCCTGCAATGCTCTGCAACGCTCTGCAACACCCGCCAATACCCTGCAACACTCTGCAATGCTCTGCAACACCCACCAATACCCTGCAACACTCTGCAATGCTCTGCAACACCCGCCAATACCGTGCAACACTCTGCAATGCTCTGCAACACCCTCCAATATCCTGCAATGCTCTGCAACGCAATACTCTGCAACGCCATACTCTGAGATACCCAGCCATACTCTGATATACCCAGCCATACCCAGCCATAGTCGGTGATACCCTGCAATACCCAGCCATAGACACCCCCCCCCTCCCGCCGCCCTCCGGTGCTTCTACCGACTCGCCAATACTATCAAATCCAGAATCTTTTTTTTTTTTTTTTCAGGCTTCCCAGCTTAGAGGTGAGATGCGGGGTCTTATTGACCCCACATCTCACTGTAAAGAGGACCTGTCATGCCATATTCCTATTACAAGGGATGTTTACATTCCTTGTAATAGGAATAAAAGTGATCAAAAAATTTATTTTTGGGGAAAAAAATGTCAAACTAAAATAAATAAAGTAAAATGAACAATAAAATATATATATATTTTTTTAAAGCGCCCCTGTCCCCATGTGCTCGCATGCAGAAGCGAACGCATACGTAAGTCCCGCCCACATATGAAAACGGTGTTCAAACCACACATGTGAGGTATCGCTGCGTACGTTGGAGCGAGAGCAATAATTCTAGCCCTAGACCTCCTCTGTAACTCAAAACATATAACCAGTAAAAAAAAAAATTAATCGTCGCCTATGGGGATTTTTAAGTAGCGACGTTTGGCGCCATTCCACGAGCCTGTGCAATTTTGAAGAGTGACATGTTAGGTATCGATTTACTCGGTGTAACTTCATCTTTCACATTATGCAAAAATTGGGCTAACTTTACTGTGTTTTTTTTTTTTTAAGCACAAAACAGTTTTTTTTCCAAAAAAAAGCATTCGAAAAATTGCTGCGCAAATACCGTGCGAGATAAAAAGTTGCAACGACCACCATTGTATTCTCCAGGGTGTTTGCTAAAAAAACATATATAATGTTTTGGGATTCGATGTAATTTTCTAGCAAATCATCAAAATGATGATTTTTACATGTAGGAGAGAAATGTCAGAATTGTCCTGGGTGCTCCAGAACGCCTGATGGCGCTCCCTGCATGTTGGGCCTCTGTATGTGGCCGCACTGTGTAAAAGTCTCACACATGTGGTATCGCCGTACTCGGGAGTAATAGCAGAATGTGTTTTGGGGTGTAATTTGTGGTATGCATATGCTGTGTGAGAAATAAACTGATAATATGACAATTTTGTGAAAAAAAAAAAAAAAAGTAAAAAAAAATCTTGATTTTGCAAAGAATTGTGGGAAAAAATGACAACTTCAAAAAACTCATCATGCCTCTTACTAAATACCTTGGAATGTCTTCTTTCCAAAAAGGGGTCATTTGGGGGGTATTTGTACTTTTCTGGCATGTTAGGGTCTCAAGAATTGAAATAGGCCGTCAGTACTTCAGGTGTGATCAATTTTCAGATATTGGCACCATAGCTTGTGGACTCTATAACTTTCACAAAGACCAAATAATATCCACCAATTTGTACTTATTTTTACCAAAGATATGTAGTGGTATAAATTTTGGCCAAAATTTATGAAGAAAAAATTACTAATCTGCTAAATTTTATAACAGAAATGAAGAAAAATTCATTTTTTTACAGAATTTTCGGTATTTTTTCTTTTATAGCACAAAAAATAAAAAACCCAGCGGTGATTAAATACCACCAAAAGAAAGCTCAATTTGTGTGAAAAAAAGGACAAAAATTTCATATAGGTCCAGTGTTGCATGACTGAGTAATTGTCATTCAAAATGTGAGAGCACCGAAAGCTGAAAATTGGTCTGGTTATTAAGGGTGTTTAAGTGCCCAGTGGTCAAGTGGTTAATAAACCAAATCAGTGTCTATTATTTAGTCTTTAGGAAAGTTATCGAGTCCTTGGATGTATTTTGAATGCAGCTAACCTGTAGTCCCTGAAAACAAATATAAAAATGTGTATGTTGTGGAGAACTTTCTCTAACCCTGAAAACAAAGTATAATTAACCACTTAAAGCGGAGTTCCAGGCTTTTTATGTTTATTAAAAGTCAGCAGCTATAAAAAGTGTAGTTGCTGATTTTTAATAAACAGACACTTACCTGTTCCGCGGTCCAGTGATGCGTCCGTAACGGGGTGTCGCTCCTCTCCCCCCTACTCTCTGCCAGCGCCTCCATTGCTACTCTGGGCACCCGACCGTGACAGCTTTCTGCTTCACGGCCGGGCACGCACGGTGCATGCATGAGTCACGCTGCGCTCCCGAAGTGGCAGTGGCGTACTAACTAGGGGGCGGGGGGTGCTGACCGCCCCCAGGTGCCACACATTAGGGGGGTGTCAGGCAGCTCCCCTGTATGAAACAGTGAGAGTGGGACAGGCTTGGTAGTACAGCCGATGTGACATGCTGAGCAGGGAGACCTCAGGCAGACTGACCCATTGTCACAATGCTCTCACTCTCTGTTAAATTCCAACAGACCAGTGAGTGAGTACAACTCCCTCCCTTCCCTCCACAGAGATGGAAGGGTCTGCATTAGCTCTGCCCCCTCTCTCCCCTGCGTGTCCCATCCATGCTCCGTGCAGCCTGTGTGCTGAGCTGTGCTGCGTCTGAAAGGAATGTGGGGGCGGGAACATTTAAACAGTGCGAGGAAGAACATCAAAGTAAGTTATCAGCACTGTCCCTGTGTCCAGACTCTGTCCTCTCTCTCCCAAATCTCATTCACTCCCCCTCTTTCCTCTGTTGTCCTCCAGAGTCTTTCCATCATATTCCCATCATGTTCCTTTACCAAGGTTTACACTAGTGTGTTCATAGACATTGCATGTAATTCGCACCGAATTGCTGTGCAAATCACATGCAATGTCTGTGCGATGCAAATTCAGTCATACAAACTGTATGGCTGAAATTACATTTGCACCAAAATGGTGAGGGACCCTTTTTTTGGTTGCACTGGAATTGGATTGGATGGGTGTTCACACCTATGCACTCCGATTCTTGCACCATTTCACAGTTCTCACTGCGATTTGCAAACCTATCAGGGGATGTCATTAATTTTACATTGGCATGCGTAGCAGCTTGCAAAGGGCAGCGTGAACAGCCAACAAGCAACATGCAATGCAGGCATCTGCACTTGAATCTCGCCGAATCCTGCATTGCATATATGTGAACCAGGACTCCGGTGGGTTCACACTGATGCGCTGTGGTTCAATTGCCTCAATTTTCACTACAGTCCCACAGACTTCTATTAGGTTACACATTTTTGCACCATTTTCTGAAAGCGCACCAAAAGTCCTCTACTGAATCTTTCAGAAAACACAGTAAAATTACCCAAGCTAATAGATGTCTGTGGGACTGCAGCTAAAAATTAGGATTATATGCAGAAAAACTGCATATACCCTAGCACTATGACAAACTCCAGGACACCAGTGTGAACCCAAAGGCTTCAGGGTGCTGTGTAATGTAAAGGGGTCCTGAAGTGCAGGGGGTTGTGCAATGTAAAGGGGTCCTGAAGTGCAGGGGGTTGTGTAATGTAAAGGGGTCCTGAAGTGCAGGGGGTTGTGTAATGTAAAGGGGTCCTGAAGTACAGGGGGTTGTGTAATGTAAAGGGGTCCTGAGGTGCAGGGGGTTGTGTAATGTAAAGGGGTCATGAGGTGCAGGGGGTTGTGTAATGTAAAGGGGTCCTGAGGTGCAGGGGGTTGTGTAATGTAAAGGGGTCCTGAGGTGCAGGGGGTTGTGTAATGTAAAGGGGTCCTGAGGTGCAGGGGGTTGTGTAATGTAAAGGGGTCCTGAGGTGCAGGGGGTTGTGTAATGTAAAGGGGTCCTGAGGTGCAGGGGGTTGTGTAATGTAAAGGGGTCCTGAGGTGCAGGGGGTTATGTAATGTAAAGGGGTCCTGAGGTGCAGGGGGTTGTGTAATGTAAAGGGGTCCTGAAGTGCAGGGGGTTGTGTAATGTAAAGGGGTCCTGAAGTGCAGGGGGTTGTGTAATGTAAAGGGGTCCTGAAGTGCAGGGGGTTGTGTAATGTAAAGGGGTCCTGAGGTGCAGGGGGTTGTGTAATGTAAAGGGGTCCTGAGGTGCAGGGGGTTGTGTAATGTAAAGGGGTCCTGAAGTGCAGGGGGTTGTGTAATGTAAAGGGGTCCTGAAGTGCAGGGGGTTGTGTAATGTAAAGGGGTCCTGAGGTGCAGGGGGTGTGTAATGTAAAGGGGTCCTGAAGTGCAGGGGGTTGTGTAATGTAAAGGGGTCCTGAGGTGCAGGGGGTTGTGTAATGTAAAGGGGTCCTGAGGTGCAGGGGGTTGTGTAATGTAAAGGGGTCCTGAGGTGGAGGGGGTTGTGTAAATGTAAAGGGGTCCTGAGGTGCAGGGGGTTGTGTAATGTAAAGGGGTCCTGAGGTGCAGGGGGTTGTGTAATGTAAAGGGGTCCAGAGGTGCAGGGGATTGTGTAATGTAAAGGGGTCTAGAGGTGCAGAGGGTTTTGTAATGTAAAGGTGTCCTGAGGTGCAGGGTGTTGTATAATGTAAAGGGGTCTAGAGGTGCAGGGTGCTGTGTAATGTAAAGGGGCCCTGAGGTTCAGGGGGTTGTGTAATGTAAATGGGTCCAGAGATGCAGGGTGCTGTGTAATGTAAAGGGGTGCAAACGTGCAGAGCATTTTGTAATGTAAAGGTGTCCTGAGGTGCACAGTGCTGTGTAATGTAAGAGGGACCACAGGTGCAGGGTGCTGTGTAATGTAAAGGGGTCCAGGAGGTGCAGAGGGTTTTGTAATGTAAAGGGGCCCTGAGGTTCAGGGGGTTGTGTAATGTAAAGGGGTCTAGAGGAGCAGGGGGTTGTGTAATGTAAATGGGTCCAGAGGTGCAGAGGGTTGTGTAATGTAAAGGGGTCCAGAGGTGTGTAATGTAAAGGGATCCAGAGCTGCGGGGGGCTGTGCAATGTAAAGGAGTCCAGTTGTGGAGAGGGGGTACAAAGTAGTGACAAAGAGATATTGGGGGATGCAGAGGTATGCAGGGGACACAGTGCGGTGTTTTTACCTTTTAAAGTGAGGGGGGGCCAGATATAGGATTCACCCCGGGTGCCGAATGCTCTAGGTACGCCCCTGCGGAGTGGACCGGCGATCTCCTGGGTCCTGTCACGTGTCCCAGGTGATCGCCTAGAGGTAAGAGTCGCCTAGGCGGTCCCTGGACGAAAGGAGGAAGTGGGACAGGACGTCCCCCTCCTAATGAAGCCCCCACTCCCCCCACCCAAAAAAATGACATGCCAAGTTTCGGCATGTAAGGGGGGCGAGGAGTGCTTGAACCGGGAATTTTATTTTTGGGTGGAACTCCACTTTAAGCCCTGGACCATTAGGCTGCCTAAAGACCAGAGGACTTTTTACAATTTGCCACCTCACTGCTTTAACTGGTAATTACGCGGTCATGCAATGTTGTAAACAAACGAAATTTGCGTCCTCTTTTTCCCACAAATAGAGCTTTCTTTTGGTGGTATTTGATTGCCTCTGTGATTTTTATTTTTTCGATATAAACGGAAAAAGACCGAAAATTTTGAAAAAAAATTATATTTTCTACTTTTTGTTATAAGAAAAATCCAATAAACTCAATTTTAGTTATACATTTAGGCCAAAATGTATTCAGCAACATGTTTTTGGTAAAAAAAAAAAAAAAAAAAGTAAATAAAGCGTATATTTATTGGTTTGCGCAAAAGTTATAGCGTCTACAAACTAGGGTGCATTTTCGGGAATTTACACAGCTTTTAGTTTATGACTGTCTATCTAATTTCTTGAGGTGCTAAAACGGCAGGGCAGTACAAACCCCCCCCCCAGATGTCACTAAATTATATATTGCTCACACATGTCATGCTTATATGTGAAATTACACCCCCAAATTCATTTTGCTGCTTCTCCTGAGTACGGGGATACCACATGTGTGCGACTTTTTGGGAGCCTAGCCACGTACAGCGCCCCAAAAACCAAGCACCGCCTTCAGGATTTCTAAGGGTGTAAATTTTTGATTTCACTCCTCACCACCTATCACAGTTTTGAAGGCCATAAAATGTCAAGATGGCACCTCCCCCCACCTCCCCCACCCCCAAATGACCCCTTTTTGGAAAGTAGACACCCCAAGCTATTTGCTGAGAGGCATGGTGAGTATTTTTCAGCTTTAATTTGTTTTTGGAAATGAAAAAAAAATAAAAATAATAATAAAAATAATTTTTATTTTTAAATTTTTTCAATTTTCAAAACTTTGCACCCTTAGAAAGCCTGAAGGGGGTGCTTGGTTTTCGGGGTCTGTACACGGCTAGGCTCCCAAAAGTCTAACACATGTGGTATCCCCGTACTCAGAGTCAGGAGAAGCAACAGAATGTATTTTGGGGTGTAATTTCACATATGCCCATGGCATGTTTGAGCAATATATCATTCAGTGACAACTTTGTGCAAAAAAAATTAAATTGTCTGTCTTTTTCCCGCAACTTGTGTCACAATATAAAATATTCCATGGACTCGAAATGCCTCTCAGTAAATAGCTTGGGGTGTCTACTTTCCAAAATTGGATCATTGAACTGTCCTGGCATTTTATGCACAACATTTAGAAGCTTATGTCTCACACATCACCCACTCTTCTAACCACTTGAAGACAAAGCCCTTTCTGACACTTTTTGTTTACATGAAAAAATTCCCTCCCACTGCTTGTAATAGTCAACAGTCTAGAGGCTAATTAGTCGCTAGGATTGCTTTTACAGGAAAGCCGACCGCTGGCTGAAAATAATGATACCAAGATGATGCCTAATCCCGCAGGCATCATTCTGGTATAACCATTCAAAATCCAGCAACATGCCAGCACTTGTTGGGCAAATATTGTAATCTTTTTTCATGCAGCCTGTGGTCTGAATGAAAAAAAAGAGATTGATCGGTGGGTATGCCCACCATTAGAATACCTCCCTTCATCCACCCACTTCTAATGAGGGGCATACATGCACCATTTTGTTTTTAACTGTCGTGGTGAAATCACCTCCGACAGCGCTGGAGTCACAGCTTTATGTATCGTGGGAGCAAACGCTGTTGCTGTCAAGATAAATAAATCCGCACTGCAACTGAATGACGTACCTGCTAAGCAAATGATGGTTAACAATAAAGCAAAGTAACATTACAGTATAACAGTAAGACTTGCCATACCTGCAAAGCAAATACAAAAAAAACAAAAGTAAAAAAATAAAACATTTTTTAATGCAATCTGTGCCTAAAATATATATATATATGCCGAAGCATGGGGACATCCTCCTGCAAAAGTTAGGAGCAAATCGCTCCTCCACCCTTGCTGCGCCCATGCTTCAGCATATATGCTCTTTTTTTTTTTAACTGTGGTGGTGAAATCACCTTCGACAGCGCTGGAGTCATGCCTTTATGTATAGAGGGAGCAAACGCTGTTACTGTCAAGATAAATAAATCCACGCTGCAGATGAATGGTGTACCTGAAAACAAAAAAATGGTTAACAATAAAACACAGTAAATAGTAAAGTATAAAAAAATGACATACCTGAAAAGCAAACATGATAAAACATAATAACAATAAAACATTGCAGAATAGAATACAGTAAAAAAGAGCAGAACAATAGAGAGAGAATAGTGAGAGCAATAAAATAACAACAATTTTTTTATTTTTTTTGTGTTTTTTTTTTTTACACTTTTTTTTGTAACTGTTGTAACTAACGGTTCCAGGTTGGGGTCCCTCAAAATGTGATGGAATCTTGGGAGACCCTGTGAAAGTGTGCCTAGTCTGCAGTGCTGTACCCTACGCTATAACTCAACTAGTGTATGGTAGCGTTCAAAACATTCAGCAATGCAAAGACCAGGATTGTCAGGACAGGAGGGACAATAATAGCGGGTGTCACGCCTATATCCGCGCTTGCTGCAGACACGACATTTTCTTTCAGGAGCCACTTCACCAGAAGGAATAGCGGCACTAGTACTTCTCTGCTCCCTACGAGGAACTTGCAGTTCTTGCACCTCAGCAACACAAGGAGAAGATCGGGTCTGGTACGCCTGACCTTGGTGGGGACCACAACTCCTTCATCAGAGCTATCTGTCCTGGAGCTGCTGTCCTCTACAGGATCGTATTCTGAGCCTGAATCTGACAGATGAGTGACTTCCTCTTCACTATCTGTCATGCTCAAACGTGTAGGCCTCTTCACTAGTGTACCTTCGATTTGCCATTTTGGGCTCTAAATTTACTTGTACACTAGTGAGACTCACAGGTAAAAAAGCTCCTGACTGTTAGCGACTGATTCAAACGCTACCAAAAAACTGTTAGCGATCGCAGGGATCAGGCCTGACTCTGCGACTGCTGCAGTTAGGTCTTTAGTGTGTTGTAAGTGACAGTGATCGATCGATACTGCACTTGGGTGGGCTGGGCTGGGCGGAGGGGCAAAACGCAGGTGCTAGCAGTTATCTGGGCTGATCCCGCTAACACTGCGTTTTTGGGAACCCTAAACTGCTGGGGATGCCAGTATAGATCTGATCAGATCAAATATCGATCCGTTCAGATACAATACCATTAAGGAGGTGTATGCGTGGGTGTTAGCGGTACTGGCACTAACCTGATGCTGCCTGGGATGACGGAGACCCTATCTGACCCTAAAACCTAACTTATATCACCCACCAGGTGATCAAGGGGTTAAACCTTTATTAAGTAATAAACGGCATATGCCCTGACACTATAAAAAAAAACTAAACTAACCAGCGTCACCCGTAACAGTTATACAGTGATCACTGGTGAAAGGGTTAACTAGGGGGCAATCAGGGGGTTAAAACCTTTATTAGGTAGTATATGGGGGTCCCTGGCGCTATAAAAAGCCGACAGCGAACCTAAATACTTACCTGGCTAACTAGCATCACCTGTGACACTAATATGGCTTTTGGCGTATATCTGTACGCGTTGCTGGCTATGGTGGTTTGGCGCGCACGTCTGGGGGCTTTTTGTGTGCCTAGCGTGCGGTGTGTAGTGTTGAGCATGTTGAGGATGTTTATATATGTATGTGCGTTCCTGCTTGCCACAGCTGAGGGATTTTTTATTTTTATTTGTGTGCGCCCCCTTGTGGATGTCTGTTGCGGTGTTGTTTCGCCTCCACCCTATTTAAGCCGATCAGCTGAGATGAGGATCAGCTGTTGGCTTACCACGCTGGGGAAATCCTACAATCTGTCACTAGGCTGCTCTCCACATGTATGGACACATACAGGTATATGCTTGCAGTTTATTTTGTAGGTATGTGGGTGTCTGGCTATTTGTTGATAGATCAACACAGCACCTTGGGTTTTCATTGAACGTATATTTTCTTTCTCAGCTGTTTTAAGCCGGCTGAATATATTTCTACCGCTGCAGCTGCTTTGTCCATTGGGGACATTTACAGACTACATTGATTGATCGGTGGGATATTTTGAGACATATATCTAATTGAGGTATATAAAAAGATTTATAATTATTTAACAAATTTTTTTTTAAAAATTTTTTTGGCCATATGGGTGTATTTGTATGTGATAGGTATGTATGTGAGTTGTTTTGAGTATAGGTAGGGTTTTTTTTTGTGTGTGTGTGTGTGTGTGTGTGTGTGTGTGTGTGTGTGTGTGTGTGTGGTGCATATATAGGTGGATATGGATTTGTTTGGTCATGTAAGGCCGCGTACACACGCGGGGACTGTTCGCTCAACTTTGTCCGTCAAACAGTTTCAGCGGACAGTCCGCTCAAAATTAGCATGGACGGACTTGCCCACACACGACGAACGAACAGTCCGCTGAAACCGTGCGCGATGACGTGAACGGCACGTACGACGGGACTAGAAAACGACGTCCTATACACTGCAATGCAAACTTCGGCGTGTAAATCCTTTCTGAGCATGCGCGGAACTTAGTTTGACGAACAAGCCTACACACGAGGGGACTGTTCGCTGAAACAAAGTTTCAGCGGACAGTTTTTCGGAATTTCCGAAAAACTTTGTTCAGCAGACTGTCCGCTGAAAGCCCACACACGAGCGGACTGTCCGCCGAAACACTGTTCAGCGGACAAAGTTGAGCGAACAGTCCCCGCGTGTGTACGCGGCCTAAGGGTAGATGTGTTTGTGAGAGGAGATGGAGGTAGGGATATGGGCGTACACTACGTTACTTGTGCTTTCATTCACTTATAGTCACTTATAAAGGCCCTATTTTTATTTTTTTATTGGGGGGTTTTTGTCCTTTTTTCTGTACAATTTATTTGGGATGTGGTGACTGAGAAAAATATTTTCTGCGATTTATTGGGATTCTTTTTTCCTACTTTATACAAAAGAGTTCTAATATATTTGTGTGAAAGACGGCTGCAGAGCAGGTCTAATCTGCCGGAAGGGCGTCTATAGACGTCATCCTGTACTCGAGCGGCCTGTGCACCCCCTGCAGGGTGTGTGCGGTGTGCTCTGTGATCAGTAAATCTGAGACTTGGGTGATCACAGATCGAAGTAAGGGGTCAATCCCAACCACTTACCACGTGATCAGCGGTCAGCCAATGACAGCTCATCATGTGATGTAAACAGAGACGGTAATCAGGAAAAAAAAAAATTGCCTTCTCCTCATCCTGGTAGCCTGAGGAGAGGGGGGGGAAAAGTGAGTGACATCAGTGCCGATCGTGGAGAGGCTTCTGTGCCACCTACCAGTGCCCACCAGAACCACCTACCAGTGTCCACTAGGGATGAGCTTTGTGTTCGAACCCATGTTCAACTCAAACATCGTCTGTTCGCCCGTTGAAATTCCGAACGTTATGGGCCATTCGCGCCAAATTCGAGTGGCGCGTCACAGCCCATAATTCACTGTGGCATCGCAGTGCATTGCTGGCTGCTGATTGGCCAAGCATGCACTATGACCGCATGCTTTGGCCAATCACAGCACAGAAAAAATGGAGGCTTTGACCAATTATGTCTCAGGGGGTTTAGTACACGCCCCACACTATATAAGGCCACCTGCATGGCGGCCTTGTGTAGTGTGTTGCGGAGAGAGATAGACAGAGAGATAGTGTCATTTGATTTAAGTTAGATAGAATAGGCAGGCGAGTCAGTCAGTTACAGTGTGTAGAGGATATATATGCATCCCAGGTAGGTGTGTGTGTGTGTATGGGACTAGATGACAAATTTAATTTCTTAACCACTTCCCACCCGGCCAATGCACATATACGGCCGGGTGGGAGCTGTCTACTTCTGATAGGACGTTCAGGAACGTCCTTCAGAAGGAGCGGGATCGCGCGCGTGCCCGCGCAGCGGCACGATCCCGATGTGCTTGTGTCACCCGGACATGGCACATCTCAGATCGGCAGGAGGGCTCTGTGATTGGCCCTCCTGATCACATGACGGCCGTGTCCAATCACGGCCGTCACGTGATGTAAACAAACAGCCGGTTGCTAGGCAATCGGCTCCTCCTCTCCTCACACAGAAGTCATCGCTGAGGAGAGGAGAGCAGATCGCTGCAGCCGGCTGATGATCAGTGAGTATGAGCTGTTTTTTTACAGCTTTTTACTCACTGATCATCAGTCTAGTGTAAACACACAACACACCACAGAGTATAAATGCAATGTCCCCAAAACACACATGTCCCCAAATAATAACACATGTCCCCCACATATGTCCCACTAAAATCACATGTCCCAATGATTATCTGCACACATATGTACGTGATCACCTGCACACATATGTACATGATCATTTGCGTACATATGTCCGTGATCACACAAACCAATTATTATACACTTAACGGAATTTTTTTTACCAAAAACATGTAGCAGAATACATTTTGGCTTAAATTTATGACAAAATTCGATTTTATTGGATTTCTTTTAAAATAGAAAAAAGAAAATATAGTTTTTTTTTCCAAATTTCCTCTTTTTTGCGCTTATATCGCAAAAAATAAAAAAACGGAGTTGCGAATAAATAACACCAAAATAAAGCTCTATTTGTGCAAACAAAATGATAAAAATTTCATTTGGGTACAGTGTAGCATGACCGCGCAATTGTCACTGAAAGCGCTAGAGCGATGAAAGCTGAAAATTGGGCTGGGAAGGAAGGGGGCGAAAGTGCCCTGTATTGTAGTGGTTAATGAACTTTAAATAAAAAATAAAACTAATAACTCACTTCTGTGGTATGAATGGCCGACACATTGACGATATAACCTTTATAATCATCTTTAGATTGTAAAATGCCAAAAAGCTTCAGCTTTAAAAGCTCGAACCCATAAAGTAATAACAAAAAACTATACCACACGCCAGGCTCATTAAACTTAAGGTGCCTGGCACCCCACCCGGGCCACGGCCAATTCAATACAAGCAAGAAAATCTAAATTTAAGATATCATTGCCAATATCAGATAAATGCACCTGGTCTGAACGATATAAACCAGGCAAACCACCTTCCAAATCGACATGACGGAAGGACAGTCCATTTATCAAAGGCATACATTTTTTCAAGAAATCTATTTACACGTCTACGAATTTTTTCTAAAAAGTAATGCGTTGGATCAACCAACCATTTTAATCGAGGGATAATTTCTGAAAAAACTAAAACAGTTGATGGTAAAATATCGTGAAGATGAGTAAGATCCGTTTTCATTTGTGCAACCAAATCCAAAGTTTTAACAGAACCTAAGTCATTACCAGCTACATGAAGAATAATAATTGATGGTGGAGTGTGAGAAGAAAGCAGAGCACGAAGCGATGAATGAAGGTCGAACCATGACATTCCTCTGTATCCAAACCAAACTACGTTATAGGAGAAATCATCTAGACCTAGGTTGAGGCCGTAGTAGAGTAAGGAAGCTCTGTTTTCAGCCCAAAAAACGAATGAATGTCCGATTATCCACACCACACAAGTTTTCCCTACAAAGCAGAGAAACATAAATTAGGTCTCACATAAGATCTGAAACAGTTAGATTGCCAACCACCCAAACTTTTAATCGCAGTGGAAGATAAACCCATCGCAGCTGCTTCAGTTGCTGCTCCAATGCGAAAAGAATGGGTGGTGATTTTCAAATGCTGTAATCCTAACAATATCAGGCATTTTTTTTTAAATAACTCTGAATTGGTATTGTGTAAGCGGGATACCTGAAGCATGCACCAAAAGATGGCTGCTGTTCAGTGGACGTAACAATAAGAATTTTGATAACAAAGAAAAAACGCAAAGAGGGGAATCACTCATTTTATGAATTACAATCCAGTGACCTTTCCCCAACTGGTCGGTTTTGCTGAAGCGTAATAAAATTTTAACGTGATCCTTCTGCATGAAAACATCGGACAACATCAGACCTCCAGAAGCTGAAGAAGATTTAGGCAACAATTCGGAGAGGTGAAATGCACCAAAAAAACAAAGGCAAAAGGAAACTCGCATAAGAATGGATTCATAATCCGAATAACAAACGTCAGAGGACGCAACTAAGACGTTGTAAAATAATCGCGGTAATAGGTACTCTATCATCAACCTGGAAGCATAATTTGCGGTATCCTTTAAGTGCTTGAACAACTAAAAAATACTGGTTGCAAGGAGGCAATCCTCTCATTTTATTAAAAAAGGAAACGCCTGCCAATACCTTAACGAGATGAGAATACGAATAAGAATTCATCATAAAATCAACAAAGGCTAAAACCAATGCTTCAGAAAATTGATTCACATCGAGGTTAGAATTTAAAAAGAAACGCCAAAGTGACCACGCGGCGTTGTATTGCGGACGGTGCCAAAGAATTGGTAATGGATGAAATTATGGCGGGCAAACCACTGACCACAACGCTTCCGGGCAAGGACAACCAATTTGATCCGCTTCCGGTACCAAACTGCGAAATTGATCGAGCTGAAAGCGTGACAAAGAATCAGCAATTAAATTAATTTTACCTGGAATATACTTGACTTTAATTCACAAATAGTTTTTTTTTATTGTTTGAAATTCAAACTTCCTTAATACTGGTAATGATTTAAATGTTAAACAATTTACTGCATATTCAACGCCTTTGTTATCAGAGTGGAAGAGAATGCGAGAATTCCTAAGTCGATTGCCCCAAAGATCAAGGGCCATCAAAATAGGAAAAATTTCAAGCAAAACTATATTTTTTGTAAGACCCTGCTCAACCCCAAGAAGTAGGCCAAAAAGCCATAGACCAGTGACCCTGCCAAAATGCGCCGTAACCAATCGAACCCGCCGTGTCAGTATAGAATGAAATGGCTGAAGAATCACAAAAGGGGGCTTGCCAAATGGAACAACCATTATAAGTAGATAAAAATTGATCCCAAACTAATAGATCTGAGATTAGCTCAGAGGAGAGACGAACAAAATGAAATGGCGACTTATAATCAGCTAAGACTTTGTAGAGTCTTTTTGAAAAAACACGACCCATAGGTATTATGCGAGTAGCGACGGCAAGCATGCCTAATAGAAATTGTAACGTTTTTACAGTGACTTTCCGTTTAGATACAACAAAGGAAACCAAATGACACAACTTCAGAACTTTTTCTGAAAGGAGGCGACATTCCATCAGAGGTATCTATAGTAATCCCCAAAATAATTCCAGACAGGTAGTGGGCCACACAGTCTTTTCAAACGCCAGGGGGACGCCAAAACGCGCACATAAAACATGGAATTCACTAAACAAATAAAAACAAATGTAAAGAATCAGCAGGGCCAAAAAATAAAAAATCGTCTAAATGATGAATAACATTATTCGAATTCGCTTGATATGAAACCGCCCATTCAAGGAAAGATGCAAAAGCTTCAAAATATTTACAAGATAAAGAACAACCCATTGGAAGGCTTTTATCGTAATAAAACGCACCAGCAAAACAAAAACCCAAGGAGCTGTAAGCAGAGCGATGAATAGGCAGTAAACGAAAAGCCGACTTGAAGTCGGCCTTCGTAGTAAAGCGGATTGACCAAACAGACGAATTTTGGAAACCGCATTGTCAAATGAAGAATATGTAACTGAACTATCAAGAGGATTAATACAATCGTTTAACGAAGAGCCCAAAGGGTATGACAGATGATGTATTAAACGAAAACTACCTTTTGTCTTTTTTATGTATCAAACCAAGAGGGATCACTCTAAAATTCTGAAAAGGTGGTGAAGAAAATGGCCCTGCCACACGGCCTTTGCGAACTTCTTTACTTATTTTTTTTCAGCAACCACCCCTTGAAATCGTTTGACAGAAGGAAGGTTATCGTGACAGATGCAACCTAAACCATCAAAAACCGTGGGAGAAACCATTAATTATGAGATCCGCTGTCAGACGATCTGCCCAAATTTGCAGAAATGGCAACATTTCTGCTAGCTTCACTGGAGTTGCCGCTATGACGAAAATTATCCCGCACATTAGATAGAACATTAGTAGATGATTTTTTAAAACAACGAATAGACGGATGATTACCAGAACATGTGGCACATTCGTGTTTGTAACGACAAGAATTAGGCCATTTACATAGTCCCTCATTAAATCCAAAACAGAGACCTTTCCGGAAAGGAGCCGGCTGCAAAGATGGAGAAGTAAGCAATTGTTTCTTAGGAATCAAGAGATTGAGCCACAAACCAACATCCTTAGAACCCCATTTTAAAGTTTTATGGATTGCCAACTTCTGACGGAACGATTCATCATAATAGAACCATGCAAGTCCAGAAAAATTCTTAAAAGCCTCAAGAATAGTCTCAACATGTTGAAACATGCCACAACACAATTTTCACCCAGAACGCTCGCATAAATGCAAAAGGCTTGAAGCCAATTATTAAACGAACGGGGAGCCGATTTGCGTCTGTCATCTTCAGATTCCTTTTTATCTTAACGGTTTTCCTTAAATGAAAGGAGAAGAGAGAATATCTACATAATCACCTCTCCAGATTTTTTCTTTAATAGATGCTGGCAAATGAAAACCAAGAGGTGATATTTCACAAACTAATGCTTCTTTAAAGCAACTCTCAGGGATCGAAGGGACTGACATCTGAGAAATAGCTGGCGCAGAAAACGCTGAAGGCAATATGTCTGAATGCACAACAGGTGCAATAGGTTGAGCAACATCTTTCCAAGCTTGCAACAATGGAGAATCAGAATTAACCGATAAATTGCTAATGCAACGCTTAAAATCAGTAAAGGAATTAAATGAAGATAACAATGATCGTAATTGATCAGACTCGCCTTTTTCCACAGGCTGTACACCAGCCTGGGAAGATGCAGTCGACAAAGACGAAACTTGTGCTGAATTTCCCGTCTGTACATCTGCAAGAGATCCAGAATGTGCCAACTAGTGATGGCCGAACGGTTCGCCCGGCGGTCGTTTTGCGGCGAATTTCAGCTGTTCGCGGTCCGCCCGTTCGGCAGACTATTGGCGCCGTTCGCCCGGCGGACTTCCGTGTTTACTGTGTAAAAGAACTTTGACCTATGATGACACATCCATCATGGGGTACAGGACAGCCAATTGAGACATTACAGCACATGGACACTTGGACATTTCCCCCTAACTTATAAATACACCCGATCCGGCGGCCATTTTACATTCTTTCTTCTGTCACTATAGGGAGAGGTTGCTGTGTGGAGCAGGGAAAGATTGCAGTGACCCAAATCGCTAGCTATTTGGTACACAAGTTCTTTTCAGGACTGTTATAGGTGTTGGGTGTATATAGGTTTGCTGTGCTACTGATTGTTGCAGCAGCCTGAGTGTCTTTTGTCAGTTTAGAGAAAGGGACAGGACGGTGTGTGCTGCAGGGAGAGTCAGTTTAATCAGTAGCTGTTACTATCCGGTCCACAAAAGTGCTATTCCAGTAACCAGTTATTGTTCCAGCAGCCTCTGTTTTGTCAGTTTATATAGGGACAGGCAGGAAGCAGTGTGTGAGGCAGTGAGGGTCAGTTTAATCAGTAGCTGTTACTATATTTGGTCCACAAAGGTTCTTTTCAGGACTGGTATCAGTGGTATGGTAATAGGCTTGTACACGTATAATATTCTTTCTTCCAAATATAGAAAGAATATTATACTTGACTGCTGCAGTCTGCTAATCATTCACAACCTACTTTTTCCACAAAGGTCCTTTTTATAAGGACTGGTAATAACCTGGTGTAGGGTGCTATAGTACATAGGGTTGAGTGAGGTACAGTCTGCTATTCCTTAAGGACTGGTATAGGTCCACAATACATAGGGTTGAGGTGCACTACTGCTGACTGACCGCTGCCCTATACTGCAGCAGTCCTTCATCGGTATAGGGACTGAGAGTTTTGTCACAGGATCATTTAAAAAAAATGACAGGCAGAGGAAGAGGCAGGCCCTTCCGTAGGGGTAGGGCAGGAGCAACAGGCTTGAGCCAAAGTGGCTCGCTCAGCCTTACTCTTCTGCACCCTCCTCATCCTCTCGATCTGCACCCTCTTCTTCACTCTCTGCTATGTGCACCCCCAAAGACACTACCACCAACACCACCACATACCTTCCGCTTGAGTCACAGGAATTATTTTCTGATCCATATCAAGACATTTCTGATGCGCAGCCACTCTTGTTATTGGATCAGGAAGAGGAGGTAGCAACAACCGCTACTCAGCAGTCTGACAGTACCCAGATCAGCCCAAGGAGGAGGTTGGTCCCCGGTGTTGCTGCCTACTCCGAGATCTCTACTTATAGCGGTGGGGAAGGTGACGTTGATGACATGTCTAGTGATGTCACGTGGGTGCCCACAAGAGAAGAAGAGGGGAGTTCAGAGGGAGATATGGACCAGCAGATAGGGAGGAGAAGCAGGAATAACTTGCATTGCACAGGAGGGACAAAGCAGACTGCAAATGTATCAGGAGCGAGTCATCGACCATGTACGGTCACATCTGGCGCTCCCAGGACACCGGCACATGGCTCCGCAGTGTGGGCTTTTTTTAACGTGTCCGCTGCTGACAATAGCGTTGCCATCTGCAATCTTTGCAGTCAATGCATTAGTCGCGGTAAGCCCAACACTCACCTAGGGACGACCGCCTTAAGAACGCACATGAGCAGCCATCACCGAGCCCAGTGGGAGCAACGGAACACACAAAGCCACACTGCAGGCTCTCACCGTCCAGCCTCGTCTTCTACTTCTCCTTCTCCTCTCTCCTCACAATTGTTCTCCACTCCACCTTCCATCACGCCAAGCTCACATTTTTCTGCAAAAAGGCAGGCTTCCGTGGGCCTAATGTTCGAGCGTAAAAAAAAATGATGACGCCGGATAACCCTCTTGCCCAACGGTTGACGGCTGGCTTGTCAGAACTGATAGCCCGCCAACTACTGCCATATAAACTGGTGGACTCGGAGGCCTTTCGCAAATTTGTGGCCATTGGAACACCACAATGGAAGGTCCCAGGAAGGAAGTATTTCTCAGGGCATCCCAGAGCTATATGGCCATGTTCAGCGGCAAGTGAATGTATCTCTGGCACACAGTGTCGGTGCCAAGATACATCTGACCACAGACACGTGGTCTAGCAAACACGGGCAGGGAAGGTATATCACTTTTTACTGCCCACTGGGTGAACCTTCTGACGGCTGTCAAGCATGTAACCCGTGGCACCCGTGTAGATTTGGTTTTACCGCCACGGATTGCATGCAGGCCTGACTCTTCTTCTCCTCCTACTCCATCCTCCTCCCTCTCCTCCTTTTCCGCTGCTAGCGTCTCTTCCGCTGCACCGCCCCCAAGCTCCCCAGAATCTATTCGACATGCCAGGTGAGACGTTGCCATGCCGTGCTGCGTCTGTTGTGCCTGGAAGCCAAGAGCCACACTGGCCCGGCACTCCTTTCAGCTTTGCGTTCACAGGCAGATCAGTGGCTAACACCGCTCATTTTGACAGTTGGTAAAGTGGTGTGTGACAACGGTGCCAATCTGCTTAACGCATTGAAACAGGGCAAAATCACGCACGTGCCATGCATGGCACATGTCTTAAACTTGGTCATGCAGCGATTCCTTGTCAAATACCCTGGGGTCCAGGACATCTTGCGGCAGGCAAGGAAAGTCTCAGCTCATTTTAGAAGATCTTACACGGCCATGGCTCGCCTTGCTGACATTCAGCGGCAACACAATCTGCCGGTCAGACGTCTTATTTGCGATTGCCCGACGTGATGGAACTCAACCTTCTATATGCTTGATAGGCTGCTCCAGCAGAAACGTGCAGTTAACGTCTACCCGTATGAACTCTGCGGCAGAACCGGTTCTGGGGAGCTGGGGGTTTTTCACCGCGCCAGTGGCTGCTCATGCGCGACGCATGCAGACTTCTGCGCCCATTTGAGGAGATCACCAAACTGGTCAGTCGCAGCCATGGCGCCATCAGTGACATGGTACCTTATGCCTTCTTTATGGAGCGTGCATTGCGTCGTGTCATTGATCAAGCCGTGGAGGAGCGGGAAGATGAGGAAGTCGCAATGCTGAATGAATTCCGAGGGGGGACTACTCTATCTGAGACAAGTCAACAACAGGAGTCTGAAGAGGAGTCAGAGGAGGATGGTGCCAGTGCGGATGAGGAGCAAGAAGAGCATGCTTTAAACCTTTCTGGGATCCCTGTTGTGCGTGGATGGGGAGAGGAGAATGAAGAGGACGACATTATCCTGGATGATGAGCAGGAGCCAGGCCACCACACCGCTTCCACTTTAGTGCAAATGGGGGACCTTCATGCTCCAGTGTTTTAATAGGGACCCCCGTATAAAAAGCATAAGGGTCAAGGACCAGTACTGGGTGGCAACGTACTTAGACCCCCGGTACAAACACAAAATGGCAGAAATGTTACCGCCGTCACAGAGGGCTGTCAGAATGGAGCACTTCCAGGCCTTGCTTCGAGAAATGCTGCATTTTGCTTTTGCGTGCGCTGGCAGAGGAGCAATTCCCACTCCCAGAGAAGGAGTTGCGAGTACCAATCCAACAACGCCTGCAAGAAGAGGCCGGTTTGAAGATGTGTTGGTGACTTCGGATATGAGGTCATTCTTTCAGCCGACCCATCGACAGGTGTCATCCGGATCCAGCATCAGGGAACGCCTAGACCGTCAGGTGTCCGACTACATCGGGTTAACGGCCGATGTGGACGCTCTGAGGAGTGATGAACCCCCTGGACTACTGGGTGGGCAGGCTTGACCTCTGGCCAGAGCTTGCCCAATTTGCAATGGAACTGTTGGCTTGCCCCTCATCCAGTGTCCTGTCCGAAAGGACGTTCAGCGCAGCAGGGGGGATCGTGACCGATAAGCTTACTCGCCTAGCTCACGACAGTGTTAACTACCTCACATTTCTAAAAATGAATGAGGCATGGATCTCGGAGGAATTCAACACATGTGACCAGTAGACCATGTATCTACTGGGGCTGCTTATTATTATGAGGGGCTCCCACCAACCCTGTGCTATGCTGACATCCTCCTGGGGCTGCTTATTATGAGGGGCTCCCACCATCCCTGTGCTATGCTGACTTCCTCCTGGGGCTGCTTATGGTGCAGGTGTCAGTGCTGTATATCACGGTGCTGATGTCAGTACTCTTTATCACGGTGCTGGTGTTAGTGCTTTATGTCACGCTGCTGTCAGTGCTCTCTATCACGGTGCTGTTGTCAGATGACTCTATCATGGTGCAGGCGTCATTGCTGTATGTCACGCTGCTGGTGATCATCTCCTGCACCCTCTTCTTTGCCTACCCTGACCTTCCCTCTCCTCCATTGCCTTCATGCGCTCCACAGTCCTGAATTGTCACAACAATTTCCCATAAAAAAAAAAAGAATGCTTGTAGTTGTCGATCCCAGATTCACCTCCATACATGTGTTATGTCATTGGCCATGTGGTGGGACTATGTTTGCACAGCTATTAATTATTTTGTGGCTGCAAATTTGACCTGTAGGTTTGCGAAGTTCGCCTCCCATTGAAGTCAATGGGGCCCGCCGCGAACGTTACGGTTCGCAAACTATCAGCCGCGTTCGCGAAACGTCCTGTCGGAAGTTCGTCCATCACTAGTGCCAACAAGGTTTGCGATTCTTTTTCCACAGGCTGTACAGCAGCCTGTGAAGATGCAGTCGGGAAGGAAGAAACTCCTGCAGAATTTTCTTTCTGTAAGAGAATGCGCAGATTGTTCCAATAAATCCTGTGACCCTGTAACTGCAGGCAATGAATTAGAAACAGCATCGAATGGGTTAATAAAAGGCAAAGGAATAGCAGTTAAAGCATTTGAAACAGAATGAGAAGGAATAGGATTAGCTACAGAAGTACAAGGTAAAGATACTGAAGTAAGTGTATTGTCAATATGCAATAAAGTATCATCTGCTGACAAAGAATTAGCAACAAATTGAACATCTGATGAAACAATATGCAGATTCCTTTTAGTTGCTTTCTTACTGGAATTTAAAGAATTTGCTTGTAAATCAGCAGCAAAACTAGAATGACAATTAAAAGAATTAATAGTATTTTTACCATTAGTTTTTGTTTTCTCTTTAACAGGCTGGCCCCTCGATTCGAAACAGAACCTCATCCAGGCATCGCAATCCGAAGCAGAGGCCCTCTCCATTAGCTGACGCAGCAAAGAATGCATGGCAAGTAAGAGAACAATGTAGGGGTGCCTTTCTCTTCTGCTGCAACCGTTGTTCTGATAAAATTAGTTTGGTTATTTTCCTTTTATAACCTTCTGTTTATTTTCATAGGTTCGTTGATCACCTGATGTAACTGAAGAATATTCTGGAAGATTGATCAGGTGACCAGGTAAGTAACCAATTAATTAGTGATATGAAATGTATAACTGAAATTCCCTTGTCCCTATTCCCATATGTAGGGGGCGCTAGTATGCCCCCCCCCCCCCCACTCTCATTATATTCAGTTTAGCTAGATTCGTTCCTGTTATTCTCTTTAAAATATACTGACAGGCAGGGAGCTGCACTATTTTCACTTGGTGTATTGTGTCCTAGACATGTGCATTCGTTTTCGTCCGAATTTCAGTTGTTCGATATAGAATGGGAGATTTGACGTGACTCTGACAATAACAATCTGTGTCTATTGAACCTGTGGTTGAATGTGCCTAATCTTAAAGAGGAATGAAAACTCTCTCACTCTGCTTTTTTTTTCATTTAGTCCATTATAATAAATAATTATCAGACTATAGTCACTGTAATCCAGCCCAAATCGCATATTACTTACTGTTTAAAGAAACTTTAAAAAACTTGTTTCCAGGGGTTAGGCAGCTTAAGTATGGTTTTCTGAGTCCACAGAGGAGTGTATTTCCGCCCTTACATTGAGCACTTCCTGTACTGTTAACCAAGCCTCCTTCTCAATCCAAGGTTTCTATGGCAACCCTGCTTCCCTGTTCATAGCTTACTTGTTTATTTCATAGGATTTACTTGTGCCAATGTCTAATGTTTGCCTTTGTCAGACTTATCAGCTTCAGCTGATAAGACTGCAGTAATGGCCAAGTTTAGACTGTATATGAGGTCACATGGTGTGTAGGAGGAAGCTCTGAGTGATTAGCAGAGTTCAGTGGTGTGCCGTAGGAAGTCCTGATAACAGATAGATAAGACCGAGAGTGTGCCGTAAATCAGGGGAGATCTGGGCATGCTCAATGACTTCATTCTACAGAACAAGGATTACAACAATACTAAGCAAGTAAGGAGATATCTACAAGCAGTGTTCATTAGGGTTTTTTATGCTGATTTATATGGGGAAAAAGTTGTGGGGGAGGGTTTACAACCACTTTAACTCTATTAGTCCATGATTTTATATAGAGAAAAGATTAGACAGAGAGAAAATATTCGACATGTAGAGAGAAGATTCGACAGAGAGAAAAGATTCTGGAATTGGATGGGGGAAGTAAAATAAAAATAATGATGATGAATGTTATTGGCTGATTGTAACCAAAGAGGAGGAGCAGTATAATAGCTAGAACTAAGTACATCAAACTTACTTTCACTTACAATTGCTAGCAGAGAGAGACACACACTGAATAATTTCAGAAGACAGTCAATCTTAGCTGGTCCGTTTGAATTGTCACTTGTCAGAGAACCCTTATTATTATTAAGCACAGCAGCAGAATAGTGAAGCAAGCTACAGTTCAACTTGGCTTTTTCCTAATAATCTGCTGCTATTGATACTAGTGTTGCTGCTAGTGTTGTGATTAGCCTCAGAGGCTGCCTGTGTTGTGGGGGGGGATTTATTATTATAGAATCTTGTTACCTGTCTGATTAGTGTTCGCTATCACCAGTCCACCAGTTTCTCTGAACGAAAAAATTAAATAAAATATATAGATTAATACTGATTATATATAAAAATTATATGTCACTCACTATCTCTCACCTGACACCATGAGACTTAAGCTGGCCATACACCATAAAATGTTCTTATTCAATTTCCTTTAGATTTACCTTCAACTGTGTGGTACAAGGGCCTGTCTGATTGCACACAAATTGAAAGTGTTTAGATTTGACCTCATATTATATGGTTTTGGTAAATCTAAAGGAAATCTATAGAAGAAAATTGTATAATGTATGGCCAGCATTAGACCATTCATTCAACATGAACGACAGAAATTCGACAAAGCAATGAAAAACGCACACGTTTATAATATTTGACAGAGCATCGAAACTGTACGACTCTGCAATCGTACATTGCCGGAGTCAAATGCTCTGTCTATAGGCTATATAGAGTTTAGCAGCTCGGTCGAATCTTTATACACTCGACAGACACCATAAGCCTTCAAAGACAGATTTGACCGCAATTCGTGTGGATTTTCGCGCTAATGCAATTTTTGAATGAAAAACGAAATAAAAACGAATTTCGGGAGTAACTTTTTATTTTTTTTATTTTTCGGACGAAAACGAAATTCCAAAACATTTCACTCTGCACATGTCTATTGTGTCCTTTACACAGTGTGCACCTAAAGCTTTACCTGAAATACAAATACAGTATTCTGGGTTACAATCCTCTAGATTCCGGGGTTTTGAGGATGGATCACTGGCCAGAGCTTGCACAGTATGCAATTGAGCTACTGGCCTGTCCTGCATCCAGTGTTTTGGAACGCACCTTCAGTGCTGCTGGAGGCTTTGTAACTGATCACAGGGTGTGCCTGTCCACCAACTCGGTTGATCGACCTGACCTTCAAAAAAATGAATCAGTCTTGGATCACCACCAGCTACCAAGCATCTGATGCTGATGTACAGTGCCTTGCAAAAGTATTCGGCCCCCTTGAACTTTTCAACCTTTTGCCACATTTCAGGCTTCAAACATAAAGATATAAAATTTTTATTTTTTTGTGAAGAATCACCAACAAGTGGGACATAATTGTGAAGTGGAATGAAATCTATTGGATATTTTAAACTTTTTTAGCAAATAAAAAAACTGAAAAGTGGTGCGTGCAAAATTATTCGGCCCTTTTACTTTCAGTGCAGCAAACTCACTCCAGAAGTTCAGCGAGGATCTCTGAATGATCCAATGTTATCCTAAATGACTGCTGGTGATAAATAGAATCCACCTGTGTGTAATCAAGGCTCTGTATAAATGCACCTGCTCTGTGATAGTCTCAGGGTTCTGTTGAAAGCGCAGGGAGCATCATGAAGACCAAGGAACACACCAGGCAGGTCCATAATACTGTTGTGGAGAAGTTTAAAGCTGGATTTGGATACAAAAAGATTTCCCAAGCTTTAAACATCCCAAGGAGCACTGTGCAAGCGATCATTTTGAAATGGAAGGAGTATCAGACCACTGCAAATCTACCAAGACCTGGCCGTCCCTCTAAACTTTCAGCTCAGACAAGAAGACTGATTAGAGATGCAGCTAAGAGGCCCATGATCACACTGAGCTTTATGCTCATTTTTTTTTTTTTTTTCTATGGCCCATGATCACACTGGATGAACTGCAGAGAACTACAGCTGAGGTGGGAGAGTCTGTCCATAGGACAACAATCAGTCGTACACTGCACAAATCTGGCCTTTATGGAAGAGTGGCAAGAAGAGAGCCATTTCTCAAAGATATCCATAAAGTCTCATCTAAGGTTTGCCACAAGCCACCTGGGAGACACACCAAACATGTGGAAGAAGGTGCTCTGGTCAGATGAAACCAAAATCAAACTTTTTGCCCACAATGCAAAACGATATGTTTGGCGTAAAAGCAACACAGCTCATCACCCGCAACACACCATCCCCACTGTCAAACATGGTGGTGGCAGCATCATGGTTTGGGCCTGCTTTTCTTCAGCAGGGACAGGGAAGATGGTTAAAATTGAGGGGAAGATGGATGCAGCCAAATACAGGACCATTCTGGATGAAAATCTGTTGGAGTGTGCAAAAGACCTGAAACTGGGACAGAGATTTATCTTCCAACAAGACAATGATCCCAAACATACAGCAAAATCTACAAAGGAATGGTTCACAAATAAAACTTATCCAGGTGTTAGAATGGCCAAGTCAAAGTCCAGACCTGAATCCAATCGAGAATCTGTGGAAAGAGCTGAAAACGCTCTCCATCCAACCTCACTGAGCTCAAGCTGTTTTGCAAGGAAGAATGGGCAAGAATTTCAGTCTCTGGATGTGCAAAACTGATAGACATACCCCAAGTGACTTGCAGCTGTAATCGCAGCAAAAGGTGGCTCTACAAAGTATTAACGCAAGGGGGCCGAATACTTTTGCACGCCCCACTTTTGTTCATTTTTTTTATTAGTTAAAGTTTCGAAAATACAATAGATTTCGTTCCACTTCACAATTGTGTCCCACTTGTTGGTGATTCTTCACAAAAAATTAAAATTTTATATCTTTTATGTTTGAAGCCTGAAATGTGGCAAAAGGTTGAAAAGTTCAAGGGGGCCGAATACTTTCGCAAGGCACTGAATAACTTTTAGTATCAATATTTTTTATTGAATAACGGAGTTCACAAAAATAAAGCAATTTGAATGACAGTATACAAAAGGTGCCAAGACACAATTCGTAGTACAAATACAAGTTACAGTTGTGGTTTTAGGCATAAAATAAAACAACTAGATGCCAAACTACATAATGACATGTATAGTTAGAATACATATACTCTAAAATCCGATCATGGTTAAAAAGAAAAAAACGGAAAAGAATGAAGGCCAAAAGAGAGCAGAGATTGCTAACACAGTACCTTTCTCACACATTTATGTAGGTTCATTTATTCTAAGCTGATCTGTACCATTCCAACCATGGTTGCCATAATACCAGTTTGGACGCTAAATTTCCCTGGGAAGCAGCAAACATTAGCTCATAATTTATATGTAGGTCTACCGTTCTTATTATCTCTTTCAAATTCGGTATTTCTGCAGTTCTCCACCTTTTTACAATCGCTAATCTAGTACTCGCTAAGATATGAAAAACTACCAATCTATGTTGCTTGGGGATTCTATCTATACCCAACGACAAGATTGCCAGGCCCGGATCATTGTGGATACTCGAGTTAGTAATCTGGTCTATCAGGCTGAAAACTTGACGCCAAAGAATATCCAGTTTTGGACATGCCCAGATTATATGGCCAAGTGACCTCCTATTCCCACAATGTCTCCAGCACAACGGAGACGCTTGGGGATGAAAGCCAACCATTCTAATGGGAGTTGAGTACCACCAGAGAAGACTTAGTAGAAAGTTCCCATAAGTTCACGGATTTAGTAGCTATGTAGATTATTTTTACCGACTCCTGCCACTGGTCTACGGCGTATGAAGCCCCCGATTCGAGTTCCCAAGATCTCGTAGACGGAGACCCAAGGAACTCGGACTTATGATTCAGGAAGTTGTAAAATAGGGATATGCCTTTTAATTGCAGTGCTAGTATTCGTATAATACAAATATATTCTGACCGGAAGGGGTATTTGGGTTGTAGGAATTGTTAGTAGAAGGGGGGAAATTTGGTTATAGGTATATAAATCCCTTAACTCCAGGCCAAACTCCAGTTGGCGTTTTGTTTTAATGGATGGTCCTATCATAATATCATGCACGGTGAATATTTTGTTTACCATCCAATTTTTTATATTTAGGTCGGGAATCGAGTTTCAAGCTCGACAAGGTCAATGGGATTGATTTAGTGACCTGATTTGGGTGAAAGAAGCTCAAAAGTGTCTTCCAAGCCTCAATCGTGACCGTCATGGGTGGGGACAAAATGCCAACCTCCACCGGGCTAAGTGTGCTAGTCAGCAGTAAATCATAAGTATTGTGCTTAGCACATTGGGCTTTTTCTAGTTCTAACCACCTGGGCCCTTGGCTCTGCGGAAACCATTGCTTTGGCAAGGATGGCGGCTAAATAATAATCCTTCAGGAGAACATGTCCTACCCCCCCCCCCCCCCCTCTTTTTGTCTGTATCAGTTTTTTGAATGCACACCTGGCCTTCTTCCCTTGCCATAAGTACTTATTAATTGCTGATTGAGCTTTGGAAAAAAAAAACTGTCCAGAATTCTTATAAAGAGTCCTAAATAGATATAAGATTTGAGGCAGAATCATCATCTTAAAGGCTGCCAGTCTGCCTGCCCAAGTCAATTCTGTTTTAGATAGCGATAGCAGTTTGGAATCTAGTCCGCTCAGAAACGACCGATAATTGTCATTGAACAGTTGTTCAGTTTTCTCTGTTGGCGTTACACCCAAGTACTTAATTCCCTCAGCGCTCCAAACATAAGGAAAATGACGTTGCAATCTGATTTTCGTTTGTTCATCTATTCCCAACCCTAATATCTGAGATTTGCTTTCATTCACCTTTATAGTATGAAATACGGTTGAACATCAAAAGGGCCTCATGCGCCTCAGCCAGGGAAGTCTCCACTTTAGATAACATCAAGATCACATCAACAAACAGACTGATGCTGTGGCTCGTCTTCCCCATTATGAAACCTATAATTTGTGGGTGTGATCTAATATGGTTGGCAAGAGGTTCCATCAGTAAATTGAAAATCAAAGGAGACAGTGGACAGCCTTGCCGCGTTCCATTCGAAATATGAAACGGAGAGGACCATACCCCTGACAGGTACACACTAGCAGAGGGTTTGGAATATAATGCCATAATAGCTGACACAATGCCGCCCTCGAACACCCAAAGGCCCCAAGCACTTCTCTCAAGTACTGCCAATGGATACGATCGAAGGCCTTCTCTGCGTCCAACGTTAGAAGCAGAGAAGGCCTCTTCTGCACCTCAGCTAAGTGGATTATTTTAATTAACCTGCGGGTCGCATCCAAGGCTTGTCTATTTTTAGTGAAACCCGTTTGATCGGGATGGATTAATGTGGGAAGGATGTCTACCATGCGAGCCGCTATCAATTTTGCATACATTTTCAGATCACTGTTTAAAAGATATTGGACTAAAATTTGACGGGGAGTCCGGCTCCTTCCCTGGCTTAGGCAGCGTAATAATCAGAGCTTCTAGCCTTTCCGGAGGGAAAGAGGCAGAGGCAGCAGCACCATTGAAGATACTAGTAAGATACGGGGAGAGTGGTTTTTAGCGTCTTGTAATATTCCCCACTAAAACCGTCTGGTCCCGGAGATTTGTTGGATGGTAGGGAATCTATTTTCTGGATTTCAAATTTGGTAAATGGGGCATTCAGGGACTCTAATTGCTCCTGAGTCAGTTGTGGAATGGACAGTCGAGATAGCAAGTCCAGTAATCTGTTCCCGGGTAGGTTGCTGGGTCGCAGAATCGTCCTTGAGGTTATATAAAGAACCATAGTAGGAGCTATCCTCAATGATCCTGCTGATAGCTTATAAGAACATTTTTGGTTCTGGACGCTGCCACCAGTGGCTAAGGCCCAATTTTCCAGCCCCTGTTTAACAGGGGCGTGTAATTAGAATTTTTGATGCAATACTTTGCAGCAGGGCTCATTCCTGCGCGCCAACTAGAGTTTCTGTGAGGTGTTGCAGTGTTGTGGCACCAGTGCCTAAGGCCCAATATTTCTGCCCCTGTTCAACAGGGACATGTAATTACAATTCTTGATCTAATATTTCACAGCAGGGCCCGTTCCAGCACCCACCAAGAGTAACTGAGGGCTTACAGTGTTGTGGCAACACCACCACCAAAGGCCCAATTTTTCTACCACAGTTCAACAATGGCATGTAATTACAATTCTTGATATAGTTCACAGCAGGGCTTTCTGGCGCCCACCAAGAGTAACTGTGAGGACTTGGTGTTGTGGCAACACCAACACCTTAGGTCTAAATTTCTGCAGAGCATATAGGGCAGGCCCCTACTTTCAAACATCCAACTTACAAACGTCTCCTACTTGCAAATGGAAGGAGACAACAAGTGAGATGAAATCTACCCATAGGAAAGTAAATTCTCTCCTGTATGAGATGATATGGGAAAAACGTGTTTCCTCTCCACTGATGCTTTATCCCAATCCTTGTTTTACTAAAAACCCCACATTTTCAAAAAACATTTGTCATTGGGACAAAGTGAGGTGAAATCTTCTGAAGAGTTGCACAGGCGGCAAAACAAATGTTACAAGGGTGATAACCCTTCCCTATGTTTTCCAAAAAGCTTAAAAATAGATTTTTTGACTGGAGCTACACTTTAAAAATGTACCAGTTCAAAATTGCAAACAGATTATACTTGACGACAAAGCTACACAGTCCCTGTCTTGTTTGCACCGCCTGTATACTGCTGTTCTAAGTATATAGGGCCTATGGGCCTCACGCCTTTCTCTTTTTTTTTTTTTTTTTTTTTTTTTTTTTTATTTGGGTGCAGGGTTCCCCTTAATATCCATACAAGACCCAAATGGGCTGGTAATGGGGGGTACCCATGCCATTTGTCTCACTGATCTTCATCCATATTCCTGGGGACCAGACATTACATTAAAACCGCAAGCAGTTTTAAATGACTTTTTATTTATTTTTCCGTTAAATGTCAATTTGTGCAGGGACTGTTCTAAACACGCGCGACTTCACAGGCATACTATAGACACCCCCCAGGTACGATATTTAAAGGAATATTTCACTTTAAGTATCATTAAAACCAGTGCTCTCAACAAAACTGCAGTTTTTTAAAACTTTTTTTTTGCATTGATACATGTCCCCTGGGGCAGGAGCCGGGTCCCCAAACCAGCACAATATCTTGCATATTGGCCTTTAAAATTAGCATTTTTGATTTTGAACATTCGAGTCCCGTAGACTGTAACCACCTCAATACTAGAGGTCGACCGATATATCGGCCAATATTTGGCGTTTTTTAATTAATCGGCATCGGCCGATTGTGCTGTTTAAAAAAAGGCCGATGATATATTCAGCGCGACTTGCAAATGACTTCAGTAATAGAAGTCAGTGCAAGTTGCCTGGAGACTTGAGTGAAGTGACTTGTCTTCTCTCTGGGCAGTCTGCCAAGAAAAGATCAAAAAGATACAATGTTTACACTTGAATGAACTCAACTCTGTGTGTAGAGTTCTCAGTTTAACCATTTAAAGACTAAATATTTTTTGACACTTGATGCTTACAAATAAAAATCCTGTATTTTCTGCTAGAAATTCACTTAGAACCCCCAAAACTTGTATATCTATTTTTAGCAGAGATCCTAGAGAATAAAATAGCGGTTGTTGCAATATTTTATGTCACACGGTATTTGCGCAGCGGTCTTTCAAACTCAATTTTTTTTTTTTGGGAAAAAATACAGATTTAAAAAAAAAAAAAACAGTAAAGTCTCTCTCTCTCTCTCTCTCTCTCTATTCTCTCTCTCTCTATTCTCTCTATTCTCTCTCTCTATATAGATATAGAGAGAATCTATCTATATAGATAGATACTCTCTCTATCTATATAGATACTCTCTCTATCTATATAGATTCTCTCTATCTATATAGATAGACTCTCTCTCTCTCTATAGATAGATTCTCTCTCTCTCTCTCTCTCTCTCTCTCTCTCTCTCTCTCTCTCTCTCTCTCTCTCTCTCTCTCTCTCTCTCTCTCTCTCTCTCTCTCTCTCTCTCTCTCTCTCTCTCTCTCTCTCTCTCTCTCTCTCTCTCTCTCTCTCTCTCTCTCTCTCTCTCTCTCTAGATAGAGAGAGAGAGTATCTATCACACTGGAGCGAGCAGGCGTTGACGGTAAAACGCTGCCAGTTTTAGCGCTGCTTTACCGTCATTTTAGCGGGACACTTATAATCCAGCTAGCGGCCCAGGAAGGGGTTAAATGTGCCTGTGAAGCGCCGCTGCCAAATCACATTGCAGGTGCTTCGGCAGCGGTGCCCATTCATTTCAATGGGCAGGAGTGGTGGAGGAGCGGTATACACCACTCGAAAGATGCTGCTTGCAGGACTTTTTTTTTTTTTTTTTTTTTTTTTTGTTTGTTTTTGTTTTTTTTACGTCCTGCCAGCGCATCTCCTCAGTGTGAAAGCACTCGGGGCTTCCACACAGACTGCAGGGGAGCCGTTTTGCAGGCACTTTACATGCGCTATTTTAAAGCGCCTGAAAAACGCCCCAGTGGGAAAGGTGTCTAACTGTTAGATTTTATGAGATGAAGGGGAAAAAATAAATAATCGGCCCAAAAAAATCGGCATCATATATCAGCCATCGGCCGTGGCGATTTTCTAAATATCGGCATCGGCCATAGAAAAATCCATATCGGTCGACCTCTACTCAATACAGTGCACACACACACCCCCCCCCCCTTCCTGTCCAGACCAATTTTCAGCTTTCAGCGCTCTCACAGTTTGAATGGCAATTACTCAGTCATGCAACACTGTACCCATAGGAAACTTGCGTCCTTTTTCCACAAAAATAGAGCTTTCTTTTAGTGGTATTTAATCACTAGTGTGTGTGTGGGTTTTTTTTTTTTTTTTTTGCTATAAATAAAATTTGTGAAGGAAAAAAAATGCATTTTTCTTTGTTTCTGTCATAAAATTTTGCTAATTAGTAATTTTTCTTCATAAATTTTGGGCAAAATTTTATACTGCTACATATCTATGGTAAAAAATAACCCACATTAGTGTATATTATTTGGTCTTGGTAAAAGTTATAGAGTCTACAAACTATGGTGCCAATCACTGAAAATTTATCACATCTGATCAGGCCTTCAGTACATCAGGCGTATCTCATTTCTTGAGACACTAAGAGCCGGTTCACACAGGGGCGACTCGGATCCGACTTCAGGTCGCCCCTAATCACCTCAGGTCGGACAACATGTAAAAATGAATGTAAAGTGAATGAGAGCCGTCTTAATGCACGCTACTGAAGTCACTCAGGTTCCTGTACTACTTCAATCCGACTTTGTAGGCAACTGGTACCCATTGATTTCAATGGAGGTCACCTCCAAGTCGGATCTGACAGAATTATCAGCTCTCAAGAGGGAACTCCACGCCAAATTTATTTAAAAAATGTGGCGTGGGTTCCCCCTCCGAGAGCATACCAGGCCCTTAGGTCTTGTATGGATTCTAAGGGGAACCCCCTACGCCGAAACAACGGCGTGGGGGTCCCCCCCCAGATCCATACCAGACACTTATCCGAGCACGCTACCCGGCCGGCCAGGAAAGGGGGTGGGGACGAGCGAGTGCCCCCCCCCCTCCTGAGCCGTACCAGGCCGCGTGCCCTCAACATGGGGGGTGCCTTGGGGAAGGGGGGGCCGCGCTGCCCCCCAACCCCAAAGCACCTTGTCCCCATGTTGAGGACAAGGGCCTCTTCCCGACAACCCTGGCCGTTGGTTGTCGGGGTCTGCGGGCGGCGGGCTTATCGGAATCTGGGAGCACCCTTTAATAAGGGGGTCCCCAGATCCCGGCCCCCCACCCCATGTGAATGAGTATGGGGTACAATGTACCCCTACCCATTCACCTGTGGAAAAAAAAATGTACAAAAAAAACACACAAGGGTTAAAATAGTTTATTGCACAGCTCCGGGGGTCTTCTCGCCGGACTCCTCTGCCATCTTCTGCTAGCTCTTTTACTAGTGGAGGAGCCCGGCTTTCTTCTTCGCCACCGCCCTCTTCTTCCGACTTCGGGGGTCTTGTCCCCCTCTTCGGTTCTTCTTGCCGGGCCACCGCGCCTTCTTCTAGCTTTTACAAGCGGTGGCCCGGTCTTCTTTCGCCGCTGTCTGTTCTTTTTGTTCTTGTTGTTGTTCTTTTTGTTCTTGTTCTTGTTCTTTCGGCGGAGAAGAAGAAAGCCGGGCTCCTCCGCTAGTAAAAGAGCTAGCAGAAGATAGTGGAGGAGTCCGGCGAGAAGACCCCCGGAGCTGTGCAATAAACTATTTTAACCCTTATGTGTGTGTTTGTTTGTTTTTTTTTTTTTTTTTTTTTTCCACAGGTGAATGGGTAAGGGTACATTGTACCCCATACTCATTCACATAGGGTGGGGGCCGGGATCTTGGGGCCCCCTTATTAAAGGGGGCTCCCGGATTCCGATAAGCCCCCACCCGCAGACCCTGACACAACGGCCAGGGTTGTCGGGAAGAGGCCCTTGTCCTCATCAACGTGGGGGGGCTGCGCTGCCCCCCTTCCCCCAAGGCACCCCCATGTTGAGGGCACGCGGCCTGGTACGGCTCAGGAGGGGGGGCCTCTTTCACACGGGGCGGATCAGTGCTGAGCCCTGTGGATATCCGCTTGCTCAGCGGGGATAGCCAGATTAATCTCCACTGAGCAGGCAGAGGACAGGTCTGTCTCTGCACACTGTGCAGGGATGGACCTGTTACAGCGCCTCTCTCCCCTATGGGATATCGTGAGGACGGACCGCAGTGTCCGTCGTCATCTGATCCACAGACGGATGGAAAAATAGGTTTTTCCTCTCATACTTTTTCGGATCGGAGTGGGTCGGATGTCAGCGGACATGTCACTGCTGACATCCGACACTCCATAGACCTCTATGGAGCATCCGTTCAGGTCCGCCTGAAAAACTGACAGGTGGACCTGAACGGATTGGTTGTGTGAAAGGGGCCTAACAAGTCAGGAATGACCCCTTTTTTAGAAAGTAGACATTCCAAGGTATAAGTAGCATGGTGAGTTTTTTTAAGTTGTAATTTTTTTTTCCCCACAATTCTTTGCAAAATGAAGATTTATTTTTATATATATATATTTAATATAAATTTTTTTTTTTTTTTTTTTACAAAATTGTCATGACTACAACAAATGACACCCCAAAATAGATTCTGCTACTCTTCCCGAGTATGGTGATACTACATGTGTGAGACTTTTACACAGCCTGGCCACATACAGAGCACCAAAATTGAAGTAGCACCTTCAGGCGGTCTATGAGCCAAAATGACACATCTCATTTCACAACCACCTATTACACTTTCGAAGGCCCTGGGCACCAGGACAATGGAATTGCCCACAAAAAGACCCCATTTCGGAAAGTAAACACCCCAACGTATATTTTATGAGGCATGGGCTGCAGATAGGTACTCGGGTACACTAATGGGCTGGTGCCAGGTACTCGGGTACTCTGATGGCCTGGTGACTGGTATTCGGGTACTGTGAAGGGTGGTGACAGGTACTCAGATGGACTGTGATGGGTACTCAGATGGACTGTGATGGGTACTCTGAGCTGAGATATTCATGGATTTAGATATACACTCAGCAGGTGCAGATAAACTTGAGATCATAAGAATACTTGCATAATTATCTCTTGTGGCTTGGGGTTTAGCAGAGGTTTTAGCTGAGACTTTCTTTCTCTCTCCACTTCCTTCTTCCAGGGTTTCAAAGCTAACAGCTCAGGGACAGGAAATGTATACATTATTTATAGGCATTTACAAATTCAGACAGTAGTGGGCAACAAATGCCTACATGTGTTAATATACTTTGCAATAATGCAGAAAAGTGCGATTTGGCACTTGAAGCAGAACGTCACCCAAAAGGGAAGTTCTACTTTTCCTCCTCTCCCGCTTCCCCACTATTTTTGGATTTTTTTTTTTTTTTTTTTTTTTTTTTTTTTTTTTTGGGAGCAAGTGCCTAGTTTTGACAGGTACCTACTCCCAGTTCTGTTTGGTTAGCCTAGGTGAGGTAACCAGAAGTTTCCCCCATCTCTGCCAGCAACCTCCTGGGACACATACTGTGGGTTTATTCAGAAAGCACAGCACGACTCGCACATGTGCAGTGGAGCCGGTTTTGAAGTCACAGCTGGCCTCCCACACTCAACCAGCCAGGACATCGCTGGATAACTGAATTGGTAAGTGATTGTTTGTTTGTTTTATTTTTAAATCAGTATAACTGCTGACTTATTTTTTTTCCAGACTGAAGATCCTCCTTTAGTATGGCAGTTCACATACAATACAAAATTCCCTAGCACATTACCAGCTAGCCAGTAAAATAAAATAAGTCTAAAGTGTTTCAATGGTTTGTATTAGGTTTACATTGTATGTATATTTGCAAATATATGTGAAGCCGCACTGCCACGTCAAGGCCCCTCCGCAAAGTGTGGTGCCTAACTCTACTCTAACGTAACTTCCTAATGGAGGCGTTTATGGCAATACATTTAGCAGCTAGTGCAAAAATATTGATAAAACAGAGGTTTTTGTTGCATATATTTGCAAACATATGTGAAGTTACACAGCACTCCCACAGCAGAGCATGTGGATCTAATTTATGGCTTGCACTTGATCACAGTGACACATCGCATAATCTGTTCTGAATCTTGGGTGCTACGGATGGTGTTTATAAAATTTGGAAAGTCACTAGCACTTCATTATTTTTACCATTTATTGTAAGAGTGAAGTCAATATATTGCTGGTTTGCACAAAACTACTGCCAAATAGCAAAAAGAAAAAAATACTGACCTCCAACCTCCCCTTATAGCCAGTCCAACACACGACTGAAAAAAGTACCGCTCTCCAACCTCCCCCTATAGCTGGTCCAATACACGCTTGTAAAAAAAAAAACTACTAGCCTCCAACCTCCCTCAACACACATCTGGAAAAACATTGGCCTCCGACCTCCCCTTATAAACAGTCCAACACATGGCTAAAAAAATACAATCCTCCAACCTCCCCTTTAGGTAATCCAACACACATCTGAATAAAATACTGGCCTCCGACCTCCCCTTATAGCCAGTCCAACACACGCCTAAAAAAAAAAAAAGCCTCCAACCTCCCCTTTAGAGAAGGAGGTAGGGGGAACCCCCACAGGATTTCCTTGGTGTCAGGCTGGTCACATGCCTTGCACCTCTTCCATAGTGTGGGGGAAAAATTTGCAAGGGGAGCTGATGGCACCTATGGCCTTTGTATTTCTCCCCATCTGCTACTGGTGAAAGAGAACCCACAATAAAGCTCCTGGTCCTCTTCTGATAATTCAGGCTTCAGTTCTTCATCAGGATCAATGATTTCTTTCATCCATCTCTGTCGTCAGGTCCATCGGTGGTAACTGTGAAGAGAAGAAACATTTTTACTGAAGAATATGTACAATGATAGCCTTTCTGTTTGAAATATTGATGCGCGCACACAGAATAGAGAAGGTTCAAATACTTACTGTCTCCATGTCAAATGGTGGGCTTACTTGCCCAGCCTTCAGTTTCATCCAGTCTACACCTTTTAAAAATGGGTGGCTTGGGGGCGTGTCCGGAAGCCGAGCTGGAAGGACGCTGTGAGTGAGAGCTCTCCTCCAGCCCAGCACTACATCGGCGTATATCGGGGGTTCTCCGCCGCTGTCCATGGGGAGATCATGGGCCACCAGGTCCTCTTCCGCCCGGGGGTCGTCCCAACCGCCCCCGGGCTCCTCGGCCTCTCTGAAGGCCTTCTTTCTTCAGCCGGGAGGATCGCCGAGCGGGGGCCGCAAGATGGCGCCGACCCAGCCACGCTGCGGAGGGGTCCGGCCTCGCCTCCTTCCCCGCTGCACCCGAGGGACCTCTTCGTGGAGCACCATACGGCCCCACTCCGGGACGTGACCAGCCCGCACTCCACCGCTGACCCCCCCCCCCCCCGCGGATCCCGGAGCACCCAGGCCGAGCAGGGGGACAGGCCGCGATCCGGCGTAGGCCGCGACCTTAAGATGGCGTCGGACGCAGCATGGGCGCTCTCCTCCATTGCCTGCGAGCAGCCGATCGGATCCCCAGGATGGCCGCTGGTCCCCGCAGGAGCCGCCGCACGCTAGAGGACGGCCAGGGGTGAGTGATGGTTCCCCCTCCCCCACCCCATCCTCTGCTGTGCTGGGACTGCGAGCTTCAGCCCCACTGACCCCCCCTTCCTCTACTCAGTGCTCTGAGGCCTTCCCCCGCTTGCTGCGGACGGCCTCGGACCCGGCCATAGTGGGGTCTTTCTCTTCCTACCTGCTGGGGGCCACGGAGGACCCCTCCCGTCCCGCTGGAGCCGCAGCACCCCCCCTGGCTGAAGGGGGGGCCCCACCTATGCAGCAGCCACCCGTTCCCCCCCAAGGCCCAAAGACTGCCTCGATCCAGGGACGCCAGCCTGCCCCGACCCCAAGTAGCCAGTCACCCTACCTATGCTCAGGTGGTCCGTCCTCACTCCCCACTTCCGCTAGAAGTCCGTCAGGACCCCTTATCCGGATCTCCCCATGCCACGTCCTGGTCGGACCATCTGGATCCCCCACCGTCCTGGCCCCCATCTTTGGCAGCAAGGCCGCGACAGGGAGGCTCCCCTCGTCGCCCGTCGCCACCCCTTTCCCCGCCGAGGCATCACGACGGTGATTATCCCCCCTGGCACGCCTATTTGACAGCCATCCCCACAAAAGAAGACTTTAAACAACTTGTAGCAGATGTGAAGGCTACCTGTCGCTCTGAAATCCAGTCACTGCACGCCGGCCTCAAACACCTAGCGGAACGGGTCGAGATGGCTGAGGAGGAGATCCAGGAGACAAAGCTGGCTGTCCATCGCACCCAGGTGGAGAACTCAGATCACCGGCTCCTACTACGTGATATGCAGCGCCATGTGGAAGATCTCGACAACCGGGGTCGGCGGAACAACATCCGCGGCCTCCCCGAAGCCGAGGGCCCTGAGGATCTGCAGGCCTCCTTGCAAGCTCTCTTCAACGGGATGTTGGGGGAAGACCCAGCCAAACCCATAGAAATGGACAGGGCCCACCGCGCACTCCGACCCAAAGGTCCTGCCTCCAAGCCGAGGGATGTCATTTGCCGGATCCATTCTTTCCCCCTCAAGGAAGACATCATGCGTAAATCCCGCTCCATCCGCAACCTTATGTTCGACAATGCTCCGATCCAGATCTACCCGGATGTCTCCTGGATAACCCTTCAAAAACGGCGGCTGCTGATGCCCCTTCTTCGAGCCTTGCAGGACCAGGACATACCCTACCGTTGGGGATTCCCCTTTTGTCTTACGGCCAGAAACCAGGGGAAATCTGCATCCCTCCGATTCCCAGAGGACCTGGCCCCCTTTTGTGACACCCTGGGCCTGCCAGTCCCCAAGCTACCTGACTGGGACCTGATTGCTTCCCCGCCACCTCCGCCGGTGATCTGGCAGAAAGTTCCCTCCACCAAACGGCACAGAGGACCGGAGCCGGCTCGCAACTCACCTTTACATCAGTGACTTGGATAGGCCCAGTCCAGTGGACGTCTCCCCTTGGCAGCTTTAGCTTCCCCCCGTCTTAGGGGGGTTCCCTTTTTTTTTTTTTTTTTTTTTTTTTCCTTTTTTCTCTCCTCCCCCCCGATTGCCGAAGCTACACTGGATTTTTCTATCCCCGGGCTGATTCCGGTTGAGTTCCAGGACGGTTTCTGCCCCCCCCGTGGTTTTTGCACTAGTTGGTTCCTTTTGTGGTGTGGACTGGTGCCTCCCTGACCCGGGTTCCTTTTTGGTCAGGGAGTCGATAAGGAACTGTACAGATCCGGTGTCCCTATAGGACCCCCGGACCTGTTGTTTGATAATGTTCTCCTTTTTTTTTGTATTCTGTTACTGTTTTTTTCTTCTTTCTCTTCTTTCTAGGCTTTCTCCCCCCCTGGTCTTACCTATGACGCTCTGCCAGCGGTTCTCCCGGTCGCCGCCTCTCCTCCAGTGGTCGCCGCTCCTTCCGAGGCATCCAGGCCTCCATCTCAGTAAGCTAAGTATGCCCTGTACTAGAGGTCAACCGATATATCGGCCGGCCGATATTTGCCGTTTTTTAAATAATCGGCATCGGCCGATTTGTGCTGATAAAAAGCCGATTTAGAACTACAGCGGGACTTTGAAATGACTTCTGTATAGAATGGTCTAAGTTGACTGAGTCGTCATAGCAACCCTTTCCTCCACTCTGGGCAGGCTGCCAAGAAAAGAACAGAAAGATACAATGTTTACACTTGAATGAATGAAGTCATCTCTGTGTGTAGAAGTTCTGTTTAACCATTTAAAGACAAAATCTTTTCTGACACTTGTTGCTTACAAGTAAAAAATCCTGTATTTTCTGCCAGAAAATCACTTGGACCCCCCAAAAATTATATATATTTTTTTAGCAGAGATCCTAGGGAATAAAATGGCGGTTGTTGCAATATTTTATGTCACACGGCATTTGCACAGAGGTCTTTCAAATGCATTTTTTTGGGAAAAAAATACACCATTTAAAAAATAAAATAAAAACAGTAAAGTTAGCCCATTTTTTTTTTTTTTTTTTTTTTTTTTTTCTTGTCCAAAAGTTTTGACTACCTGTTTTTATTTAAAAAAAAAATATATATATATATATATATTTTTTTTTTTTTTTATCTAAATCATACATACAAGTAAACTGATTGGAGGTTTGTTTTGTTTAATAAATGTTTAAGTGTAAGAAATTTTCTGTATCACGTATGAAGGCCGCTTTCACACTGGAGCGGGCAGGCGTTGATGGTAAAACGCAAGTTTTAGCGGCTCTTTACCATCATTTTAGCGGTGCTATTTGGCTGCTAGTGGGGCACATATAACCCAGCTAGCGGCCAAGGAAGAGGTTAAATGCGCCCATGAAGCACCGCTGCCAAATCGCATTGCATGCGCTTCGGCAGTGGTGCCCATTCATATCAATGGGCAGGAGTGGTGGATGAGCAGTATACACCACTCCAAACGTGCTGCTTGCAGGACTTTTTTTTAAGATCCTGCCAGCGCATCGCCTCAGTGTGAAAGCACTCTGTCTTTCACACAGACTGCAGGGGAGCCATTTTACAGGCACTTTACAGGCTCTATTTTTAGCCCAAAAGCGCCTTAAAACGCCCCAGTGGGAAAGGTGTGTTAGATCAAGGGGGATTAAAAATAAATAAATAAATAAATAAAATAAAATCGGCCTAACATATCGGCCCAAAAAAATCGGCATCATATATCGGCTATCGGCCGCCATGATTTCTAAATATCGGCATCGGCATCGGCCAGAGAAAAACCCATATCGGTCGACCTCTACCCTGTACCCCACCCTTACTTGATCATGGCTAAGATTTTGTCCCTTAATGTACACGGCCTGAACTCCAACAAAAAACGCCACCTAGCGCTTAGGGAGTTCCGGCAGGCAGGGGCGGATATAGTGCTGGTCCAAGAAACACATTTTGACCGGGGTGACTCCTTTACATTTGCCTCCAGATATTTTCCTCAGGTTTATCAGGCTTTTAACCCACGGAAGAGGGCAGGAGTCGCAATTCTTTTTCGACAGGGTACTCCCTTTACTTGCACCTCCGTATACCTGGACCCACGAGGCCACTACATCATTCTCCGCGGTCTGTGGCGCACACAGGCCTTGACCCTCTGCGTCATCTATGCCCCTAATGTCCGTCAACACCAATTTCTGTCCGGGGTGCTTTCCCGCCTGTTCAAGACACCCCCTGGACTTCTGGTGATAGGAGGGGACTTCAACCTTGCTCAATCCGCACTCCGTGATCGCCTGGCTGTGGACCTTCGGGCACCCCAGGCCAGGACCTCCAGAGACTCTAGGCTGTTCTGCCAGATCACCAGAAGGCGGGGACTGTTTGACGCCTGGCGTGCTTTGCACCCACAGGACCGCCAATACACTTTTTACTCGGCCCCCCACAGCACACACTCGCGTATCGATTATTTTTTGTCAACAACGCGACGCTTAGGGCGGTTCGCTCTGCACATATACTCCCCATCACCTGGTCTGACCACGCCCCCATAACTCTGACCCTAGACTTGGACCTCCCCCTCCGTAAGCCCTGTACCTGGAGGCTGAACAATTATCTCCTGCAGCATGCCCCAGCAAGGGCGGAGCTGGAGGTTTCGCTCCGGCACTACTTTGTCGAGAACGCTACGCCAGACATCTCCCTCACTACCCTCTGGGCCGCCCACAAGGCGGTCATCCGGGGGCGTTGTATTGCCCTGTCCTCGGCCTTGAAGCGAGACGCACGGGCCGCTGGGTTACTGGCCGAGAAACGACTCGCGACCTTAGAGGCCCGTCTTGCGGCATCCCCCTCCCTATCCACTCTTAAGCAAATTGTCCAGGCTAGGCAGACGCTTCGGGACCTGGCGTTGGGGTCGGTAGAGAAAGCACTGGTCCGCCTACGTCAACTCTACTACGACAAGGGAAACAAAGCACAGTCGCTGTTGGCTCGGAAGTTGGCAGACCGCACAGTGTCCTCCACTCCGGCCCAAGTTAAAAATAGGGGGGGAGACCTTTTGACCCACCCCCAAGCGATAGTGGACGCGTTCGCGGACTTCTACACGGACTTGTACAATAGGCCTGACATCCCCCACAACCCCCCGACCCCGGGCTTGTCTGCCCGTATTGCCCAGTATTTGGAAGACATTGTGCTACCCCGACTGCGGGACACGGACCTCCAGGAGTTGAACGCCTCTATTACTGAGGAAGAGCTCCTCGAGACTGTGAGGGCTCTCCCAGCCCATAAGTCCCCGGGACCGGACGGGCTCCCCTACGAGTATTACAAGACGTTCTTACCCCTCCTGAGCCCGCATCTGACCAAACTGTTCAACTCCTTTCCCAGCCAAACCCCGGTCCCGTCCGACATGCTGGGCTCATTTATTTCCCTCATTCCTAAGCCTGACAAAGACCCGACTTCTTGCGCTAGCTACCGGCCTATAGCTCTGCTGAATGCTGACCTTAGAATTTTCACGAAGCTCCTTGCCAACCGCTTAAATACGATCCTCCCTTCCCTAATACATAAGGACCAGGTGGGCTTTGTCCCCCTGCGACAGGCGGGGGACAACACCAGGAAGGTCATTGACCTCATTGACGTGGCGAACAGGGGTGACACGGCGTCTTTGGTCTTAAGCTTGGATGCCGAGAAGGCGTTCAACTGCCTCAGTTGGCCCTTCATGGAGGCCACGTTGCACCGTATGGGCTTTCGGGGCCCGTTTCTGCGCGCGGTACAACACCTCTACACTACACCTTCCTCACAAGTTAGGACCCCCTTCGCCACATCCTCCACCTTCTCCATTGCTAATGGCACTCGCCAGGGCTGTCCGCTTTCTCCTCTTCTTTTTGCCTTGTGCGTGGAGCCTCTGGCGGCTGCCATTAGAAGTAATCCTGATATCCGTGGGATCCCAGTCAGGGGTAGAGAATTCAAGATTTCGCTTTTCGCGGATGATATTATCCTCACCCTGACTCAGCCTAGGATCTCACTACCCAATCTCCACTCAGAGCTGGACCGCTATGGAGGGCTCTCGGGCTACAAAATTAACTCTTCCAAATCGGTGGCCCTCCCTCTAAACATGGTCACGGCTGAGACGACCCATTTGCGCTCCGCATTCCCATACAAATGGGGAAAGCTCCTCCCTTAAATATTTGGGGGTCCTCCTTACACCGTCATTCCGTACCCTGTACCAAGCCAGTTTCCCTCCCCTCTTTCGGATGATTAGGGATCTGATCCGTAAATGGAAGACCCACCACATCTCTCTCCTGGGACGGATTACGTCCATTAAGATGGTGGTCCTCCCCAAACTTCTTTACTTGTTTCAGACACTGCCAATCCCGGTTCCATATGCTCAGTTACGCGCACTCCAGAGGGACTTGCTGAAATTTGTTTGGAACTACAGGAGACATCGGGTCCCGAGTTCTGTTATGACGGCCGCACGTTTAGACGGCGGCCTGGCGTTTCCTGATTTGGTTCGTTACTACCAGGCCACTCAGCTGCGGGCCATAGCATCCTGGTTCCCACAGAGATCGTTTAATAGGTGGTCGGAGATCGAAAGAATCTGGTTAGCCCCGGTACATCCGAACAGTTTCCTCTGGGGTGCGAGTGTTGAGATAGACTCGGGTCAGCTTCTAGGGCCGATGGCTCACCTCCGTCTGCTCTGGCGGAAGCTCTCCCGCGAGCACAGTCTCCATTCGGAGTTCTCCCCACTGACGTCCTTCCTGTATAACCCGCTCCTGCCGGCTGGCCTGACCCATCAGATGTCCTGGCCCTGGGCTTCGCGCGATCTGTTCCACTTAGGGCACCTGGTAGATCCCAGAACAAGACAGCTTTTGTCCTTCTCGGAGCTCCAGGACAAGTACGACCTCCCCAAAGAATTGTTCTACAGCTACTTACAAATTCGACATTTTGTGCAGTCTAAAGCCCCTCGCCTGCGTCTCTCCCCGCCCTCCCCTTTCGAACAGATAATTCTGGAAGGCAGACATCGCAGAGGTCTGATCTCGGACATATATCGCATTCTTAACACATATATAATTTCCTAACGAAGGGTAAACATTCCTATATGAGACGCTGGGAGAGGGAGTTGGGTGAGGAGCTCTCCCTCGAGACTTGGCAGGGGGTGTGGGGCCAGGCGGCCAAGTCCTCTTTGTGCACATTGTACAAGGAGAACTCCTACAAAATTATTTATTTCTGGTATCAGACCCCGGATATACTCCACAAAATATACCCCTCCACCTCGGACCGCTGCTGGAGATGCCTGAAGGAGCGGGGCTCCCTGTTCCACATTTACTGGGCCTGTTCCTTGATCGCCCCGTACTGGCTAATGGTCCGCAGGCTGCTCCAGCACTTGTTTGACGTCCCAGTACCCCACTCCCCTAAATTGTTTTTATTAGGCCTGTCCCAGCCCACACTGGCCAGGCCTAGTCGGAAGCTCCTCAGGCATGTCCTAACAGCGGCCTGTTGTTTGATAGCCTTAAACTGGAAATGCCCGGTGCCCCCGTCAAGGGAGGCTTTATACGCCAGGATCAAAGATGTTGAGCTTATGGAGAAGATGACAGCCAGACTGAGGGATAAGCTGGAGGAGCATGACCTGGTCTGGGGGAGATGGCGGCTGCTGGAGGATTGATGGCGCACCGGTTTGGATGTGGTGATGTAGACCGCTGGCGCTCTAGCTCCTTTTCTTTTTCCGTTTCTTCTTCCTTGTCTCTCTCTCCTTCTTTTCTCCGTTGTGTTTTTTTTTTTTTTTTTTTTTTTTTTTGTGTATGTTGTTGATGGTCTTTGTCCTGTTTCCCGTGTGGCATACGAGCTGAGCAGTAGACCCTGGGCGGCTTCGTGGTTTATTGTGCGGCTGCTTGACTTTCTGTGTCTCTCATCCCGCTCTGCACCCCCTGGTCGAACCGCCTGTTTTTGCTATACCGCCCTATATGAATGAATGAATGAATGAAATACTTATATAGCGCACAATGCGAACTGAATCGCCTCTAGGCGCTGTGGCGAGCTTTGATCATCTGCTAAAAGAGGAAGGTCTTGAGTTTTTTTCCTAAAAGCCAGGTGATTTTCTTCCAGGCGGATGTTGATTGGTAGAGCATTCCATAGCCGAGGCCCTTGGACAGCGAATCTCCGATCCCCCTTGGATTTATACCGGGCTTTGGGCACGAGGAGGAGGTTTTTGTTGGCTGATCGAAGACTGCGGTTTGGTGTGTAATGATTTATTTTCTCCATTAGGTATTGCGGAGCTTCTCTATGCACGCATTTGTGGGTGAGGCAATGGGTCTTGAACGTGATCCGATTTTTTACGGTTAGCCAATGTAAGCTCCTCAGTGAAGGAGAAATGGATTCCCAGGGTTTTTTTCCTGTTATCAGCCTTGCCGCTGTGTTTTGGATCAGTTGTAATCGCGCAAGTTGATATTGTGGTAATCCTATGTAAAGCGAGTTTGCGTAGTCCAGTTGTGAATTAATGATTGTTCCAACTACCACTGCTTTGTCATTCTTTGGGATAAAAGGGATGAGTCTGCGAAGCATTCGCAGCAGATGGTGAGATCGACTGACTACTGCTCCTATTTGCGCATCCATTGACATTTGTGCGTCTAAAATAACCCCGAGACTCTTCGCTTTGGTCTTTGGGGAGATAGTCTGCCCAAAGACGGTTGGTGGAGACCAGGAGGTTTTGGTTGCGGGCTTATGATTTTGGTGTAAGATAAGAAGCTCTGTCTTTGATTGGTTCAGCTGGAGGGAGTTGGTGGTCATCCAGTCCTCTATTGATTTGAGGCAGTTTTCAAGTTGTTGTTGGTGATCTTTTTTTCCATTGATCCGGAAATAAAGTTGCGTGTCGTCAGCGTAAGAGTGGAAGCAGAGATCTGAGCATCTGATGATTTGAAGGAGTGGGCGAATGTAAATGTTGAAGAGAACGGGTGACAACGGAGAGCCTTGAGGGACTCCGCAGGTGACTGCCCGAGTTTCGGACTATACCATGTTATTATATGCTGTATCTCTGTAATGGGCCCTCCAGATTTTGGGAGCCTTGCTGTTTTTGCTGTATGCCTGCACTGATATCTCTGTTTTACGACCACGAAAAAATAAAATTGTTATTTGAAAAAAAATGGGTGGCTTTGCAGATATTTAACGTGCATCTCTCTTAAGCTTGGTGATTTGCATAGAAGCTGTAATAGACAAAACAAAGGTTAACATTAGTACAATGGCAATAACTATGCAATTCTTTAATAAATATTAATAAAATAGCCATTTTCTGTCTGGCAACAGATGGTGTTCACTTACTTTGTCCACTATGAGGTCCTTGAGATCCATGTTAAAATCATTGGTGAATCTTGGATTCTGCTTGCAGATTAAGGCGGTGCCTGAGACGGTGCCTGAGGCGGTGAATGGATAGTCTCCAGTTGCCATCTTGTAGACTATAACTCCCAGGGAGAAATAGTAAGCAGGAAATCCATATGGCATTTCCAAATAGATCTGTAGAAATATCAAAAAGAGTAGACTGGTCATTGCTGGTTGCTGACAAGAAGAAGGGAAAAGTAAAATGTTTCAATACTCACTTCTGGTGCCATATAGGTTGGAGTGCCGACTATGGATTCCAGGGCCTGAGAGGAATGTACATCCCTTACCGATAAGCCAAAATCCACGATTCTGACATGTCCACTGCTATCAAGCGGAATGTTTTCTGGTTTGATATCCTGATGTACAATTCCCTGGTCATGAAGGGACTGCAGGCCACAAATGATCTTGGCAGTGAGGAATCTGATGGAGAGATGGAAAAGGTTGATGTAAAGCATTTTTTATGGTAATCTAAGCCAGAAAATAACAAATCAATGATTCTATGCTCCAATTTATCAGGTATAGTCATGTACACTTGCAATAACTAAATCGTGTTGAAAGAAAATATTATGATAATGGCAGAATTTGGCACAATACATAGAAGTGTTTTTTATAGGGATATTTGACATCGCTGATGAATATATAACAAATATGCTTTGTGAATTCTCATAAATTGTTTATTTTTAATGATGGTAAGAATGTTCAGATATGATTGAATGAAATTGTACAGTCTCTCTTAAAGCGGAGGTCCACCCTAAAGTGGAGCTTCCGCTCATTGGAATCCTCCCCCCCCCCTCCGGCGCCACAATTGGCACCTTTCAGGGGGGAGGGGGGTGCAGGTACCTGTACAGTACAGGTATCTGCACCCACATCCGGGATAGCTCTCTGCGGAAAGGGGCGTGAATCTACACCCCTTTCCGAAAGTCCCCCGCTGCCTGCTGGGAAACACACAGATCCCAGAGGCAGCGGGTCCATCCTTATTGCGCAGCGCGACATGCGCAGTAGGGAACCGGGAAATGAAGCCGAAAGGCTCCACTTCCTGATTCCCATACCCAAGATGGCGGCGGCAGCACCCGAGAGATTGGCTTTGGGTGCCTACATCGCGGGCGCGCTGGACAGGTAAGTGTCACTATTTTAAAAGTCAGCAGCTGCAGTATTTGTAGCTGCTGGCTTTTATAAAAAAAATAAAAATAAAAATGCGGACTCCCTCTTTAAAGTGTATGTAAGGCCTAAACGGACAGCATTAGAAAACGTTTCCGCACTCCATCCAAAGCTACAAAAAATGTTTTATATTTACAAACTAACTCTATTTTTCAGAATCAGTCTCTAGAAGTTTGCTATATGTCTGATGCCTGGGACTTCTGCTCAGTGTGTGATTGTACATGTATGGGCAGAGCTTTCAAAGGACAGATGTACTGAAAGTCATACCTTTCTGCCACACTCTAGTATCTAGGACAAGCCTAAACTTTGATGTAATCTATGTACAGTACAATGTTCTACCTCAATCCTTATTTATGGTACTCTACTGTTTTACCTAACTTATATCTTGGAAAATCCTATGTTATTTGATCTATGTACAGTACTATAGTCTACCTCAATCCCTATTGTCATGCTACCCTATTGTCTTATCTATCTTATATCTAGAACAAGGCTATACATTGATATGCTCTATACAGTACTATGTTATACCCCCATTCCTATTATAATACCCCGCTGCCTTACCTTGTCATCTCAATAGTTAATGGTGCCCTTTTCTTTATGAACTTCCTCAGGTCTCCACCATTCAGGCATTCCATGACAAAGAATAAGTGATCCTGTACAGAGAAGAGAGAGATCCAGGTTATAGAAATGATTTGCTATTTGAATCACTATGCAACTTTGGTTAGATTGTGAGAAAGGTAGGTGTCAGTTACTTTGGTATTCTGAGAGGATAACTATTTAACACCAACCTCTTCCACAAAATGAAGGTAGAGTCTTACCTTTTCGTCTGGAAGGTACCGTATGCACGAATGCAGAATGGGATGGTACAAACTTCCTTCCTTCCCGCTCCCCCTCTTCTCTATAGAAGCTGAAGCACTCATAAAACGAGCCCTTGGAGATAATATTATTACAAAAGCAGAAGCTTCCTTTCTATCCAAAACATATTATAACACTCCCTATTTCTATCACCTTCCCAAAATACATAAAAATTCAGAGAATCCCCCGGGGAGACCAATTGTTGCCGCAATGGAAAGTATAACCAGCCCCTTTTCTATCTACATTGACCATTTCCTGCAACCACTGGCACAGAATCTCCAAACTTACATACGAGATGGTACACACCTACTAGAGATCCTAAAAACCTACTCCTGGGAGCCCACCTACCAATGGGTGTCCTTAGATGTCAATTCCCTCTATACTTCAATTCCCCATGCTGTTGGCCTTCAGGCAGTAAAACACTTCTTAGCCCTAGACCCATCCCTAAAAACTGCACAAGCAGAGTTTATCTTAGATTCCACAAAGTTCTGCCTCACCCACAACTACTTCTCCTTCAATAAAAAATTCTACTTACAAACCCAAGGGACAGCTATGGGTGCCAATTTTGCACCTAGCTATGCAAACCTGACAATGGGCTTCTGGGAAACTCTTTACATTTGGAACAACAATCCATATACAGAGCATATTATATACATAGGTCGCTATATAGATGATATTATCATCATATGGGACAACACCGGACCACCCATAGACCACTTCGTCTCACACTGTAACGCTAATGATCTAGGCCTATCTTTCACTTTTGAATCCAGTCCAGATACCTTACCCTTTTTAGATCTTGAACTCTGTCATATCAATAAAACCATCTTCACAAGAAACCACATAAAACCCACTGCAGGAAATTCATATTTACACTTCCAAAGTTGCCACCACCCAAGGTGGATCACCAATATCCCAAAGAGTCAATTTAATCGTTTAAAACGAAATTGTACTCACAACTCAGATTATATCGAGCAGGGCACTCTGTTTAAAAGAAAATTTGAAGACAAAGGCTATCCCCCCACCCTAGTAGATGAAGCCTTCACCAAATTCCTGGACACCCAGCCAGTAACACACCCGGTCACACCCCAACCACATGAAACCACACCGAACAAACCGACTGTCCATTCCCAAACTCACAGCACCAGATTCATTACTCAATATCACTCCCAACACAAAAAAATGGAAAAAATCTTCAAAAACCATTGGAGTATCCTTCTAGAAGACCCTCTGTTAAAAACCTCCATAACAGATACCCCCAAGATAACATATCGTAGAGCACGCAACATAAAAAGTTTTATCGCCCCGAGCAAATTAAAAACCGATAACAAACCAAAGCCACTCAGGACATTCCTCACCCTGAAGGGCATGTACCAATGCAAGAAACAAAAATGTCTCACCTGTAAATTTGTCCAACACCGCCAAAAATCTTTTACGACAAAGGGCAACACATACCAACTAAAAGAGTTCTACAACTGCTCCTCTGAGTTTGTAATATATGCAATCCGCTGCCCTTGCAATCTACTTTATATAGGGCGTACCATTCGTACCCTAAGAAAAAGGTTTGGCGAACATCGCCGATCAGTAGAAGGGGACTCCAATCTCACTATCCCACGACACTTTAAAGAACACCATCAAGGGTCCACAGAGGGCATGCAAGTATGGGCCCTTGAACAGATACCTGGATCCTTCCCCCTCGCAGAACGTTTCAAACGTCTCTGCGAGAGGGAAACTTTTTGGATATATACGTTAGACACCCTCACGCCTGGAGGCCTCAACGAGGACATAGAAATCAACTCAGTTGTCTAATTTTTACCCATCACACTTTTTCCATGAGATTTTTTTAATGAGACTTAAAATTGCTTAGCCGCCCCCGCCCCCCTTCTCCCCCCTCCCCTTCCCCCCCCCCCCGCCCTCACCTCCACAAATCAGTATCCACGCGCCTTTTTCTGATCCCACTATAAGTGGGTTCACACACGTACGAGTGCGTGTGCATGCGTATGTATGTATGTATGTATGTATGTATGTGTATGTATGTGTGTATGTGTATATGTGTATATATATATATATATATATATATGTGTATATGTATATATATATGTGTGTGTGTGTGTGTGTGTGTGTGTGTGTGTATGTGTGTGTGTGTATATATATAATATATATGTATGTGTATGTTCTGCTCTAACATCCACGTCTCATTTTAACACCATTTTATTGTATTTTACAGTACCAAATTCTCACAATATCAAATCCTATCAATATACATGTCTCTCACCATGTTATGTCATAATACCCACCATAGAAATATACCTTCAGCAATTTAATTAACAATTTTTTGCCCCTTTTTCATTTTAGTTTTATTTTTATTCCTAGTTCTATTTTTATTTTTATTTTTATTTTTATCTTTATTTTTATTTTTATTTTTATTGTTTTTTTATTGTTATTTTTATTCCTATTGTAATTTTATCCTTATTTTTACCTCTATTTTTATTGATTCTTTATATATTTTTTATATATATTTTTTATATATAAAACCTTTCTTTTTTATATATATATATATATATATATATTCTTTATATGTATTTTCTATGTATTTTTTCAATTTTTAACAACCTTCTTTTAATTCTTGCAAAATCCACTTCTATTTTTTACCTTTAACAAGTATTTTCATAATTTTTTAAAACAATTTTTAAAACAATTAAATAAATAAAAAAGTTCCAACTCTTATCACTTTTTCCCACATCTTGTCCACACTATCCAACTTGTATCCACATACATTGATGGACACACACACAATAATCACATACAACCAGCCTGCAACACATGAGCAATCAACACCATGCTTTGGTCGGAACAGCTCCGCCCCATAAGGTGGAACCTAAACGACTAATTAGAACTGCCCCCTTTCCCTATTTAAACCACTCCAAACATAGTACCCAGATGCCTGATGAAGGAGCACGCATGCTCCGAACGCGTGCAACGTAAACCAAAACGAAACGTCATCGCAGTGCGCCCCTCAACATAACAACGAACGGACGAACGGACCTCCCTGACGCTGTTACACCAAGCCGTGCGACGCTGGGAACCACCGGCGCCACCGGACGAGAGATACAGCCGAACGAGTTACCGCTTCTCCTCGAGAGCCCTGCGATGCCCTCTAGATACATGATGTGCCTGAAACCTTCTGGTAGAGTGTGAGTGCATAACTTCACAAATTAAATGTCTTTGATTCAACAATACTGCACTTAGATTGGCGCTGTTTTTTCTTCTGTTTATATTCCTTCAGTATGTGGCTCTCTTTGAGGGCTTCTTTGAAGTTTTCGCTGTTCTTGGTCTGGATTTTGAAAGCAAATGGTTCATCAATCGAGATGTGTGATGCCAAAACCACCTGGAGGAAACAGCGATGGCCCTCAAGAGCTGAAATTCCTCATAGTACGTTTGCGTTTGTGGCATGACAATTTGTGTACTGTTAGTATGCAAAACAAGATCCAGGCACATGCCCTTTTGACAAAAATCAGACTCTCGATTGGCCAACAATCATACCGTGTGTACAATGTTTTACTCTTAAAAGGTCTACAGCAGATTACACATAGGGCTCAGTGATGTCTGCAGACTAGGGATGGGCTCAGACGTGTTTGAATTGTATCCGCCGGGAAGCCCTCACTGCACACCACCAATCATAGGCAGTGAGGCATTTCCCACATACACGCAGCCTATGATTGGCTGTTGGTAGTGACGGCTTCCTGGCGGGTCGGATCCGAACATGCCCGAGCCCATTATTACCGCAGACATGAGAAACTGCTACTGCCAAAGAGGTGGAGGTGTGAGTGCTCAGACCGATGCTGATCTTTCACTTGTTTTATCCTTTCCCTTCTCTATCAAAAAATAGAAAAAAAAGTTTTGACTTTCATAATGCTTCAAATTTTCTCTTGTGCTTCATTATAAAATGCTCAGTTCTGTTGACAAAATGGTTATTTACTAAACACAAACCATATCTTACATTGTACTTGTTTTAGAAAAGACTGATACACAATAAAGACTTTGGGAGGACACAATAAATTGATCTCTGTACATTCAACTTGCCTTGGGGAAACAGTCCCTATAGAAGTGGGACTTTTACTTCTAGATAGGAAATCTGTTACTAGTCTTGAAACATGCTACCTATGTCAGGGATTTCTTGGATGGTATTTGTGTAACAAAAAGGACATTTTTGTTCAGGGGCAGTTTGCATAGCTCCCAACTGTCCCTGATTTCAAGGGACTGTCCCTGATTTGGAACAATGTCCCTCTTTTCTCCTCATTTGTCCCCGATTTTGGTCTGATGTATATAAAATGCACTTTTTATGTTTCAAAAAGTGTATCCCAGAGCTAAACCTTTCATACAATTTCTAAATTGCTGCATTTGTAAATTTCAAAAGCCAATATAAAAGAATAGTAGTGGTAAAAAAAAAGCACTTGTGGGTTTAACAAATTTTTTTTTTTTTTTTTTTTTTTTTTTTTAAATCCTTTGTTTTTAATTCAAGAACATACAGTATAGGCCCTAGCAGGGGCAAGAACATTTGGTCACATTTTAGAAAGTTTTGTTTTTCTAAAATGCACTAACTTAAATTTCTAATCTACTACCCCAATGAGGAGAGCGGGGTCAGCTCGGTTATTTTAAGGCTCAGACAGTAATGGTGAATATGATATAAAATAACAAATCAATACCAAGATACAAAGTCAAAGCTTACATTTAGGGTACAGGATCTGTTTCCAAATTTGCCATGGAAATGTCATCAAGCCAGCATGACCAGACCTTTTCAAACTTGTTAGGACACCCCCTGTTAGTGTATGTAGCTTTATAAAATGGTAAACTTTCAGTTCATCGTAAGGGCTTTACGAGAGTAAAACAGTAGTAGATTAATAAGTGTTGTTCTTGCCATTGTGGTCATCAATTGTTCTACCAACCCCAACAAACAGTATCTCGCGTTATGTGGTACAGTTAGCAGTGTGACCCTGCTTATCACTGCTAGAACCCCCTACCAATAATGTACTAATGCCAGACAGGTCCAAAAGATGTGATCGTCATCCATGTCTGGGATGTCTCCCTGCCATTTCTGGCAAAGAGAAGCCAGTTCAGGTCTTGCCGCCACCATCAGGTACCCATATATCTGGGAGGCAGGCTTCTTTAACCACTTGACCACTGGGCACTTAAACCCCCTTCCTAACCAGACCAATTTTCAGCTTTCGGTGCTGTCACACTTTGAATGACAATTACTCAGTCGTGCAACACTGTACAAAATATGACATTTTTGTCCTTCTTTTATTTTTTTTGGTGGTATTTAATCACCACTGGATTTTCTATTTTTTGCGCTATAAATCAAAAAAGACTGAAAATTCAGTAAAAAAGAAACTTTGTTTCTGTTAAAATCTATTGAAGGGTATTGGCAGAGTATTGCACAGTATGGGCACAGAGCAGTGCTGTGGGCACTACAGATCCAGCCCACAGCACTGCTAAAAATGAGCTACAAGTGGCCGTTTACTGTGATGCGCCGGGTCCGGTCACGGATGTTTGCGGGAGTGCGCCCTGCAAACTCTCATAATGATTGTCTGGAGGTTACATCCATACAGAGAGCCTGGAGCCTTTGGGTCGTCATTTAAAGCCTGTTTGACTCACCAGGTGTATACCTGTGTGGGTCCACGCTTTCTGGTAATCGGCTAGTGCTTTTGGTGGTGGATTCCTCTTGTCACATACCCTTATTTGGATATTCACTCCAGATTTTTTTTCATGATTGTTCTTCACGTTCTATTGCATGTGACTATCTGGACTCTTTGTTAACTATTATTGGTGTTTACTTTTGAACTTATAGACCCTTTTCAGGGTCCCCTTTGGTTATTGTGGACTTTACAATATTAATATTCAATATATGTTACTGTGTGCATATTTATTGTCACTTTTTTGGTAGAGGGGAGTGCCTGTATGGCATTACTCACTTTCCAGGCCTGAATAGTTGTATGCATAGAGGGTGTGAGGGGGTATGGGGACTTACTTCCTCTGAATAAAAGGACCTGTAGGGCCTCTAGGTATTTAACTATTGCTGTTTTCCAACACTACAGCCTAATTTGTGAGGTCAGGCTGCAACCACCAATGAGCCATCACCAGTTGTAATGCCAGGAAATATTTATAGCAATCAGGCATAGCTAGGCCCCCCTGTCTGTCCCACGGGAGCCACTGGGGGGATTCCTAAAAATCTACATGAATTTGGGAAGAACCTTCATTTTGAGGAGGTTAATGCATCCAACAAGTGATAATGGGAGGTTGCTCAGCGCTTTTAATTTGGTCTTAACAGCAGCCATAACAGGGACTAGATTGTCCCTCATAAAGTCTTTGCTATGTCTAGATATTACAATCCTCAAGTATGTGAAGCTGGTAACCCACTGCAAGGGGTGGGTGGCGGGCGAGGAGGACCTAGCCTCCTCATCCACCGGAAAAAGAGTAATGATTTATGCCAGTTCACCCGTAATTCCCGTAAAAGGATGAGAAGTCATCCATAATCCTCACGGCTCCCTGCAGAGAGGCACCAGCATCATTTAGAAACCATAGCAGATCACCTGCATACAAAGCCACTCTCTCCTCCAGCCACTCCACCCTAAGGCCGAGAATCTCCACAAACTCTAAGAGCCTCAGCAATGGGCTCCATGGCCAGGATGAAGTGGGCCAGGGAGAGAGGGCAGCCCTGCCTAGTACCCCTCTGCAGTTGGAAGGGGGCAGACACAAGGCCACCTAACCAAATGCTTGCAAGTGGACCCATGTAGAGCATTCGTATCCAGTCAATACATTTCAATGGAAGTCCCATCCTCCGCATAACCTCCCATAGATGCACCCATTCCACAGAATTGAACGACTTTTCTATTTCTAGGATGGCTATCGTTCTGGTACCTTGATTCGTGTGAGGGGCGTGAATATTGGAGAATAGCCCAGAATAGCTAACGTTAATATCCGTGGATCTTCAAGGTATGAAGCCGGTTTGATCTGGGTTCATCAGGGATTTAATAACACTGTTCAGTCTGGTAGCTAGTAATTTTGTAAGAATTTTTAAGTCGCGATTGAGAGTGATGGGGAAACTAAAAATGGAGTCAATCAAGCAATGATCCATGCCAAAACAGAGGCTATAACTCAAGATAAAATATCCAACTGAGAATATTTGGAATCCCTGGGTGACTCACTTTTTGCCTTCCAATTTTGATGCTTCCCTACTAAGACCTTGGTAATGTCGATTTATACTTCCATTCTCTGCATTCATGGTATGTGTGTGTTACCATGTACGGAGACCCCTACTACCACTCATTTCTTTCTTCCCTATCTATATATTTTAAATTAAGAACTTTGAAGCAAAATAAGGGTTGGTGCCCATCAATGCAGCCTCACCATTGCCCATCTGCAGCCCCACAATTACCCATCATTGCAGCCTGATCAGTGCCCATCTGCAGTCCCACCTCAGATTACTGCTGCCTCGGAGGGGACAGGGATGGGGGCAGGATGAGAGCTGTCAGATTACATACAGCACAAACCGGTTTACTCAGCAGCCTTTTTAATACAAAGTTCTATGATAGACAGGACACTGGTACAATGCTGGCCCAGGAGACGGGACTTCCTATTACAGAGGCCGCTGGGTAAACAGGAGATTCTCGCAGTATGTAATCTGATAGCTCTCATCCCGCCCACCTTCCTGTTCCCTCCTAGGCAGCCCAAATTGCAGTATCAGCGTATAACACGCACACACCATTTGCACCCGATTTTCAGGGTGAAAGTGAGTGTTATCTGCCAATAAATACAGTAGTATAAGATTTTTGATTCTATAATTAAATTTTTTTTTTTTTTTTACATTTTTATTTAAAAACTATACACTTTATATAATAAAGATCAATTTTTTTTTTATCTGAGGTCATCTTATATTAAACTGGTCTAAGTTGGTTTTATCCTCTCTTATACAATGTGTGACACAATCTTTTGAGTAGTTAGATCCATGCTAAAATTGTTTTAGTTAAACTACTTTTAGTTTTATGTTGGAACTACAACTCATATATATGGTAATAGTATGTGATATTTTCTTTTGCTGCCACCATATGTACTTATGTATACTAATTGTTAAAATTCAATAAACAAATTTGACAAGAGAAGTGTGATGGGTCTTTATGAGGTTTGGGGATGAGTATAACATGAGCTTCTCTCATAGGAGGCAGGGAGCCAGATGATGGACAAGAATTATATAATTCAGCCAGCCGAGGGGCGAGCAATTCTATATGGGACCTGTAAAATTCTATTGGCAGTCCATCTGGCCTGGGGGGGGGGCTTCCCAGCTAGGAAAGACTGAATTGCAAGAGTATTTTCTTCAGGGGAAAAGTCCTTTTTTTAAAAAGTTTTAAACTAAATAAAAATTAAAGTTTCTTATGTGTACTATACCTACATACTTTTGCCAATAGGTGTCCCTTGTTTGCATCTAAAAAAGATGGGAGGTATTGCAGCTTGTGAGACTGAAGGGAGCAGCTTTCCTAATCCATTTGATGGCACTTTCCCACAGGTACAAGCCAATGCTGTCCCCAGGGAGGGTTCACAGAACTCTGCAGTGTGGGCCTATTTTTAACATATCTGCTGCTGAAAGCATCATTATGGTCTGCAGCCTTTGATTGCTGTATATCAGTCATCATAAAAGTGCCAGCCATTTGGATATCACATACGTTAGGAGACACGTGACTCTGCATCAGTGGAAGTAGCACCTCAATGAGATGAGGTGATCCAGAGGATAAGAGAAGCTCTGGAGAAGTCCTGGAGGCAAGCAGGGGACTAGAAGGCTTTAGGTTTTGGGAGGACTGCTTGGGTGATATTTTAAGATGAGGTTGGTGAGCTAGGGGCAGAGTTGTGGATGGCTTGTGTATGTTAGTATTGTGGCCAGATGTTGGACTACAAAAACATGGAGAAGAAGGCATTGTCCTCTTTACAGTCACTTTTACTTTCTGGTGCTATGCTGGATGTTGTGTTGTCTCCTCCGGTCAGCAAAGGGAGATCTATAGCCAGAAAAGCCTATGGATTTTTTCCAGAATGATGAGGATCATGGAAATTTGTAGTCTGAATCCTCAATCACATAATGGGACTTATGAACCTTTACAATACAGTTCCCATGAGACTTTGAGGAGGAAGGGGAGCGGTGGAAAAGTTTTTACCAGACTGCACTGGAAACCAAGATGTGCACATCAGTACTGCTACACACAGATTATCTATGGTGCGAGTGGCCAGAGCCGGAGGCTGATAACTGTGGGTGGAGACACCCAGGGGAGTGCAGCACAGACCACAGCAATTACATCTGCACTGCTGCTACAGGGAGAACAGAGCATCCTATCACCCCTTTCTTCCCACCAATGATCAACAAAGGCATTCTGTGGAAAGGCAGAGGGGGCTTACTTCTACAGTGAGAGTTCAGAGCTGCTTCAGGGACTGGTGAGAGGGCTCACTTCCCATTGTTCACACTGCTGGTGGGGACTGAATTACCGGTACTAGAGGCAGGACATTAAGTATAAACAAAATTGGGTGATAGGGGGCATTACATTTATCTCTTATATTCCCTATATAACCTAAATAAAAGTGAATATGTGCAATCATTTCTTGTATCATACAAACATAGTGAAACTACATAAATTGCAAAGACAGACAAAACACATATATATATAATAGCGAAGAAAACCTAAATCAAATTAGGTTTTAAAAGTCCATTATTCCAATGATGTGTCTGGATTAGTAGACCAAAAGCAAAAAAGTGTTCCTACACCATATATACTGAATCCACCCAATGTGTTCCAAATTGAAAGCTGCTCACCAAATGGATGTGACCTCTTTATTTAAAAAGATCTATGTGTTTTTGGAAAATCCTGGATTGGATACCCTAGTTACCCAGGTGAGTCCTCTGAAATAAGACCTTCTCTCCACCACAATATTCCATATGGAAGAAACAAAAGCATACTACATAGTGCAATAGTGTTGGTTTATTTTAAAATTGTGCATAAAACATGAAGGTTTTCTGCTTGCCTTCAAATGTGCCTTAGCCTGGCACTGAGGATAGCTTGCAGGGATTGTGCGTGGAACCCCTTGCCGCTGGGCTCACGTGCAGAGCTGGTGTGCGTTCCACTCGTCCATGGGAGAAAACCAGAAGTTGGGACCTGGAAGTGACATGACCGGAAAGTGCCTCGATGTACGTTTCGTAATTAATACGTCATCAGGAAGCGCGCTCAATTTAAATGGCTAGGAAGTAGCTATGATTGGTGGAGCATCTAAACTCCACCCTCCACATCCATAATATATAATACACCCATGCACAACAATCCACTCTCCATTACCTGCTCGCGCCGGCAAACAAATATTGTATCGCTGACAACCACAATATTACAATACATCATAAAAATTTAATTAAAATGTTACATTTTATAAAACAATCAATTCCTCAATCATTGACCCTAATACATTCAAAGCCCAAAACCATAATCCTATCAAGGGAATGTAATTAAAAGCACACCTAAATGATGATAATTTTTTAAAACAAGACCTTTATTCCTATTCATTAATCAAGAAGCCATTCAGGTCCAACTCAATGTTCATACCTGCCGGCTGCTTCGTGCCCAGCTGGCATAACCATTGAGTCGCGTTTCTGGAAACTGCTTGTTTAAGATGTGTGCCTCTTCGATACACTATTTTCGTAAACCCGTTAATAATATTAGTAATGTGCTCATTAATGCTGGTCCATAGTTTACGAGTGGTCCTGCCCATGTACTGCATTGGGCACAGACATTCCAACACGTAGGTTACATGGTTTGAATAATCAGAAACCAGTAGAGGAAGCCACCTCTGGATATCTGATGTCATAAAACCCACCAAAGGTAGTAAACAGCCAAAAAAAAAAAAAACCTGTCCTACATTATATCACATACTGTATAAGAGAGTTAGGTTTCTAGATTGTATGGCACCCGATCAGGCAGGTATTTGGTCCTAATCTGCTCCAGCGTCACTGTTGCCAAGTAACCAAACAGCTTCACAATGGGTGCTTACTATGTGACAGGAGCATGCGCCCTGTGGCCACCCCCACCGACCTCATGGAAAACTGACATTAAGGTTTTCAATGGTGTCAGCGGCCTGGCTGCCTAACATCCCTGGTTGCCATGTTGCAAGCAGCCGCAGGGTTCATTCACCTGTCACTAAGCACTAAGAGGGTGGCCTCCTCTATTGGTTTCTGATTGGTTGATGGCACTGTAAATGTTTGTACTGTATCGTGAACGTAACACGTGCCTGACAAAGGGATCCTGCATGGCCCCCGAAACATTGCACGTAACATTGGGATATGATCAGGGAATAAATGCTTAGACTTTATTTCAAGAATCCTTGGTGTTCTGACAACATACACTTTTGATTATGGTTTGGTTCCGGTCTCCAGCTGACAGTTCCTGCAGTACGCGTTTTACTTCTAGCTTTTTCCAGGAAGGTGTACAGTGGAAATATTATACAAGTGTTCCAGGTTGGAGAGTGGATTTTTAAAAGTTGATCACCCAACCAAAAGCTTTAAGACCCCTTTCACACCACACCGCCCATTGCGTCGGCGGTAAAACGCCGCTATTTTTAGCTGCGTTTTACCGCCGGATTTGCAGGGCATTTCGGCCGCTAGCACGGCGCTTTTACCCCCCCACTAGCAGCTGCGAAAGGGTTAAAACCGCCGGCAATACGCCGCAATAGCGGCGTTTTGCCAGCGGTATTACAGCGCTGCCCCATTGATTTCAATGGGGAGCAGCGGTGGAGGAGCGGTAAACACACCGCTCCAAAGAAGCTGCTGGCAGGACTTTTTTCTGACGTCCTGCCAGCGCACCGCTGTAGTGCGAAAGCCCTCGGGGCTTTCACACTACACACAATGGTGCAGCTTCTTTAGGGCGGATTGCAGGCGCTATTTCTAATGCTATAGTGTCTGCAAAACGCCCTGGTGTGAAAGGGGTGTTAGCATCTGAATTTTCCTGTGGATGTTTGCAGATAGCTGGAAGGAAGAAGATTCATTCAGGAGAAGGTCATTAAAATAACCTGTGATCTGGATGCCCAAGTTCTTGGAAGGGCAAGAAGAGATGCAAGGACCTTTGTGAATACTGTGGGAGCAGAGGATATGTCAAATGTCAGTGCGAATGTGATTATCACCTACTGCAAAGCATAGAAAGCGCTGATGAGATGGATTAATGGGAATTTGCAGATAGCTTCTTGGATACCTATGGATACACAGTATTCACCTTGTCTCAGCCCGCGTACACACGGTCGGAGATTTCCACAACCAAATCCGTCGGATTTACTTAGAACCCCCAAACCATCAGGCATTTTGAGAGAGACGGATGTCCCCTCCTATTTCTCCCCTCTCTCCCCAACACTGGAGGCTGTTATCTGGATTGCAAACATGGGGGGGGGGGGAGTTTGGGACTTTGAGTGAGGCACATGAATGGACATGAACAAATTATTCAATCAAAAAACAAGTTTGTTAACAAATGTACATAACATAGCACATTGAATATATACATACATCAATGACTGGGTAAACCGTCATCATCGCAATAGCCAAGGTTGTGCTTGCTTCAGCGGTCCTTTTTTACCACACTTTGTTTACTCATCATTCACTTATCTACTCTTGGCACATTATATGGTGGGACTCCTGTTAGCACTTCACTTTAGCACTTACCTCCTATTTTGTTTCCTTTCAGTGATGTTGGTCTACCTATATCATTTCACTCACACTTGTTTCTTTTTTATTGGGCTTACACCAATTCGGCATCTACCGATTATCACTTTTTAGCCACACAGCTTTATCATTTTTTCTAAATGCTCTTGGGGCCACTTACCCAATTACCTGTGGTTCTTCATCCCCTCAGCTCCTGGGATGGACACACGTGATAGTCCCCACTTGTCGAGCGCCACGTGTTCACACTTTGAGCCACCATGCAAGTAAGGAGATGATTATTTTCCTTTCTCCTGAATCTAGTTGCTCTGTTTTTGTCAAACTTCAGTATTAGTGGGGTTAACGGTAGATTACATTGGCTTTCATACATAAATTTTTTATACAGATGTACCACATGCAGCTGCTCCTGATGAGGTGGCACAATCCCTGAAATGCGTCAAGCTACTCATGATGCATATATGTCCCTACACCTGCTATGGTTTATTTTATGCTAATTTCTCTTTATGATCTCCTACATGGACCAATTGGCTAAAGATGTTTGTTCTACTTTTACTCCATGCTGATACTCTCACTTATCAATGTCCTCATTGGACTATTGCTAGGATGACTATTTAACCAATCATTGATGCATGTATATATTTGATGTGCTATATTATGTACATTTGTTGATAAACTTGTTTTTTGGTTGAATATTGGTTCCATTCATGTGCCTCACTCAAAGTCCCGAACTCCCCCCCCCCCCCCTTCTTTCTTACTTATAGGGATGGAGGGACTTTCTCCCCAGGTGCTTCATTCAAAGTCCCAAATTTTTCTTCAATTATCTGGATTAGGGATTTGTATTCCCCTCACAGGTTCTTTTAAGAACCCAGGCTCAGTGCAATAATATCCTGTGTAAACCATCAGTTTCCCTGGGTCTTCATATTCTCTTTATGGCTTTAATATAGATTACAAATTCGTTATCAAGGTCTGGTGGCTTTACAAAGAAACAAATGTATTTGTACTGGAGGAGAATAATAATATTTACATCAGTGTGTTCCCATATTTTGATGAATGAGCCTCTTGGGGGGTCCTTGTCTGCCCAGGAGATTAGCGCCAGAGTTCCCTACATCAATCGTGCAGATCTACTTAAAGGGGTTGTAAAGGTTCGTGTTTTTTCACCTTAATGCATCCTATGCATTAAGGTGAAAAAACTGCTGGCAATGATGGGCCCCCCAGCCCCCCCATTTACTTACCTGAGCCCGTTCACCTGCTGTGCGTGTCCCCCAGTGTCCTCTTTTGCACGGAGTCTGGCCGTTGATTGGATAGATAGGAGAGATTGATAGCAACGCAGCCATTGGCTTGCACTGCTGTCAATCACATCCAATGACACGGCCCGCCGAGGGGGGCAGGACCGAGTCATACACACTGTGTCTATGGACCGGGAGTGCGCCCACAAGCTAACCCCCTCGGGATAGTGCTTCCCAGAGGGAGGTTAGCTATTGCGGGGAAGACCCAAGACAGCCTTCGAGGGACCCCAGAACAGGAGGATTGGGGCCACTCTGAAAAACTAACTGCATAGTCGGGGTAATTATAACATGTTTGTTATTTTCTTTTAAAAAAAACAAACCCAATAGTCGCAAAACATATGAAGCTGAAATACATGAGGACAAGTGGTACCCCAGTACTCTGAGGACTGGTATATGTTGATGTATATATCACAACAAATGCTTTTCATACCACAAATGATACTCCATCCTCTGGGGAACCCACACTTTGGCTAAGAAGCATTTTTAAGACTCTTTTTTACTTTTATGATTGTATGATTGTAATTTCTATTTTTAATGTAGAACAATAAATTGTGAATTTTATGTACTTACGTGCCATTACTTCTCTTTTTGAGTTTCAAAACATGGTATTTATAGGATGTGGCACGGCTAAAATTTAGGTGCTGATCAGCCACCAAAGGCACCAAACTTGACCATATTTGCTAGAACCCCCAAACCTAATATATATATTTTTTATCAAAGACTCCAGAGAATAAAATGGCGGTCATTGCAATATTTTATGTCACACTGTATTTGCGCAGCGGTCTTACAAACGCAATTAAAAAAAATACACTTCACTGAATTAAAAAAAAATAAACAGTAAGGCCCGGTTCACACCGCTGCGGGGGGAGATCCGGATGTGATTCGCACAGCAAATCACATCCGATCTCCGTAGCGCTGCGAGTTCAGCCATACAGATAGTATGGCTGAACTCGCAGCGGTCCCGCAGCAAACTCGCACGGGACCCTTTTTTGGGTCCGCAACAGAATCGGATCGCATGGGGGTTCACACCATGCGATCCGATTCCTGTGCGAGTCGGCAGATCGCACTGCGATATGCCGACGGATCTGGGGGTGTCATTGACATAACATTGACACTCCCAGCCGTCCGCATAGGGCAGTGTGAACTGCCGGCGGGAGTCGTGCGATGCGGGAAAACGCCGCGGATTCGCGGCGTTCCCGCATCGCAGCAATGTGAACCTGGCCTTAAGTTAGCCCAATTTTTTTGTATATTGTGAAAGATGTTACACCGAGTAAATAGATACCTAAAATGTTATGGTTTAAAATTGCGCACACTTGTGGAATGGCGACAAACTACGGTAATTTAGAGGTGTTTTGCTAGAATTATTGATCTGGCTCTGATGATCGTGGTGATACCTCACATATATGGTTTGAACACCGTTTACATATGTGGGCACAACTTACATATGCGTTTTGCTTGGTGCGCAAGCACGTGGGGACGGGGGCGCTTTTAAACCTTCTTTTTTTTTTTTTTTTTTTTTTCTTACGCTGTAAAATCTGATAACGTTTATTGTTGTATCAAGGAATGTAAACATCCCTTGTGACAGTAATAGGCAGTGACAGGTACTCTTTATGGAGGGATCGTGGGTCTATAAGACCCCAAATTCTTCCTTTGCACTTTAAAGTATTCAGATTGCCCAAATCTGCGTTTTGGAAAACTAGGGATTTTTTAGAATTGGCATCATTGGCAGCCGAGTAAACCGTAAGTGACGTTTTTACCGGGTTACTACATCGGAAACCCGATCAAAGCCGATTCGGGGGGTTTGTTTGGGACTCTGGCCAGCCAGTGGATGGGAGACTAGGGATGGCCGAACGGTTCGCCCGGCGGTCGTTTCGCAGTGAATTTCGGCTGTTCGCCGTCCGCCCGATCGGCGGACTATTGCCGCCGTTCGCCCGGCGGACTTCCGTGTTTACTGTGTAAAAGAACTTTGACCTATGATGACACATCCATCATGGGGTACAGGACAGCCAATTGAGACATTACAGCACATGGACACTTGGACATTCCCTCTAACTTATAAATAGACCCGATCCGGCGGCCATTTTACATTCTTTCTTCTGTCACTATAGGGAGAGGCTGCTGTGTGTAGCAGGGAGAGATTGCAGTGACCCAATTTGCTAGCTATTAGGTCCACAAAAGTTCTTTTCAGGACTGGTATAGGTGTTAGGTGTAGTTCCTGATATAGGTTTGAGGCACTGCTGTGCTACTCATTGTTGCAGCAGCCTGTCTCTTGTCAGTGTAGAGAAAGGGACAGGACGCTGTGTGCTGCAGGGACAGTCAGTTTAATCATTAGCTGTTACTATTAGGTCCACAAAAGTGCTATTCAAGTTATTGTTCCAGCAGCCTCTGTTTTGTCAGGTTAAATAGGGACAGGCAGGAAGCTGTGTGTGAGGCAGTGAGGGACAGTCTGCTATTCCTTAAGGACTGGTATAGGTCCACAACACATAGGGTTGAGGTGCACTACTGCTGAGTCTGACTGCTGCCCTATACTGCAGCAGTCCTTTATGAGTATAGGGACTGAGGTACAGTCTGCTAATCATTCACAACCTACTTGTTCCACAAAGGTCCTTATAAGGACTGGTAAGGTCTAGGGTGCTACAGTACATAGGGTTGAGTGAATCGACATGCCAGGTGAGACGTTGCCATGCCGTGCTGCGTCTGTTGTGCCTGTAAGCCAAGAGCCACACTGGCTCGGCACTCCTTTCAGCTTTGCGTTCACAGGCCGATCAGTGGCTAACACCGCTCAATTTGACAGTTGGTAAAGTGGTGTGTGACAACGGTGCCAATCTGCTTAGCGCATTGAAACAGGGCAAAATGGCGCACGTGCCATGCATGGCACACGTCTTAAACTTGGTCGTGCAGCGATTCGCTGTCAAATACCCTGGGGTCCAAGACATCTTACGGCAGGCAAGGAAAATCTCGGCCCATTTCAGAAGATCTTACATGGCCATGGCTCGCCTTGCTGACATTCAGCGGCGACACAATCTGCCGGTCAGACGTCTTATTTGCGATTGCCCGACGCGATGGAACTCAACCTTCTATATGCTTGATAGGCTGCTCCAGCAGAAACGTGCAGTTAACGTCTACCTGTATGAACTCTGCGGCAGAACAGGTTCTGGGGAGCTGGGGGTTTTTTTCACGGCGCCAGTGGCTGCTCATGCGCGACGCATGCAGACTTCTGCGCCCATTTGAGGAGATCACCAAACTGGTCAGTCGCAGCCATGGCGCCATCAGTGACATGGTACCTTATGCCTTCTTTATGGAGCGTGCATTGTGTCGTGTCATTGATCAAGCTGTGGAGGAGCAGGAGTGGGAAGATGAGGAAGTCGCAATGCTGGATGAATTCCCAGGGGGGGCAACTCTATCTGAGACAAGTCAACAACAGGAGTCTGAAAAGGAGTCAGAGGAGGATGGTGCCAGGGAGGATGAGGAGGAGCAAGAAGAGCATGCTTTAAACCTTTCTGGGACCCCTGTTGTGTGTGGATGGGGAGAGGAGAATAAAGAGGACAACATTATCCTGGATGATGAGCAGGAGCCAGGCCACCACACCGCTTCCAGTTTAGTGCAAATGGGGGCCTTCATGCTCCAGTGTTTTAATAGGGACCCCCGTATAAAAAGCATAAGGGTCAAGGACCAGTACTGGGTGGCAACGTACTTAGACCCCCGGTACAAACACAAAATGGCGGAAATGTTACTGCCGTCACAGAGGGCTGTCAGAATGCAGCACTTTCAGGCCTTGCTTCGAGAAATGCTGCATTCTGCTTTTGCGTGCGCTGGCAGAGGAGCAATTCCCACTCCCAGAGAAGGAGTTGCAGGTACCAATCCAACAGCGCCTGCAAGAAGAGGAAGAGGGAACGCCTAGATAGTCAGGTGTCTGACTACATTGGGTTAACGGCCGATGTGGACGCTCTGAGGAGTGATGAACCCCTGGACTACTGGGTGGGCAGGCTTGACCTCTGGCCAGATCTTGCCCAATTTGCAATCGAAATGTTGGCTTGCCCCTCGTCCAGTGTCCTGCCCGAAAGGACGTTCAGCGCAGCAGGGGGGATCGTGACCGATAAGCGTATTTGCCTAGCTCACAACAGTGTTAACTACCTCACATTTCTAAAAATGAATGAGGCATGGATCTCGGAGGAATTCAACACATGTGACCAGTAGACCATGTATATGTCTATAAACTATTTTTTTAATCGAGCGCACACAGACCTTCTTTCTTCATTTGGCTCACTTCCTTGTCCAAAAAAAGAACACCGTACTATATGCCCGTACCCTCCTGTTTGAAGAGGTTGAGCGGTGTCCTATTTCTATTGGGGCTGCTTATTATGAGGGGCTCCCACCATCCCTGTGCTGTGCTGACTTCCTCCTGGGGCTGCTTATTATGAGGGGCTCCCACCATCCCTGTGCTGTGCTGACTTCCTCCTGGGGCTGTACCTCTGCTGTGCATATTATGAGGGGCTCCCACCATCCCTGTGCTATGCTCATTATGAGGGGCTCCCACCATCCCTGTGCTATGCTGACTTCCTCCTGGGGCTGCTTACGGTGCAAGTGTCAGTGCTCTCTATCACGGTGCTGGTGTCAGATCACTCTATCACGGTGCAGGTGTCATTGCTGTATGTCACTCTGCTGATGTCAGTGCTCTCTATCACGGTGCTGCTGTCAGTGCTGTATATCACGGTGCTGGTGTTAGTGCTTTATGTCACGCTGCTGATGTCAGTGGTCTCTATCACGGTGCTGGTGTCAGATGACTCTATCACGGTGCAGGTGTCATTGCTGTATGTCACGCTGCTGGTGATCATCTCCTGCACCCTCTTCTTTGCCTACCCTGACCTTCCCTCTCCTCCATTGCCTTCATGCGCTCCACAGTCCTGAATTGTCACAACAATTTCACATATAAAAAAAGAATGCTTGTAGTTGTCGATCCCAGATTCACCTCATACATGTGTTATGTCATTGGCCATGTGGTGGGACTATGTTTGCACAGCTAGTAATTATTTTGTGGCTGCAAATTTGACCTGTAGGTTTGCAAAGTTCGCCTCCCATTGAAGTCAATGGGGCCCGCCGCGAACGTTATGTTTCGCGAACTATCGGCCGCGTTCGCGAAACGTCCCATCGGAAGTTCGTCCATCACTATGGGAGACCCAGGGGGAAGGTGGCGGGAAGTAGGGGACACTCCCACCCCTTGTGATAATAGCCGAGCGGCTGCTGAGCTGTATCTGTTATCATAAGAAAAGCTGACCGCCAGCCCTGGAGGAGACACAGGCGGTTCCACACAGTGGCCTCTATTGGATACACAGACCACACAGCATCAGGTCTCCATACCCGACGCACCAGTGCTCCTCTCTCAGTGCATGCAGGTCCCAATGAGCACTGCTCCCTCAGTTGTGCCCCCACGAGAACCCCCACCTACACTTTTCAATGAGCAAGCTTTATGGGCTCTCCTACAAAAGCTCCCCACCAGGGATGACCTGGACTCTTTGGCCGCCAGAATGGAGGGGGCACTCCGCAGTGAACTCATGGGCATTAAACAAGAAGTGGCAGAAATGTCCTTTCGGGTCACCTCAATTGAAACTGACGCTGCCGCCCTCCGCCAAGATGTATCCAGTCTGCAGGCTACACACGCTGAGGTGTCAGATCAAGTTGCACAACTGCATCTTCTGATAGATGACCTGGAAAACCGCAATTGCAGGTGCAACATAAGAATTCATGGTTTTGCCTGAAGCCACTCGATAGGCAGATCAAAAAGCAACCGTAATTGCCATATCTAATAACTGGAGTGCCCCGCGGAAACACCCATTGAGATTGACAGAGTGCACAGGACCCTAGGTCCCAGAGATCCAGCAGCAGACAGGCACAGAGATGTCTTGTGTTGCTTACACAACTACTCGGTTAAGAAAAGCATATTGCAATGGGCTTGGCACAAGGGACACCTGGACTTTGGAGCACAAATCATCCTCCTGCCTGATGTCTCTCGGAGGACCCTCCAGATGCGTTGCTGTATGAAACCACTGTTGGAGAAGCTCAGTAAACATGAGATCACCTACAAGTGGGGCCACCCTTTCCACCTTATAGCACGAAAGGGAGGCTGTTTGTACACCCTTCGACACCCTGCGGATGTCCCGGCCTTCCTCAACTCCCTGGAATTGCCTTCGGTGTCGCTACCCAAATGGCTGGCGTTTTCTCTCCCTCCAAACGATACTAGCTTTGTGGCACACCCATTGGGAAGGCCTCGACGTTCCCAGCGCAATCGTCGATCTCAGCGAAGAATGCCACAGGCCCCGCAAGACAGCGAGCCCTGAGCCCCTAAGCTTAGACTCGCTCCAGGGTCCAGGGTCTACCCTGAGTTGGGGAGGCTCCTCCTGTAAGTAAGTACTGCATCACTTTGTTTTGTTCCTGATGCCCCATTTGCCATGGACGCATAGACTTGATGACTCGCTATGGTTCACCTAGACTGATAGTCTCAGCCTCTTGGTCTTAACCATTATATGAGAAAACTTCCAGGGATCATTGGACCAGAAAGGACCTACCCAGTGAAGGGGGTTGTCTCGCAAGCCTTGATTAGTGTTACCACCTTAAGGTTTGCTTTGGGGGTGACTGGGCCCAGTTGGATCTACCGCCATGGACTATGGGTAGGGCGGGACCTGAGTGCTTACATTGGGGCTCCCTATTTATCTTGGGATAATTTATTTAGCTTGGGAGCTGGCCAGTACACTTGCCTATCCTACAGGTCTAATTTGAATTAAAGTGCCGTGGGCAGTCGCCCAAGTGCCGGCCTCCCGAGGGTCCCTCCCTCCTACCTGACTGCCTCTTTAACCACTTGACCACTGGGCACTTAAACACCCTTAATAACCAGACCAATTTTCAGCTTTTCGGTGCTCTCACATTTTGAATGACAATTAGTCATGCAACACTGTACCCATATGAAATTTTTGTCCTTTTTTTCACACAAATAGAGCTTTCTTTTGGTGGTATTTAATCACCGCTGTTTTTTTTTACAAATCCCCCCCAAATGACCCCTTTTTGGAAAGAAGACATTCCAAGGTATTTAGTAAGAGGCATGGTGAGGTTTTTGAAGTTGTAATTTTTTTCCTACAATTCTTTGCAAAATCAAGATTTTTTTTTTTTTTTCACAAAATTGTCATATTATCAGGTTATTTCTCACACACAGCATATGCATACCACAAATTACACCCCAAAACACATTCTGCTATTACTCCAGAGTATGGCGATACCACATGTGTGAGACTTTTACACAGCGCGTCCACATGCAGAGGCCCAACATGCAGGGAGCACCATCAGGCATTCTGGAGCACCCAGGCCAATTCTGGCATTTCTCCCCTACATGTAAAAATCGTCATTTATTTGCTAGAAAATTACATAAAACCCCAAAACATTATATGTTTTTTTTAGCAAAGACCCTAGAGAATACAATGGTGGTCGTTGCAACTTTTTATCATACACGGTATTTGCGCAGCAATTTTTCGAATGCATTTTTTTTTTTTAAACAATTTTGTGCTTAAAAAAAAAAAAACAGTAAAGTTAGCCCAATATTTTTTGTATAATGTGAAAGATGAAGTTACGCCGAGTAAATAGATACCTAACATGTCACCCTTAAAAATTGCACACGCTCGTGGAATGGCGCCAAAACGTCGCTACTTAAAAATCCCCATAGGTGACGCTTTAAATTTTTTTACTGGTTACATGTTTTGAGTTACAGAGGAGGTCTAGGGCTAAAATTATTGCTGTCGCTCTAACTTTCGCAGCGATACCTCACATGTGTGGTTTGAACACCGTTTTCATATGTGGGCGGGACTTGCGTATGCGTTCGCTTTTGCATGCGAGCTCATGGGGACAGGGGCGCTTAAATTTTTTTTTTTTTTTTTTATTCATTTTACTTTATTTTTGTTTGACATTTTTTTTTTTCCCCAAAAATAAATTTTTTGATCACTTTTATTCCTATTACAAGGAATGTAAGCATCCCTTGTAATAGGAATATGGCATGACAGGTCCTCTTTACAGTGAGATATGGGGTCAAAAGGACCCCACATCTCACCACTAGGCTGGGAAGTCTGAAATAAAAAAAATAAAAAATAAAAAAATAAGAAATGGCAGGGTGTTGCAGGGTATTTGCAGGGTATTGGGTATTGCAGAGTATTGACAGGGTATTGGGTATTGCAGAGTATTGGCAGGGTATTGGCAGGGTATTGCAGAGTATTGGCAGGGTATTGCGTATTGCAGAGTATTGGCAGGGAATTGAGGGGTTACATTTCGGTGAGCAGCGATGTGGGCACTGCAGATGCAGCTCACAGCACTGCTGACACCGATCTCTTCCCCCTCCGCTGTACCGATCGGTACACAGAGGGGAGGGAGGAACCGTTATGATGTTATGACGCCGGTTTGTTTACAAGTGATCGCTCCGTCATTTGATGGAGCGATCACGTGTTAAACGGCCGCGATGAGCAGCCATTTACCATGATCCGTGATGCGCTGGGTCCTGTGGACCCGGCGGTCATGGATGCTCTCGAGTGCGCGCCTCAGGGGGCGCGCAAGAGCAGAATTCTGGGAGGCCGTTAATTAACGGCCTCTCGGAGTTAAACAACCACCCTGAAGCACGGTTTGTTGCATGTTTACCAACGAACCATAACACTTAGTAATGTATTCCCGACTGATGGGGAGCGCGCTGCTGCATCTAATATATGGTTGGGGGGACTTCCCTCCCACACCCCCCTCACGCGCATTTGGAGGGGTTGGCCTGGATGGGGGACACACGGCTCGCTCTCAGGGGGTTTTGACTCTCTGGGAGCGGGCAGTCTCTCAGTAATTAGTATAATTAGTCTGTGTGTGTGTGTGTGTGTGTGTGTGTGTGTGTATATATATATGTATATATGTGTGTATATATATATATATATATATATATATATATATATATATATATATATATATATATATATATATTGTAAGGGATCTTCCCGGGGTAGGGTGTGTTTGGACACAGTTCACAGCAGACTTGGACTTTATAAAGCAGACCTTGGCGTTTATTCGTGGTACAAACAGTCCAACAAACAAAATATACAGCAACACCGTGCTTCTTGTGTATAACAGGAACAAAATAATAACAAAAACAAACAACCTAGCCCGGCTGGGCGCTTACTAACAGGTTCTTCTCACCTATCTGACACTTATAAACACAGCGTCTTTCGCCTGGATATCGCAGGGTGGATTTTAGCTCCAGCAGTGGCTGTGCTTGCAGCTTCCTCAAACACACAGACTGTTCGTTTCCCTGGCTGAGAGCAAACACCTGCAGGCCCGCAGAGCCTTTACCTTCCCAGGCTAATTAGGATCAAAGCTCACCTGATCCAAAACCCAGAACTGGAACGAGGGATGGGGGGTGTGGAATGACAGGTCCCTCTACCAAACCTACCTGCCATTCCATATAAACCCAGGCCCGGCAAGATTAAATAACAACTCGGCAGCATATTGCTGCTGAGAAACTGATCCATCCTGGACTTACCATCTCACACTGTGTAGCAACCTAGGTGAGATGTACACCCCCCTCAACCACTTCTCCAGTGACATGTCTACATATCCCCCCCCTCTTTTTCAGACCGGAGGGCTGAGCCTTTTGTCCCCACAGACAACTCACCCTCGACAATGCGTCAGCATTTGCCTGTAATTTCCCTGGCCTGTGTTCCACAGTGAAATTAAAGTTTTGTAAGGACAGAAACCATCTAGTCACTCTTGCATTTCTCTCCTTGTTTAACTTCATCCATGTTAGGGGGGCATGGTCTGTCACCAACTTGAATTTCCTGCCTAGCAAGTAATACTTTAAAGATTCTAGGGCCCACTTCACTGCCAAACATTCTCGCTCCACAATGGCATAATTTTTCTCGGCCGGGGTTAGTTTTCTACTCAAGTACGTCACCGGATGCTCCTCACCATTCACTACTTGTGAGAGTACTGCACCTAAGCCTGTGTTAGAGGCATCTGTCTGGACCAGAAATTCTCGCCTGAAATTGGGGGTAACTAACACAGGTGGTTGGCACAAGGCAGACTTAAGGCTTTGGAAAGCCTTCTCGGCCTCTGGGGTCCACGTGACCATTACTGTCTTTCCGCCCTTTGTCAAGTCAGTTAGTGGAGCAGCAACTGAGGCAAAGTTCGGCACAAATCTACGGTAATAACCGGTAATACCCAGGAAAGCTCTAACCTGTTTCCTTGTCAGGGGTCTAGGCCAATTCTGTATTGCCTCAATTTTATTTAGCTGTGGCTTAATCAATCCTCTCCCAACAATGTAGCCCAGATATTTGGCACACTTCTCGGCATTTATGGTCAACCCTGCATCACTTATGGTATCCAACACGGCCTGTACCTTACAGAGGTGACTTTCCCAATCAGGGCTAAAAATGACCACATCATCGAGGTAGGCGGCTGAGTAATCCCGATGTGGTCGCAGAATCAAGTCCATCAACCTCTGGAAAGTTGCAGGCGCTCCATGTAACCCGAATGGCATCACTACATACTGGAATAGCCCATCAGGGGTGGAGAATGCAGTTTTCTTTTTAGCCTCGCCAGAAAGTGGAATCTGCCAGTAGCCCTTTGTGAGATCGAGGGTGGTTATGTACCTGGCGTTACCTAACTTCTCAATCAACTCATCTACCCTGGGCATAGGATAAGCATCGAACTTGGAGATCTCATTCAACTTTCTGAAATCGTTACAAAACCTCCAAGTTCCATTGGGCTTTGGGATTAGCACAATCGGGCTGGACCATTCACTCTGTGACACCTCAATTACCCCCAGATCAAGCATACGTTTTACCTCGTCAGATACGGCTTTCCTACGTGCCTCCGGTATCCTATAGGGCTTTAGGTTTACTCTGCTTCTAGGCTCAGTTTCAATGTGATGATGGATGAGGTGGGTACGCCCTGGGAGGTCAGAGAACTTGTTTTTGTTTTTCTGTAAAAATTCCAGAGCCTCCTGTTTCTGTGACACTGATAGAGCATCACCTACTTTGACTGGAGGGATTGGTGGTGACAAATTATTAACAGTATTTGTCGCCACCAAGGATTCCCTGTCTTTCCAGGGCTTGATCAAGTTTATGTGATAAACTTGGAAAGGCTTCCTTCTACCTGGTTGGTGCACCTTGTAGTTCACCTCACTGATCTTTTCAACAATTTCATAAGGACCTTGCCACTTCGCTAAGAATTTACTCTCAACAGTGGGGACTAGTATAAGGACCCTATCGCCTGGGTTGAATGTCCTGATTCTTGTGGACCGGTTGTAAATTCTACTTTGGGCCTCTTGAGCTCTCTGGAGGTGTTCCCTTACCAGGGGCATTACAGTGGCTATACGGTCCTGCATTTGTGCTACATGCTCAATAACACTCTTGTATGGGGTGTCCAGTAGACCCCTAGGGTGACGACCATAGACCAACTCGAATGGTGAGAACCCTGTGGATGCTTGGGGCACCTCCCTAATAGTAAACATGAGATAGGGTAATAAATGATCCCAGTCACGACCATCTTTTCCCACCACTTTCTTCAACATATGTTTCAAAGTTTTATTAAATCTCTCCACCAATCCGTCCGTCTGGGGGTGGTATACAGAGGTACGGATGTGTGAGACTTTAAATAGTTTGCATAATTCCTTCATCAGTTTTGACATAAATGGCGTACCTTGGTCAGTTAGGATTTCTTTGGGGATCCCAGTCCTAGAGAACATATAAAACAACTCACGTGCAATTGTTTTAGATGCAGTGTTTCTTAAGGGTACAGCCTCAGGATAGCGGGTCGCATAATCTATGACTACCAAAATATACTGGTGTCCTCTAGCTGACTTTACCACGGGACCCACTAAATCCATGGCAATACGTTCAAAAGGCACCTCTATAATAGGGAGCGAAACCAAAGGACTGCGAAAATGTGACACTGGGGCACTAACCTGACATGTGGGGCACGACTCGCAGTATTTTTTAATGTCATCATATATCGCCGGCCAAAAAAACCTCTGGAGAACCCTCTCTCGCGTTTTGTCAGTCCCCAAGTGTCCCCCAAGAACATGGTTATGTGCCATGTCAAGCACCTGACGCCGGTACGGCTTAGGTACCAGAAGCTGTTCCACAATCTCATCCTTAACCTTATTGACTCTATAGAAAAGATCATTAGTCACCGAAAAATGTGGAAATCTTTTTTCAGCATCTGGTTCCTGAGGTACCCCATTCATAACAGCAACCTGCTCTCTCGCATTTTTGAGAGTGGGGTCCTGTAATTGTGCAGCGCCAAAATTATCCCTAGACACCTCTAAGTCTAGTATATTTTGCTCAGTGGGAGGAGCCTCCTCCTCCCCAGCCAGGACCTGCAAAGGAGAACAATCATTTTCATCCTGCACACTTCTATCATTCACAGGGGACAAAGCAACCCCCTTAGAGGTATCCCCACTCCTTTTGGGGATTTTTCTTTTTTCCCAGAGAGCCCAGAATAATGGAAAATCGCGCCCCAATATTACATTATGCATGAGGTTTTTTACCACACCCACTTCATATTGTACGGTGCCTTGTTCAGTCCCGACTTTAGCCAGCACTATAGGGTACACTTTTGTATCACCATGTATGCACACAACACTCATATGCTTTTTAGACTCTAAGTCCCCAGCCACCAGGCTAGCATGCACCAAGGTTACGAGGCTTCCCGAGTCCATTAACGCCTCAACGGGAAGGTCATTGATGGTAATATTGCAGATTTGCGGTTCAGTCTCTAGTCCAGGAACTGCAGCACAAGATGGTTCCGCAAACAGCGACTGACGCCGGCTAGCGTCACACTCCATGGGTTCAGTGGTAAGAGGGCAATGGGCCGACACGTGTCCCGCCTCATGGCATCTCCAACACTGGATAGGGCCTGGTCTCTTTGGCAAGGAGTCCTTTTCAGAGCCCCTTAGCCACCCGGGACCATCACCAGTCTTTTGTCCCTGAGACACCACTTGAGCCCTTTTCCCTCCATCAGCACCCCTCCACACTCCCCCAATAGATGGAAGTCTCTTACCAGCTGACGGCACAGATCTGGCGCTCCGGGGAGGTGAAGATGCTGCAGGAACATCACGGAGGTAGTCCTCAGTCGCCTGGAACCTCTCCACAAGGTTGACAAGTTCGTTTGCATTCTTAGGATCACCTTGTCCCACCCAGCGTTGCAGGTCAGTAGGAAGCGCTCGGAGGTAGCGATCCATCACGACCTTCTCTAGGATTTGTGCAGGAGTAGAAGTGTCTGGCTCCAACCACTTTCTTGCCAAATGGATTAGGTCATACATCTGGGACCTCGCTGATTTGTCCAGACTGTAGCTCCAGTTGCGTACCCTCCGGGCACGGACTGCAGTAGTAACTCCTAGTCGGGCAAGTATCTCCTCTTTTAGCCGAGTATAGTCCTTAACCTCTTGCTCACTGAGGTCATAGTAGGCCTTTTGAGGTTCACCTGTTAAATAGGGCGCAATTACCTCTGCCCACTCAGCGGCTGGTAACTTCTCTCGCTCAGCCACGCGCTCAAATACTGTTAGATAGGCCTCAACATCGTCCTCAGCAGTCATCTTTTGCAGCGCTTTCTGCACAGTCCTTCTCCCAAAAAAAATCTCTGGAGCGGCTCCCATCACTGTGGGTGGATTAGCAACCACAGGCGTCTCTCGATTTACTATCAGGTGCTCGATAAGTTGTTGTTGGCTTTGGCGCAAAGCTTGCAACTCTTCCTTATGCATCTGCTGTTGTGCAGCCATGGACTGTTCATGTCGTCTATTGGCCTCTGTCTGAGCCTGCTGTTGTTGCAAACTCACTTGCATAAACTGCTTCAGCATCTCCTCCATGTTGCTGGACTGTTCTTGGAGTGTAGTTGCAGCTTTCACCCAGGACATCAGCAGCTGTAGCCAAGTCTGTCCACACCGTTGCCCCTAGCAACCGTGTTGCCCGCTACCTCCACCAATTGTAAGGGATCTTCCCGGGGTAGGGTGTGTTTGGACACAGTTCACAGCAGACTTGGACTTTATAAAGCAGACCTTGGCGTTTATTCGTGGTACAAACAGTCCAACAAACAAAATATACAGCAACACCGTGCTTCTTGTGTATAACAGGAACAAAATAATAACAAAAACAAACAACCTGAAAGGCACGCTCCTACATATCTGGTGGGATTGCCCTGTAATACACACATTTTGGGTCGACATTCATGCCTTTATTAAAAATGCTCTGCAGATCGAGATCCCTTTCACCCCGTCGCTCTTTCTCCTGCACCTCCCCGCCCCTCCTCTGAGCCGCTATACGAAGAGTGTACTCCCCCACCTCTTAAATGCCGCTAAGCGTCTAGTACCTATATACTGGAAACGCTCACAGACTCCTACCATTGCTGAGTGGCTCAAGAGGGCGGAAGATATTAGGGAGGCGGAGGAGTGGGTGGCGCGGTGCAGGGATAGAAGTGACCGTTTCGGTAGGATCTGGGCCTTGTGGCAGCGGTATACTGCTGGCACGGGCCCTATGCCATCTAGCTTGGATGTTGCGCTGTTGGAGCTAGCAGAGCCTTCACTAAAGCTGAAGAGGCCAGTGAGCGGTGGCGTACATACCTGAACTTGACTTTTTGCCGAGCCAATCGCAGTGTGATGACCTGTATCCTCCCTTCCTCTTGCAGAGTCTCAGGGTCCTGGTGGGGGTGATTTGCCCATGGGGGCGACGCAGCCTCTGTGGCCCGTTGCTGGGGCCCACGCCTTCGGCCGCTGTCTCCTAGGCATTCTGACGGGCGACCGGTGCCGTGGGAGACTTGGGCGGGGTTCCGGGTGATGCTTCCCCCCCCTGACGGAGTTATGCTGGAGGCTTGAGGCCCCACTCCGGGGGGGGGGCGTTGGCCGGGGCCCGGCTGAGGGCCGTGGGTGTTTGGCCCCAATTCAGGTATTGACAGCTGGTGGGAGGTGTGTGCCTTGAGCTGGGCCTCTGGTGGGGGTCCCCCCCATGATGTGAATCGCACTGGAAGGGCCTGTGTTTGTTTTTTCCCTTCCCCCCTCAAATGTTTTATCCTGTTATAGGGTTACTGTTTTCCCCTTTGTCTTGATTTTCCCTGATGTTTTGCACAATGTTAGATCTGTTTAACGTGGTCAATTACTCAGGATGGTGATACATTGTCGATTGTATTGTGCACTATATGTTTTGTTATATTCTACAGAAACTAAAATAAAAATAAAGATTATATAAAAAAAAAAAAAAAACAACCTAGCCCGGCTGGGCGCTTACTAACAGGTTCTTCTCACCTATCTGACACTTATAAACACAGCGTCTTTCGCCTGGATATCGCAGGGTGGATTTTAGCTCCAGCAGTGGCTGTGCTTGCAGCTTCCTCAAACACACAGACTGTTCGTTTCCCTGGCTGAGAGCAAACACCTGCAGGCCCGCAGAGCCTTTACCTTCCCAGGCTAATTAGGATCAAAGCTCACCTGATCCAAAACCCAGAACTGGAACGAGGGATGGGGGGTGTGGAATGACAGGTCCCTCTACCAAACCTACCTGCCATTCCATATAAACCCAGGCCCGGCAAGATTAAATAACAACTCAGCAGCATATTGCTGCTGAGAAACTGATCCATCCTGGACTTACCATCTCACACTGTGTAGCAACCTAGGTGAGATGTACACCCCCTCAACCACTTCTCCAGTGACATGTCTACAATATATATATAATAATTTTATTTTTTATTTTTTGTGGTGGGTTTTTTGTTTTTGTTAAAAAAAGAGAAGTCTATCTTTAAAAAGCGGCTCCTATGTGGACCCCCTGCCTTCTTCTGTAGCCCTTCTTAACACCCCCCCCACACTATTTCTGGATTCGGGTACTAGTGGAGCTCGGCGGCCTGACTTTACTCTGCTAAAATGTCACAGAAATTTGTGTCCTGGAATGTAAAGGGTTTAAATGTCCCAGAAAAATGTTCCAGTTGTTTAGCTGAACTCTGGAAGCAAAGACCCCAAGTAGTGTTTTTGCAAGAGACCCGTTTCCGGGCAGACAAGATCCCAAAACTGAACAATAAACACTTCCCAATAGCATATCACAGTGTGTCTTCCTCAACAAAATCGAAGGGCACGTGTATTCTTCTGGCCAAAACTGTACCTTGCCAGCTGATAGACCTCCGTACGGACCAAGAGGGTAGATTCGTTTTTGTTAAGGGTACACTGCAATCACAGGCGTTCACCCTAGCAAACCTGTACCTGCCGAATGTGGACCAGCTTTCAGCTCTTGAATCATGCTTATCCACCTTGGCTTCCTTTGCTGAGGGAACCCTGGTAGTGGGGGGGACCTCAATCTAACCATTGACCTCTGTAGGGACTCTTCGTTGGGCTCCTCAGCTTTATCCCAAAGATCTCGAATCCGAATCAAGGAATTGTTGCATTCCCACCAGTTAGTCGACATTTGGCGTATCCTCCACCCACAGGAGAGGGACTACACCTTCTCTGCGGTTCATGGATCATACTCTAGGATTGATCTTTTTTTAGTCTCCCATGCCACGATCCACTTATCACTAGTGCCCAAATTGGACATATTGCATTGTCGGATCACGCTCCAATCTCTATAGCAATAGCCTTACAACACCTGACACCTAGATCGACAACATGGCGACTAAACAAATCCCTCATTCAAGACCCTGAAGTTAAAGCGGTAGTAAACCCGCAAATTATTATTTTTTTTTTAAACCTGCAAAGCAAAAGGCATAATGAGCTAGTATGCACCGCATACTAGCTCATTATGAAATACTTACCTTAGAACGAGGCCCCGACATCTGGCCCGATCCACGCCGAGGGAGCTGACATGATCCCTCGGTGTTTCTTCCGGGTATCGCGGCTCCGGCGCTGTGAGTGGCCGGAGCCGTGATATCGTCACTCCCACGCATGCGCGCGGGAGAATTCATTCCGGCCGGCCACTGCCGGATTTTCAGGCCGAGAATCCCCTTGTGCGCATGCGCCGCTGCAGTCAGCGGCGCATACCGAGGGGAATATCTCCTAAACCGTACAAGTTTAGGAGATATTTTTTTTACCTACAGGTAAGCCTTATTATAGGCTTTCCTGTAGGTAAAAGTTAAAAATTCGAGTATACAACCACTTTAAGGCAGATATTATGCGGGAATTAGAACTTTTCTTTGAGCACAATAAAGACTCTGTCCCTAATCCTCTCTCTATATGGTCTGCACATAAGTGCTACATTAGGGGAATACTCATCAAACATGGTCATAGACTTTAAGTGGCCAAAGCAAAAACACTGTCCGAGTTACTCGCAAAACTCCACGACTGCGAAAAATGCCATAAAACGCATCCGGACAAGACCCTGGAAGCTGAAGTCACTAGCCTTCGAGAACAAATCGGGGAACATTCCTTATTCCAATCTAAGATCAGGCTATTGAGGACGCGCAGAACTTTTTATGAGTATGGAGACAAGTGTAGCAGAACACTAGCGAACGCCATCCAAACCCAACGCAACCTATCCTACATCCCTGCTTTATCCACCTCCACAGGACGCAGAATTCATGAATCCATGGAAATGGCGGAGTCCTTTCGCGCTTTCTATGAGGCTCTCTATAATCTGCATCCTTGCCTACCAGGGGATCAGCCCCAAGACGGAACGGAGACAATAGATGCTTACCTTGAGGCAGCTAACTTACCCTCTCTTAATGCTGAGGAGGTGGCCCTTCTCTCGCAGCCTATAACGACAGATGAACTTGCGTAATTCTGTTGTCCACAGACGCCGAAAAGGCATTTGACAGGGTGAACTGGACCTTCCTACTAGCCACCCTGCGAAGGCTTGGGATGCCGACCTCCATTCTGTCCTGGTTCTCCGCTATTTACTCTACCCCTACCGCATCGGTCAGGGTGAATGGAGTCACTTCTAGTCCCTTTGCTATAAGCAATGGAACAAGACAGGGATGCCCACTCTCCCTGCTCCTTTTTATACTTTCTTTGGAACCCCTATTGCAACATATTAGGCTTAACCCTGTTGTATTCTTAATATCTAAATTTTAATTGGCTTTATTATACTTTATTTAGAATATGAATATTCCATACTGTGTGAAAGAAAACTTTGAATCAATTAATTCTATGTTATGACTTGCGATAATTGAAAAAGTAATCATTTAAAACCTGTCAGGATTTTGATGAATATTGTATCTTATATATATGCTTTTTAGAGATCTATGTATGTAAATTATATTTTGCTTAGAGTCTGAAGCTTTCCCTTCCCCCCTACATCCTGTCATTACCAGACAGATTTTAGATTGCTATAGTAACCACTCATTAGCCCACACTTTTGTAAAGGAGGAGCTATCTTTCGGCGCAAAAATTCGAAGCTTGCTGATATAATTGAAAGATTGGAGAGCTGGCTTCTTCTTGAACTTCTGCAGCCCTAGAAGGAACATCTCAGCTACATTCAGCATACAAAGGGTTATTCGGCCATTTTCATTTTAGATAGGCCACATGGCATAACCTGAAATCTTCCATAAGAAACATTTTTAAAGATACTAATGATTATCATTGTACTATTTTTGTAAGTATTCTTTTCTATTTAAATGTGTACAAATAAATACACATTTTTGAATTACGCTGACTCAGAACTAATTAAGGAAATTCGTCTCACAATCTCAATCGGTCTCATCAGATATATATAAGACATTTGAAATATTTTTACATTGCGAGCATTTTTTACAAACCCCGACATTAGAGGACTTGAAACTAGCACATACCACCATAAAATCGCTGCCAATGCGGATGACCTACTGTTTTACATCGCAGATCCGCATACCTCTCTTCCGATCCTCCTATCTGAAATACGCCAATATGGTGACCTATCGGACTTTAAAATCAACCTCCAAAAGTCTGAAGCAGTCAACGTCTCCCTTTCTCCTGGCTACCAGGCTCGCCTTAGTGGCAACTTTCCCTCCCGCTGGACTCATTAGGCAATCCAATATTTAGGTACTAAAATTCCCTCTGACCTGCATCTCATCTACCAACTTAACTTTCAGCCCCTCCTGAACAGTTTTTCTTCAGATTTAGACAGATGGAAGAGCTTGGCAATTTCATGGTTCGGTAGATGCAACATTCTCAAGATGAACGTTATGCCCAGATTGCTCTACCTCTTACAAGCACTGCCGGTTAAGATACTACAGAGCTTATTTCATAAGTTACGTACAATCTTCATTAAGTACATTTGGCAGGGCAAGCCATCGCGGCTTAAGAGATCACTGTTACAGCGACCAAAACTCAGAGGAGGGGTCGGCCTTCTCGACCCTGCCCTGTATTACACAGCACATGAACAGAGTAGTGGACTGGTGCAAACACTCACCCCACAAATTGTGGGTTTGCTTATTCTAGTGGGACTGCCTTGGAGTGGGTCTCGTTTTTCCCGATTCTCTTCGCCACATCCATTAATTGAACCCACCATGCAGGAGCTTCACACATATTTCAGAATAGCAGAGACGGACAGTTTTCCTTCCCCGTTAACGCCCATAATTGGTCACCTGGACTTCACACGGGGACTATCGGACAGGTCCTTTCGGCTCCAAACAGACCAGAGTTTGGTCAGGGCCTCCTCATTTGTCGGCCCCTCAGAATGGATTGACCCCACAGGACTGTATCCTAGCCTTAACTCCTCAATCCTAGATACGTGGAAGATCTCTCAACTCACACACTTCCTCCGATCCCTCCCTGACAGTGGCTGCTTTTGCAGACAGCCAATGCCCTTTTAAGATCTGTGCCTGGGAGATGAGCCCATACGGAAATCTCTTTCTCACCCTTATAATATCTTACTTGCGCACACATCGCAACATGACCCCCCCCCCCCCTATACTTGAGGAAGTGGGAGAAAGATCTTAACACCACATTCACTGAGGATCAAAAGAACTGAATCCTCCTTTTTGCACATAAGTCATCCGTGTGTAGCAAATACCAGGAGATCACCTACAAGATCTTAACGTGATTGTACAGGACCCCATCTGTACTAGCATCAATATTCCTGGGCCATAGCCCTCTATGTTGGAGATGTGGCTCCCAAACTGGCACATTACTTCACATTTTTTGGGAATGCCCAGAACTGACCCTTTTCTGGAGACCGGTACTGCAGATCATTTACAAGATCACGGATTTCTCCCTTCAGGATAACCCAGCAGCAGTACTCTTAAACCTAACCCCAATGTCATGTAAGCGGTACCGCAAATCCTTACTTAAACATCTCCTGAACGCGGCAAGGGCATGCATTCCCAGTGTATGGAAGCAACAATCTCCACCTGTGATATCACAGTGGTTTGCCAGGGTGTGCAATATTCAGAGGATGGAGCAACTCACAGCTGCCCTAGGGGAAAGGGAGGAGGAACACAACACCCGCTGGACACACTGGGATCTGTTCCGATTCTCGGACGAATACAAGTCCTACATTTGATTAACCTGTCTTGGCGGAATCTGAAGACTGGGGCAGCTGACCCTACCGGAATCAGTTATCCCCCCCCTCCCCCCCTTACTTACCCTCTATCACCTTTTCTCTACTATTATTCTTTACTTTCCTTACCGACACCTTAGGTGTCGTCTACTCTGCTTTCCCCCTAAAAGGAAAAATTCTCTTGGTTTGCGGTAAACCTTTGGTTACGCTCCCACGAACCCAGGACAGATAGCTACATACCGTAAAAGATACATTTTCCAAGTTTAGTCCTCAAAACTACAACGGTTAGATACCTGCATATAAGGGACAAATTTGCTTTAAATTTCAGGTTGTCTTTCCCGTTCCTCAATGCCTTCAATCATTAGCCTACATAGACTCAATAAAACTTTCCCTTTTTTGGGGTCTGAGGTCCCTGCTGCTGATCAGGCCTAGCTACAAGATACAATCGTTATGGAGATGTTAGACTATAGACTCTTGATTTTTTTCTACATTATATTATATACTGACTTCTTTGACGAGTTGTTTATTTTGTCTATCACCGAATTTCGTAGGTTGACGCAAGTGTTATAATGTCAATTTGTATTAACCGCATTCCTTAAATAAAGATAAAAAACAAAAACAAAGTACAGGTATGTCATTTTGCGTGAAGTGGGTAACCAGTACTATAATCCAGAGACTACTACTAGACAATACAGACAGGATCATAAAGCTGATCTGCTTTTAACCAATTGCCGACCATTTCACACCGATATATGTTGGCAGAATAGCACGCCTGGCATCAGCAGGCACAGTGGTCGATCCCTAATTCTAAAGTCCCCTGGGTGAGGTTTGAGGGTGACTCGATCACTCCACTCTATCTCCCCGGCCTTATGTGGTCAACTAATCATCCCCTCCTGACTCTAACCACGCGCAACACTATAGTGGCGGATTGCCTCCAACTGTGGCACCGCTTCAAGCAGAGATACGACACCACCCTGGGGCGCTCTTTAGGGGCCTCCTTCCTGGGTGACCCTAGGTTCCCCCCGGCTTATCTCCATCCGGAATCTTTTGATATCTGGGTCCGTTGTGGGCTTACCCAGTTGAAAGACTTTGTGACGGGCTCTGGCTTTGTTCAATTTTCGACTCTGCAGGCCCAGCACCAACTCCCAGACTCTGAATGCTATAGATACTTGCAGATCCGCCACTTCTTCCTCTCCCGGTACGGACTCCGTCCTCGAGCACAGCTCACTGTCTTTGAAGACGTGTGTTTCAATTTCCCACGACAAAAGGGATTGATCTCTCTGATGTATAGGTCCCTTGAGGGACAATCGGAGTGCCAGTCCCTTCGATATAGAGCTCGCTGGGAGGAGGAGTTGGCTCTGGAGACGGGAGTGGTGGATTGGGAGGAAGGTTGGAACAACATGCGCAAATGCACCAGATCCCTAACTGTTAGGGAGACGGCCATCAAGGTCCTCACTAGGTGGTACTACACCCCGGTACGTTTGCACCAGATTTATCCCCTTACTTCCCCCAACTGTTTCAGAGGGTGCAATCATCCTGGCTCCTTTATACACATTTTCTGGGATTGTGACTTCATTCGCCCTGTTTGGCAAGAGGTCCTGAGGCTGGTGGATGGGTTCGCGGGCCGAACACTGTCCCTCTCTTATCATCACTGTCTCCTATTCCAGACCCCCCCCGACACCTCTAAACATTTTATAAGACTAGTGCACTCTATCTGTGTTGCTGTACTGTGGACTATTGCTCTTCACTGGAAGTCCCCGTCTATACCTTTAGCACAGGTTCTCACTCGTATCGATCAGGTAATGCTGTCTGAAAAGATCTTTCACACTCTACATGACACTGAACACATCTATGACCTTAAATGGAACCCATGGTTCCTGTTTCGTCTACAGAAGTGATCGCACCTTAGGTTTTTCCTTTTGCTTCTCCTTTCTATTTGCTTTTTCTCCTCTTTTTCCTTAGTTTCTCTCTGCTCTCCCTCCCCCTTCTCCCTGTCATGATCTTTCTCTCATAATTGGGTTATGATGGTCAGCTCGTTTAACTTGTCATTCTCGTTACTATTATGATTGATGGTTGGAATATGAGACCCATACAGTGTATCATTTATCTATGTTTGTTCCTGCAGGGTTCTGTTATGTGATTATTACCTTTTGGTAACCTGGTCTTCCAACATTTTCTGCCAATGCTGAAATATGTTTCTTTTTGCTGACTTTGTATTTCTGTTAATAACTTTAATAAAACCTTTTTTGAAAACAAAAAAAAAGAATAGCACGCCTGCGCAAACTGCGTATCTGTACGTCAGTCCACAAAAGCAGGAAGCGGGAGTGCGCCCGCCACGCACCGCAGGAACGTTCCTGCATGTCCCGCGGACTCCGTGTTCAACGGCTGCCGGCGATCACAGTGAGGAGAGGCAGAACAGGGATCTGCCTATGTAAACAAGCCATTTCCCTGTTCTGCCTAGTGACATGACAGAGATCTACTGCTCCCTGTCATCGGGAACATCGATCTCTGTCATGTCTCCCCTACAGTTAAAACAGGCTTGATCGCCCACTAGTGTTTAACCCCTTCCCTGCCAGTGACATTTCTATAATAAACAGCGACTATTTTTAGCTTTGATCGCTGTATAAATTTCAATGGTCCCAAAATAGTGTCAGAAGTGTCCGATCTGTCCGCCGCAATGTCGCAGTCCCGATAAAAATCGCAGATCACCACCATTTCTAATTAAAAAAAAGAATAAAAATGCCATAAAACTATCCCCTATTATTTCTGCTCATTTACTAAGCTCTGAAGAAACTGCAACTTACAAAGTGCACAGTCTATTCGCCTTTAGTAAATCCATCCCCATGTCTTTGTTTTGCCTGCTGACACTACTGTGTTTGTTTGCCATGGAATGTCATTATACCAGTGCTGCTGTGCGCCATAGTCGCTTTTGCTTTGACTTATGTTTTGTACTGTCATGGTGGTGTTTTGTATTTTGGTTTTCAATAAAGTTTGACTTTTTAAAAGCAGTTCAGCAGTGTCAAGGTCCAACCCCAAGGCTGTAACTGAACAATGAAGGCACAACACTGGACATTCCTACAAACTGATCACCAATTGGGTTATATTATACTGGGCCTGTGTGGTGCCATCTAGTGAGGCAGGTTGGGGTAGTTCCCATGATCCTGTCATGATTTGTCAGGACCTACCAGAACCTAGTGTTGAAAGAAATCTGGGTTCATCCAAAGTCGAGCACATAGGAAGATACGGGAGTACTGTCTCATAGCTCCCAACTGTCCCTGATTTGGAGGCACTGTCCCTGATTTGGAGAAATGTCCCTCTGTCCCTCATTTGTCCCTCATTTTGGTCTGATCTATATAGATGTATATAAAATGCACTTTTTATTTTTCAAAAAGTGTTTTCCAGTACTAAACCTTTCTTTTTAATTCTTTATTTCTTGGCAAAGATACAAAACATAAGTTGTTAATGATAATTACATATACGAAACACTTTCTGATAGCTACATAATCCATTAAACAGCAACAATAAGAAAACAACATAATATATTCCTGCCATTTTTACAAACAAAACAATATCAATATGATATCAATACAATATCAATTCCCCATAGCGGGCCTCTTCCTTCTCCCTTTTTAAGGAAGGAAAAAAAAAGGGGGGGGGGGAAGGGAGCAGAGAGAGGATAGGGAAGAGGGATAGAAGGAGAGGAAACCGACCCCGCCCACCGAAGGGTAAGGTTCACATCACTCAACCAGTTAGTCTAATCCTCAGCTTCCTCTCCAATCAGCCTCTTCCCCTCCTCTGACTGTAAAAATATTTCCCATGGGGCCCAGACTTGCACTATAGATTCCCTTTCCTCCAGAGGCATAGGGATCAAATTCTCCATGATCCCAATTTTCCTTACTTTGTTTAACCATTGTGAAATTCGTGGTGCCCCTGTTTCCTTCCAGCAAGTGGTGATGCAGCTTTTAGCTGCATTCACCAGATGGCATAGCATTGAGTTCTTATATCTCTCTGATGGAATATGTGTACATTGTAATAGAAAAAAGGCCGGATCTTCCTCAAGATAATATTCAGTAAACAGTTGAGAGATTTTTCGAACCTCTTCCCAAAACTGTCTAATTACTGGGCAATACCAAAAAATATGGGCAATAGTGCCTCTCTCCTTACCGCACCTCCAACATCTATCTGATGACTCTGGAGAGAAAGTATGCATTCGTGATGGAGTATAATACCAGCGCATTAATACTTTATAATTCCTGTATCTTGACACATCTGGATGATTTAAAAGTCAAATGTATGATTTTCTGACGTTGGGCCGGGGTAAAGGTTTGTCCAAGATCCCTTTCCCATTTATCCAAACTCATTATATCAATATCCTCCAAAGGAGAAATTAATAAAGCATATATCTTAGAAATAATATGGGAAAGGGACTCCTTCTCCTCACAGTATCCTTCAAACTTAGTAAGTGGCTGATCATAGTCCTCAGTCGATCCCAAAGTATCCAAGAAATGTTTAACCTGTAACGCCTGCCAAAGGGGTAGTTCATATTGTCCTCCTGATTGCATTAACATTTCTTGTGATGGCCATTTTTTAGACCTCAAGAAATGTGATGCCTGAAAACATCCCTTCTCTCTTAAGTTTCTAAATACTCCTAGTTCCAGGCCGGGCAAGAAATGTGGATTCCCAAGAATGGGAGATAAAGGAGATTTTGCTGTTGAGATTCTAGGGATCGGTACGGCTTTAGCTCCCATCTGAAGCGTAGGTCCTATTAAAGGATGGGCTCTTAATATAGGAGGTATAGCCGTACCACACCACATGTCTCTATCTAAAGGAATGGGACTTACTTGTTGTTCCATAGCTACCCACCTTTTACTGTCTCTATGACGGCACCAGTCCACAATTCTACCAAGCTGAGTAGCCTGGTAGTATTTGTATAAATCCGGAGCTGCAATTCCACCCGCCTCTTTAGGCAGTGTTAACAGCTTCCTATTAATCCTAGGACGCTTGCTTGCCCATATAAACTTTGTAAAAATTGTTCGGATTTTACTAAAAAAGGCAAGTGGAATCCGGATCGGTAGTGCCTGGAATAAATAAAGAAACTTGGGGACTATGTTCATTTTCAAGAAGTTGCTTCTCCCAAACCAGGAGTTTGAGGATTTGCTCCATTCATTCAATGTTATGTTGATTTCCCTTAATAAAGGTGGGAAGTTCAATGCGTATGCTTCCATTAAGTTAGGTGGAATCTGTATCCCTAAATAATTCAGCTGTCCATTTAAACTTGAAATTGTCCTCCAGATTTTTTTGAATGGAACCCTCCAGTGATATCCCCATCGCCTCCGACTTACTATAGTTTATTTTAAAACTAGACAGAGCTCCGTAACGCTCCATTTCCCCCAGTAAATTGGGTAGTGATATTTGTGGACTAGAAAGTGAAAATAATAAATCATCTGCATATGCTGAAAGTTTATATTCCTGATCCGCAAAGGGAATGCCTTTAATATCGGGGTTCTGTCTAATTCTATTTAACAAAGTTTCCAATGACAACGCAAATAAAAGAGGCGACAGGGGACATCCCTGACGCGTCCCATTAGATATTAGGAAATTTTCAGAGTTTATCCCATTGACCTTCACCAATGCTTGTGGCTTTGAATATATTCCTGCTATCCAGTCCAACATTCGGTCCCCAAACCTTTCATCCGATTTCTAAATTGCTGCATTTGTAAATTCCAAAAGCCAATATAAAGGAATAGTGGGACTCGTGGGTTTAACCAATCAATTTCTTTTGTACAATTCTCCTTTAAGGGGAGTGGCAGAGGGGTGTGTCCTATGCCTGCATACTTTTGCTAATAGGTGTCCCTCATTCCCATCTCAGAAAGTTGGGAGGTATGCTTTCTATAGAAACAAGGCAAGGGTGAAGGACAGGAGGCCTGTCTAGGGCAGGACGCTAGAGGCAAGTGCTGGAACTGGGAGGAAGGAAGAGAATTGAGTAGAAAAGGGTAAAGCCTCGTACACACTGGGACATACGGCCCGTGTGTATGTCAGCTGGTCTGACAGAAGCCGGATGAGCATGCTGGAAAACCAGCAGCCGATTGGCTACCAATCAGCCATTGGCTGAGAGCGCTGACCGCAGTGTTCTGGCGGGGGGTGCACAACAGCTAAGTGGGGGAGATCACTGTGCTAAAGTCAGACCGTTAGATAGAACGGCTCTGACCGGAGCTGACAGTTTTTAACGGGAAAAAAACTAAGGCAGTTCAAAACAAAAAATCTGCTTTTACAGGTGTTTGAGCTTTTGTGCCTACCTATTTCTGCCTATTTAGGGCCAGGGGCAGATCCAGAGTCTAGTCTCGGGAGGGGCACTGCTAGAAAATGTTTTTTTTTGGGGGCAATTTATCGGGGAAATGGCTGGTATTGGAGCTTCAATCATCCCGGCGCCATTATTGTTATGGTGTCAGGATGATTGAAGCACATTATTTCTATTATTACATTGCAATATAAAAATTAATTGTTCAATTCACCATAATGCAGAATCAGTGGGAGCCCTGATTGTTTCACTTGCCACGTCGCCTGCCAACAAATGCGGATTGTCACTTGCCATACACTGCACATTGTCAATTGCCACGTCACTTGTCACCAAATGCGGATTGTCACCTGCCACACATTGCGGATTGTCACTTGCCACACGTTGCAGATTGTCACTTGCCACGTAGCCTGCCACACATTGCGGATTGTCACTTGCCACGTAGCCTGCCACACATTGCGGATTGTCACTTGCCATGTAGCCTGCCACACGTTGCAGATTGTCACCTACTGTGTCACTTTCCTGCCCAGGTGGTCTTTTGCCGTGTCCCAGAGTTAAGTTAGGCAACAGAGCGATAATGTAATCTCTCTGCTGCCCACGGCTTCCCGCACAGTGAGGGCGGAACTGCAGAGATGCAGGGCGGTGAGAGATTATGTCATCTTCCTGCTCCCCTGCCCACCGGCTTCCTGATTGGCCAGCAGCCTGCTCAAACATTGAGCCGCCCAGCTGCCCCCTTTCACCCACCCACGCTGTCACCTGCGAAACTGCCTGCCTGCGCAGTCACCCGCGGAACTGCCTGCCTGCGCTGTCACCCTCTGAACCACCTGCCTGCGCTGTCACCCGTGGAGCCTCCCGCCTGTGGAACGACATCCGCGGGAACCGCCCGCCCGCACTGTCACCCGCGGAGCCACCCACATTCTCGGAGGGGGCTATTGTCCTGTTGCCCCCCTTTGGATCCACCCCTGTTTAGGGCTCATGCGCATTGCAGCTCAAAGGAGCGCAAACAAGCTGCTCCTACAGGCTTTTGAGCTCTTATTTTTTTTCTACCTAGAAGCTTCCCTCCATGTTACCCAATGTGTCCGTGTAACTTATGGCTTTTTCAGGCATATGCTCCTACAGGCAGAACCCCCCCCCCCACCAAACTCGCATTTTTGAGAGGAGCCAGTGCCCCAAAGAGCTCAAAAGAGCTTACAAAAGCTCAAGCTATAGGGCTCATGCACATAGGGTTGCCACCGCATCCCTTTAAACCCAAACACATATGAATTACACAGGTTCTGAGGCTAATTGAATGCAGATAAGGCACCAAGTGAGTTTAATTACCACCTTTATCAGCCTCAAAACCTGTGTAATTAAGCGCTTGCCGACCGTCTCACGACGATATACGTCGGCAGAAGGGCTCGTACAGGCAGAATCACGTACCTGTACATTGCCCTTTAAGAGGCGGCCAGCGGGCGCATGTGCGTGCACCCGCAGCAAGCTCCATGAGTCGGATCGTGGGTCCAGCGGACTCACTGCGGGGATACCCACGATCGGCTCACGGGGAGGAAGAACAGGGAGATGCTAATGTAAACAAGCATCTCCCCGTTCTGCCTAGTGACTGGGTCACTGCTCTCTGCTCCCTGTGATCGGAGCAGAGATCAGTGACGTGTCACACGTAGCCACGCCCCCCACAGTTAGAAACATGCCCCTAGGACACACTTAACCCATACACTGCCACCTAGTGGTTAACCCCTTCACTGCTAGTGTAATTTACACAGGAATCGGTGCATTTGTATAGCACTGATTGCTGTATGTCCGATATGTCAGATAAAATGTCGAGGTCACCGCTGTTCGCCGCCATTTAAAAAAAAAAATTATTAATAAAAATGCTATAAAACTATCTTCTATTTTGTAAACGCTATAACTTTTGCGCAAACCAATCTATAATCTCTTATTGCGATTTTTTTTTTTATTTATTTTTTACCAAAACTATGTATGTTTTTGGGGATATTTATTATGGCAAAAACTAAAAAATGCGTATTTTTTTTCAAAATTTACGCTTTTTTTTTTGTTTATAGCGAAAAAAAATAAAAACGCAGGGGTAATCAAATACCACCAAAAGAAAGCTCTATTTGTGGGAAAAAAAGAACGTCAATTTTGTTTGGGCGATACGTTGCATGACCGCGCAATTGTCAGTTAAAGCGACGCAGTGCCGAATCGCAAAAAGTGCTCTGGTCAGGAACGGGGTAAATTCTTCCGGGGCTGAAGTGGTTAATATGTGTTCGGTTTTAAAGGGATGAGGTGGCAACTCTACATGCACACCGCCTTTTAAAAGCAGATTTTTTGCAGTGTACATGAGCCTTAAAGCTTGAAGAAGCTTGTTCTTTTTTTTGTGCCATTTCTTGTGTTTTTATTAAACTCTTTTGAGCTTCTTTTGAGCATACGTGTTTTTTTTTTTTTTCTACAAACCCCACTAGATAGTATTTTCTTAACCACTGTACAAACAAAGCAAAAAGCTGGGCATTTTTGACCTCTATTGCCACGTACACACGTAGCAGACTATCCGGCGGACTTAGTCTGGCGGACTTTCCGAACTAGCTACCTGCCCACACGCGGCACTTTTGCGGCGGACTAGGTACCGCGTACGAAGTCCGCCGTACTTTTGAAATGAACGGACTCGCCCACACACACGGAGGAAAGTCCACTTATTTTGAGTGCGTCTCCAGGTAGCCAGGGCCAGCGAAGGGGGTGTCGCTGGCCTCGTCAGCTGGTATGGACTTAAAAGGGAATCCCTACGCCTTTTTCGGCATGGGGCTCCCCCCCAGGTCCATATCAGATCCTTATCCGAGCACACTACCCGGCCGGCCAGGAAAGGGGGTGGGGACGAGCGAGCGGTTCCCCCCTCCTGAGCCGTACCAGGCCGCGTGCCCTCAACATGGGGGGTGCCTTGGGGAAGGGGGGGCCGCACGGCCCCCCCACCCCAAAGCACCTTATCCCCATGTTGATGAGGACAAGGGCCTCTTCCCGACAACCCTGGCCGTTGGTTGTCAGGGTCTGCGGGAGGGCTTATCGGAATCCGTGAGCCCCCTTTAATAAGGGGGCCCCCGGATCCCGGCCCCCCACCCTATGTGAATGAGTATGGGGTACAATGTACCCCTACCCATTCACCTGTGAAAAAAAAGTAAAAAAAAACACACACAAGGGTTAAAATAGTTTATTGCACGCCCCGTCCCTGCCATTGTGACCGGAGACAGCGACGAGGCAACATCTCCAGAAGAAAAGAAGAACAGAAGACGGCGACAGAAGACCGGGCCACCACTTGCAAAAGAGCTAGAAGAAGGCGCGGTGGCCAGGCAAGAAGAACCGAAGAGGGGGACAAGACTCCCGAAGAGGGCGGCGGCGAAGAAAGCCGGGCTCCTCCGCTAATGAAAGAGCTAGCAAAAGAGCAGAAAAAAGCGGAGGAGTCCGGTGAGAAGACCCCCGAAGATGGAAGAAGACCCCCGGAGCTGTGCAATAAACTATTTTAACCCTCGTGTGTGCTGTGTTTTTTTTTTTTTTTTCACAGGTGAATGGGTAGGGGTACATTGTACCCCATACTCATTCACATAGGGTGGGGGACCGGGATCCGGGGACCCCTTATTAAAGGGGGCTCACGGATTCCGATAAGCCCCCCACCCACAGACCCCGACAACCAACGGCCAGGGTTGTCGGGAAGAGGCCCTTGTCCTCATCAACATGGGGACAAGGTGCTGTGGGGGGGGAGGCACCCCCATGTTGAGGGCACAGTATGGCTCAGGAGGGGAGGGACGCTCGCCCCCACCCCCTTTCCTGGCCGGCCGGGTAGTGTGCTCAGATAAGGGTCTGATATGGACCTAGGGTGGGACCCCCATGCCGATTTTTTCAGAGTAGGGCTTCCCCTTTAAGTCCATACCAGGTGACGGGGCCAGCGACGCCTCCTTCGCTGGCCCTGGCTACCTGGAGATGCGCTCAAAATGAGCGGACTTTTCTCCGGGCGGGAAAAGTCAGTTCATTTCAAAAGTACGGCGGACTGGCACACACACGGCCGAACTGTCCGCCGAAATGCGAGTCCGGCGGACAGATTGGAGTGCAAAACTACTTTCTAAGTCTGAGATGAGAGTAAAAGTATTCTCGCGCCTACCAATGTGTCCTAAAACTAGTGGGGTTGCAGCAAAACACCGGCAGGGGTATACACCCTCCCCAGATTAAGTGATAGTGATTAAGAAATGGTGTTGCGCTCCGACTACTTAGATCTAATTAAATTAACATGTACTCAAGTGACAACCAAAACAGAAATAAACTAAAATGTGAAACTGCATGTTTAAATAAGCTCAGACAATGTGCATAAATATTAAAGTGCAATAAACCAGGTCACATTGTGCGCTTGACAAAAAACTTGATATGAAAAATCCTCTATAGATGACAGTGAGATGATATTAAGTATATATCCAAATATATAAATGATATGAAAAAAAAAAAAATAAAAAAAAAAAAAAAAATAAAAAAAAAAAACAAAAAAAAAAAAAAAAAAAAAAAAAAAAAAAAAAAAACACAACTGAGTGTCGTTATAAAAGTGCAAAACAGATCAAAGAATACACAAAATACTAATAATCCATGTGTAGTGTATCACGTGTCTGAACAAAATACTAATAGTCCATAAGCAGTGAAATGTGTGTTTGAGCAAAAATTCCAAAAACAAAAATAAGGTGAACTATAGTTATATGGAGAGCATATCCATTTAGTGATAAAATGCGTCCATTTGATGATCAACAAGGCAGTATCCTGCGTGCTCCAAAAGCAGGGGGTGGATTCCACCAGTGCTCCTATGCGTATAATATCCTCACACTAGGTGCAGTAATTACCTTACCTTACTGCTGTAAGGTAAACAGCATTTCCAAAGTGACGCTTGTTGTCCAATGTAGGTTCAGTAGGTGATGTAATCCTGGACTCTCATTCACCATGGGCACGTTGTAACATGCAGAGAAAGCAAGGGGAACACTCCAATAGTGAAGTACGTATTCACAATTTATTGGGTATAAAACGAAGGTAAGGTACTCACATTTAAAACAATAATAAAAGCACAACTTAAACGAACGCGTGTCACGTTCGCGCTTCCGGACGTCACTTCCGGTGTCCTTACTGGCCAATTGTGTTCCTACGCGTATCGTCAAATGACTTCATCAGGGAATAACAACTGGGGTAAGGGCGGACGTATAAATAGTGTCAGTAATTAGCAGCCATTTTTGTGAAGTCCATTGTGGCCCCATCTACGGCCATTTTCTCGTGGGCTAATATATATAGAGTAATGGTCAACGGACGTGACAGTGGCAGGAAATGTGCAAGCCTCACTTGCGATCATTTTGTGGGGGTATTTTTTATTGTAGATGATCATTAACTGTTATAGCCCGCTGGGAAATACCCAGGAAACATTATTCTTATTGGCGCAGCCCCAAAGGTAATAACAGAGCAACCCTTCTCATTAGCGCACCTGCGCAATAACGTTCGTTTCTAAAATGACATCTAGCATAAAACAACAAGAAAGAAAAGTATGGGCAATACTGGACGAATATATTAAAATTGAAAGTGATTAAATAAAATCAAAATAAAAGCTACACTAGTAAAACCATAGTCATAAAATTATTATGTGTAAGAGATATCGATAATTATATAAAATCTTAAGGTGTGTGGTATAGCATGGCCAATAATTGGGAATCAGCTATTGGCGATATAAATTATCAACAGGTCCATCTAAAAAGCAGTGATGTCTAGGAGGGAGACAGTGATCTAAAACACACTTACGACTATTTACTAGATCACTACCAGTGTATAGACTGAGTGGTATGGGAAAGAATTAAAAGTTATAGCTAAAATTGTGTGTATATGAGATCAACAATATATTGGACTAGGATGTAAGAATTCCATGATAACGGCCATCATAGATGGTCCTAACGGGAGTCATAATCGATCTCCAAGAGTAACACTAAAAACATAGACTAATTAAAAAAAGGGGAATAGAATATATATAAAAATAGAATAGGATAAGATAGAATATGTAAAAATATCAGAATCACTCTGATATGAGCGTTATAGTTTAGTATGAGCGGTAGTCATAATCGATCTCCAAGAGTGACACTAAAAACAGAGACTGAGTAAAAAAAGGGGAATAGAATATATATAAAAATAGAATAGGATAAGATAGAATATGTAAAAATATCAGAATCACTCTGATATGAGCGTTATAGTTTAGTATGAGCGGTAGTCATAATCGATCTCCAAGAGTGACACTAAAAACAGAGACTGAGTAAAAAAAGGGGAATAGAATATATATAAAAATAGAATAGGATAAGATAGAATATGTCAAAATATCAGAATCACTCTCAATTTAGGAGAGGACACCGGAAAGGAGATCCAAAATTCACATAATAGTAATTTTAAAACATCCTAACAAAAGAAGCTTATAAATAATGTAGTCAAAAATCACTAATAAAACAATTAAGGTCAAAATCAATATTGAGTCCCTGGGGCGCAAAAGTGTCTAAAGTGAAAATCCATCTAGACTCTGCCTGACTTAGTGTTCTGACCTTATGGTTCCCTCTCCAATGTCTTTTGTAGGGTTCGATACCCCAAAACATAAGCTGGGTAGGGTCCTTGTTATGGTGTATGCAAAAGTGCCTGGAAACGCTGTGCTTGTCGAAGCCATTAATGATGTTTTTAACATGCTCTTTTATTCGTACCCTTAAAGGTCTTTTGGTGCGGCCTACGTATTGCAAGCCACAACTGCATTGCAACACGTACACCGCTCCCTCGGTATTACAGCATACGAAATCTTTTATTTCGTACGTGTTCCCAGTGCTTGTAGACGTAAAATTAAATTTCTTTTCAGCTGGGCGTTTTGTTTTTAAGCATGCAAAGCACCTTTTACATGGGAAGAACCCTTTACCAGTGAAGAAAGTCAGGCCTGTGGGTGGGGGGTCGGGGACGTTCTTGACTATCTTGTCCCTTAAAGTCATTGCCTTTTTGTACACAAATTTAGGGTATTCAGGCAACAATTCCTGTAAGTGTACATCTAAGCGTAGGATGTGCCAGTGTTTTCTGATAATCTTTTCAAATTTCTTGTGTTGAGCGTTGTAGTTTAGTATGAGCGGTATCCCATCCGTCCCTCGTGCCGGGGTGGTTTTATCTCTAATTAGAGTGGTTCGATCCATATTTTCGACTTCTGTAATTTTCTTTCTAATGTCTTCATTGTCATATCCCTTATTTATGAACCTCTGGCCTATCTTTTCAGCCTGTAGGTGGTAGTCCTTAGTGTTTGTACAGTTTCTGCGTAATCTTATCAGTTGACCCTTAGGAATATTACACAGCCAGTTGGTGTGATGGCAGCTACCTCTTGGCAAGTAACTATTCCTATCGACATTTTTGAAATGGGTCTTTGTATATAATTTGTTATTATTTTGTGTCACTTCTAGATCTAGGAAAGATATTGATCCGGTACTCACTTCCCAGGATAGTTTAATGTTTCTGTTATTAATATTTAGTCCTTCCAAGAATCTAACTAGGCTGGTTGTTTCGCCTCTCCAGAGTATCAGAATATCGTCTATATACCTTTTATATATAGCCAGTTCTCTGGGTCTGTTAGTGTATACCGCTTCCCCTTCCCATTGGGCCATGAATAAGCATGCCACACTGGGAGCAAATTTGGCTCCCATCGCCACTCCAGTTCTTTGATGGAAGTACTCACGGTTATGCCAAAAATAACTGTTTTTAAGGCAAAAGTCCAGACATTTAACCAAATATTTACGCTGGGAGCACGACAACGTGCTGTACTTTCTTAGGCCCCATTTTACAGCCTCACAGGCTTGATAGTGTTGAATCACCGTGTACAATGAAGAGACATCAACTGATGCCATAATCCAGGGTCCTTCCTCTTCAGGTAGTTCTTCTAATATTTGCAATACCTGCTTCGTGTCTCTCAGATAGGCTTCGGTTTTTGTGACCACAGGTTGTAAGAATTTATCTATGTATTCCCCCATTCTAGAGGTGAGGGAGTCAATCCCATTCACTATGGGCCTAAACGGGGGATCAATTTTATCCTTGTGTATTTTTGGTAAGGCGTAAATAATCGGAGTCCTGCATGCCTCTGGAATCAGGTATTTGGCTTCTTTTTTACTCAGGATATCCTTTTTCAGCCCGAGGTGAACTACCTGCTCAAGTTCTTTCCTACATTTAAACATGGGGTTCTTGGTTAGTTTTGTATATGTAGTGTTATCTCCTAGTAGCTTCTTCATATTATCGCAGTACTGTACTTTTGAGAGGATGACAATTCCTCCGCCCTTGTCGGCGGGTCGGATAACGATATCTTTCCGCTTTGATAGTTTCTTAATCCCATTTTTCATAAACTTGGGATCCTCACGCTTCTTGATTTTTAGGTCCTTGAGATCTTGTAGCACTACCTTTTTGAATACTTCAACATGTTTATTATTGGAGACCGTTGGGTTGAACACCGATCTATTCCTTAATTCACTATGTGTCACATCCTGATCCGCTACCTGGATGCGTTTTTTGATGGGATTGCTCGCTAGATATTTTTTAATGTTTAATGTCCTAACATATTTTTGTACTCCTAGATACGTCTCAAATTTGTCCATATTCTTAGTGGGAGCGTATTTTAGCCCTTTATCGAGTACACCTATTTCCTCTTGAGATAAGGGCTGCCCACTCAGGTTGAAGATCCCCTCCCCTTTCAGTCTCTTCTTTGCCTGTAATCTTTTTCCGGCCCTCTTTCCTCTCTTCTTGGTGGACTTCTCCTTATGTCCCTGGTATCGTTTGGACGTCTCTGTGGGTGAGTCTCCATACCTCTCCCTAAAAAAGGCCTATTCTGATAGGCGTCCTGATAATAATTTTGGCTTCTCCCGTCTCTATTCTCCTCATAGTGGTCCCTTAATGGGGCATAGTGATTGTACGTCGGTACCGAATATTGGTCATGAGAGTAGGTATGGCCCTGAGGTGGGCCCCAACTGTCTCTATGGCCATTTCCATAGTTGTGTGGTGGGCTCCTTCCTCGTTGTCCATATGCTCCTTGCGGTGGGCCTCTGTTATCTCTTTGGTCATAGCCCGGTCTGTTGTAGTTATTATTTTGTCCCCTCCTATTAGAATTGTTATTGTTTTTCCAGTATGGTTTTTTACCTCCATTTTGTGGGGTCTGATTGGGGTGAGGTGGTCTCCTATCACTCCTCTGTGGAGTCGAATAATTATAGTCATTTCGGCTCTCTTCTTGTCTCGGATATCTAGATACCTCCATTTTGTTTATATATTGTTGATCATTTTGTTGTGGTCCCTCTAGCCTGTTTACTTGTGACATGTTCTTCTCAGGCGTGGAAAATGTAGAAATAGGATCAGAGCTCCCTCCTTGTCTTTGCCATTTAAAAACATCTTCATTTTTAAAATCATTAATATCTCTAATATATTTCTTACTTTTCCTTGCTTGCACTTCCCTGTCTTTCTTCACAAGGTCTTTATTTAGTTGTGTCATCATAGTTGTGAGTTCCAACTTATCCTTATGTGTCTCCAGTTCTCCCTTTATTTCTCCTATCGTTTGATCTATTCTATTTAGTTTTCTTTGCTTCCTTTTGATTAGGAAGTCTAATAATTCCAACCCTTTCCCATTAAAAAAGGCGAACCATTCATCAATCGATTCTTGGTCCGTAAGACCGTCATTTGGTGTGACGTCCCATCTTAGACGTCTAGGGACTATCTTGTCCTTCTGGTATTGCTCGAAGGTGGTTATATCCCACCAAAGGCTCACCTTCTTTTCCATGTTATGGGCTAACCTGCGTATTAGGCTCTCCAGGCCACCACTTTTAGTGCCATTCGGGTCTGAGCTGTTAAAAACCTGCTCTAAATTGATTTTCCTTTTTTCCATAAAGGAAAAGACTTCCATTGTGGCAGCAAGAATGAATGGGTATTTAAATCAGAGATGAGAGTAAAAGTATTCTCGCGCCTACCAATGTGTCCTAAAACTAGTGGGGTTGCAGCAAAACACCGGCAGGGGTATACACCCTCCCCAGATTAAGTGATAGTGATTAAGAAATGGTGTTGCGCTCCGACTACTTAGATCTAATTAAATTAACATGTACTCAAGTGACAACCAAAACAGAAATAAACTAAAATGTGAAACTGCATGTTTAAATAAGCTCAGACAATGTGCATAAATATTAAAGTGCAATAAACCAGGTCACATTGTGCGCTTGACAAAAAACTTGATATGAAAAATCCTCTATAGATGACAGTGAGATGATATTAAGTATATATCCAAATATATAAATGATATGAAAAAAAAAAAATAAAAAAAAAAAAAAAAATAAAAAAAAACAAAAAAAAAAAAAAAAAAAAAAAAAAAAAAAAAAAAACACAACTGAGTGTCGTTATAAAAGTGCAAAACAGATCAAAGAATACACAAAATACTAATAATCCATGTGTAGTGTATCACGTGTCTGAACAAAATACTAATAGTCCATAAGCAGTGAAATGTGTGTTTGAGCAAAAATTCCAAAAACAAAAATAAGGTGAACTATAGTTATATGGAGAGCATATCCATTTAGTGATAAAATGCGTCCATTTGATGATCAACAAGGCAGTATCCTGCGTGCTCCAAAAGCAGGGGGTGGATTCCACCAGTGCTCCTATGCGTATAATATCCTCACACTAGGTGCAGTAATTACCTTACCTTACTGCTGTAAGGTAAACAGCATTTCCAAAGTGACGCTTGTTGTCCAATGTAGGTTCAGTAGGTGATGTAATCCTGGACTCTCATTCACCATGGGCACGTTGTAACATGCAGAGAAAGCAAGGGGAACACTCCAATAGTGAAGTACGTATTCACAATTTATTGGGTATAAAACGAAGGTAAGGTACTCACATTTAAAACAATAATAAAAGCACAACTTAAACGAACGCGTGTCACGTTCGCGCTTCCGGACGTCACTTCCGGTGTCCTTACTGGCCAATTGTGTTCCTACGCGTATCGTCAAATGACTTCATCAGGGAATAACAACTGGGGTAAGGGCGGACGTATAAATAGTGTCAGTAATTAGCAGCCATTTTTGTGAAGTCCATTGTGGCCCCATCTACGGCCATTTTCTCGTGGGCTAATATATATAGAGTAATGGTCAACGGACGTGACAGTGGCAGGAAATGTGCAAGCCTCACTTGCGATCATTTTGTGGGGGTATTTTTTATTGTAGATGATCATTAACTGTTATAGCCCGCTGGGAAATACCCAGGAAACATTATTCTTATTGGCGCAGCCCCAAAGGTAATAACAGAGCAACCCTTCTCATTAGCGCACCTGCGCAATAACGTTCGTTTCTAAAATGACATCTAGCATAAAACAACAAGAAAGAAAAGTATGGGCAATACTGGACGAATATATTAAAATTGAAAGTGATTAAATAAAATCAAAATAAAAGCTACACTAGTAAAACCATAGTCATAAAATTATTATGTGTAAGAGATATCGATAATTATATAAAATCTTAAGGTGTGTGGTATAGCATGGCCAATAATTGGGAATCAGCTATTGGCGATATAAATTATCAACAGGTCCATCTAAAAAGCAGTGATGTCTAGGAGGGAGACAGTGATCTAAAACACACTTACGACTATTTACTAGATCACTACCAGTGTATAGACTGAGTGGTATGGGAAAGAATTAAAAGTTATAGCTAAAATTGTGTGTATATGAGATCAACAATATATTGGACTAGGATGTAAGAATTCCATGATAACGGCCATCATAGATGGTCCTAACGGGAGTCATAATCGATCTCCAAGAGTAACACTAAAAACATAGACTAATTAAAAAAAGGGGAATAGAATATATATAAAAATAGAATAGGATAAGATAGAATATGTAAAAATATCAGAATCACTCTGATATGAGCGTTATAGTTTAGTATGAGCGGTAGTCATAATCGATCTCCAAGAGTGACACTAAAAACAGAGACTGAGTAAAAAAAGGGGAATAGAATATATATAAAAATAGAATAGGATAAGATAGAATATGTAAAAATATCAGAATCACTCTGATATGAGCGTTATAGTTTAGTATGAGCGGTAGTCATAATCGATCTCCAAGAGTGACACTAAAAACAGAGACTGAGTAAAAAAAGGGGAATAGAATATATATAAAAATAGAATAGGATAAGATAGAATATGTCAAAATATCAGAATCACTCTCAATTTAGGAGAGGACACCGGAAAGGAGATCCAAAATTCACATAATAGTAATTTTAAAACATCCTAACAAAAGAAGCTTATAAATAATGTAGTCAAAAATCACTAATAAAACAATTAAGGTCAAAATCAATATTGAGTCCCTGGGGCGCAAAAGTGTCTAAAGTGAAAATCCATCTAGACTCTGCCTGACTTAGTGTTCTGACCTTATGGCTCCCTCTCCAATGTCTTTTGTAGGGTTCGATACCCCAAAACATAAGCTGGGTAGGGTCCTTGTTATGGTGTATGCAAAAGTGCCTGGAAACGCTGTGCTTGTCGAAGCCATTAATGATGTTTTTAACATGCTCTTTTATTCGTACCCTTAAAGGTCTTTTGGTGCGGCCTACGTATTGCAAGCCACAACTGCATTGCAACACGTACACCGCTCCCTCGGTATTACAGCATACGAAATCTTTTATTTCGTACGTGTTCCCAGTGCTTGTAGACGTAAAATTAAATTTCTTTTCAGCTGGGCGTTTTGTTTTTAAGCATGCAAAGCACCTTTTACATGGGAAGAACCCTTTACCAGTGAAGAAAGTCAGGCCTGTGGGTGGGGGGTCGGGGACGTTCTTGACTATCTTGTCCCTTAAAGTCATTGCCTTTTTGTACACAAATTTAGGGTATTCAGGCAACAATTCCTGTAAGTGTACATCTAAGCGTAGGATGTGCCAGTGTTTTCTGATAATCTTTTCAAATTTCTTGTGTTGAGCGTTGTAGTTTAGTATGAGCGGTATCCCATCCGTCCCTCGTGCCGGGGTGGTTTTATCTCTAATTAGAGTGGTTCGATCCATATTTTCGACTTCTGTAATTTTCTTTCTAATGTCTTCATTGTCATATCCCTTATTTATGAACCTCTGGCCTATCTTTTCAGCCTGTAGGTGGTAGTCCTTAGTGTTTGTACAGTTTCTGCGTAATCTTATCAGTTGACCCTTAGGAATATTACACAGCCAGTTGGTGTGATGGCAGCTACCTCTTGGCAAGTAACTATTCCTATCGACATTTTTGAAATGGGTCTTTGTATATAATTTGTTATTATTTTGTGTCACTTCTAGATCTAGGAAAGATATTGATCCGGTACTCACTTCCCAGGATAGTTTAATGTTTCTGTTATTAATATTTAGTCCTTCCAAGAATCTAACTAGGCTGGTTGTTTCGCCTCTCCAGAGTATCAGAATATCGTCTATATACCTTTTATATATAGCCAGTTCTCTGGGTCTGTTAGTGTATACCGCTTCCCCTTCCCATTGGGCCATGAATAAGCATGCCACACTGGGAGCAAATTTGGCTCCCATCGCCACTCCAGTTCTTTGATGGAAGTACTCACGGTTATGCCAAAAATAACTGTTTTTAAGGCAAAAGTCCAGACATTTAACCAAATATTTACGCTGGGAGCACGACAACGTGCTGTACTTTCTTAGGCCCCATTTTACAGCCTCACAGGCTTGATAGTGTTGAATCACCGTGTACAATGAAGAGACATCAACTGATGCCATAATCCAGGGTCCTTCCTCTTCAGGTAGTTCTTCTAATATTTGCAATACCTGCTTCGTGTCTCTCAGATAGGCTTCGGTTTTTGTGACCACAGGTTGTAAGAATTTATCTATGTATTCCCCCATTCTAGAGGTGAGGGAGTCAATCCCATTCACTATGGGCCTAAACGGGGGATCAATTTTATCCTTGTGTATTTTTGGTAAGGCGTAAATAATCGGAGTCCTGCATGCCTCTGGAATCAGGTATTTGGCTTCTTTTTTACTCAGGATATCCTTTTTCAGCCCGAGGTGAACTACCTGCTCAAGTTCTTTCCTACATTTAAACATGGGGTTCTTGGTTAGTTTTGTATATGTAGTGTTATCTCCTAGTAGCTTCTTCATATTATCGCAGTACTGTACTTTTGAGAGGATGACAATTCCTCCGCCCTTGTCGGCGGGTCGGATAACGATATCTTTCCGCTTTGATAGTTTCTTAATCCCATTTTTCATAAACTTGGGATCCTCACGCTTCTTGATTTTTAGGTCCTTGAGATCTTGTAGCACTACCTTTTTGAATACTTCAACATGTTTATTATTGGAGACCGTTGGGTTGAACACCGATCTATTCCTTAATTCACTATGTGTCACATCCTGATCCGCTACCTGGATGCGTTTTTTGATGGGATTGCTCGCTAGATATTTTTTAATGTTTAATGTCCTAACATATTTTTGTACTCCTAGATACGTCTCAAATTTGTCCATATTCTTAGTGGGAGCGTATTTTAGCCCTTTATCGAGTACACCTATTTCCTCTTGAGATAAGGGCTGCCCACTCAGGTTGAAGATCCCCTCCCCTTTCAGTCTCTTCTTTGCCTGTAATCTTTTTCCGGCCCTCTTTCCTCTCTTCTTGGTGGACTTCTCCTTATGTCCCTGGTATCGTTTGGACGTCTCTGTGGGTGAGTCTCCATACCTCTCCCTAAAAAAGGCCTATTCTGATAGGCGTCCTGATAATAATTTTGGCTTCTCCCGTCTCTATTCTCCTCATAGTGGTCCCTTAATGGGGCATAGTGATTGTACGTCGGTACCGAATATTGGTCATGAGAGTAGGTATGGCCCTGAGGTGGGCCCCAACTGTCTCTATGGCCATTTCCATAGTTGTGTGGTGGGCTCCTTCCTCGTTGTCCATATGCTCCTTGCGGTGGGCCTCTGTTATCTCTTTGGTCATAGCCCGGTCTGTTGTAGTTATTATTTTGTCCCCTCCTATTAGAATTGTTATTGTTTTTCCAGTATGGTTTTTTACCTCCATTTTGTGGGGTCTGATTGGGGTGAGGTGGTCTCCTATCACTCCTCTGTGGAGTCGAATAATTATAGTCATTTCGGCTCTCTTCTTGTCTCGGATATCTAGATACCTCCATTTTGTTTATATATTGTTGATCATTTTGTTGTGGTCCCTCTAGCCTGTTTACTTGTGACATGTTCTTCTCAGGCGTGGAAAATGTAGAAATAGGATCAGAGCTCCCTCCTTGTCTTTGCCATTTAAAAACATCTTCATTTTTAAAATCATTAATATCTCTAATATATTTCTTACTTTTCCTTGCTTGCACTTCCCTGTCTTTCTTCACAAGGTCTTTATTTAGTTGTGTCATCATAGTTGTGAGTTCCAACTTATCCTTATGTGTCTCCAGTTCTCCCTTTATTTCTCCTATCGTTTGATCTATTCTATTTAGTTTTCTTTGCTTCCTTTTGATTAGGAAGTCTAATAATTCCAACCCTTTCCCATTAAAAAAGGCGAACCATTCATCAATCGATTCTTGGTCCGTAAGACCGTCATTTGGTGTGACGTCCCATCTTAGACGTCTAGGGACTATCTTGTCCTTCTGGTATTGCTCGAAGGTGGTTATATCCCACCAAAGGCTCACCTTCTTTTCCATGTTATGGGCTAACCTGCGTATTAGGCTCTCCAGGCCACCACTTTTAGTGCCATTCGGGTCTGAGCTGTTAAAAACCTGCTCTAAATTGATTTTCCTTTTTTCCATAAAGGAAAAGACTTCCATTGTGGCAGCAAGAATGAATGGGTATTTAAATCAGAGATGAGAGTAAAAGTATTCTCGCGCCTACCAATGTGTCCTAAAACTAGTGGGGTTGCAGCAAAACACCGGCAGGGGTATACACCCTCCCCAGATTAAGTGATAGTGATTAAGAAATGGTGTTGCGCTCCGACTACTTAGATCTAATTAAATTAACATGTACTCAAGTGACAACCAAAACAGAAATAAACTAAAATGTGAAACTGCATGTTTAAATAAGCTCAGACAATGTGCATAAATATTAAAGTGCAATAAACCAGGTCACATTGTGCGCTTGACAAAAAACTTGATATGAAAAATCCTCTATAGATGACAGTGAGATGATATTAAGTATATATCCAAATATATAAATGATATGAAAAAAAAAAAAAAAATAAAAAAAAAAAAAATAAAAAAAAAACAAAAAAAAAAAAAAAAAAAAAAAAAAAAAAAAAAACACAACTGAGTGTCGTTATAAAAGTGCAAAACAGATCAAAGAATACACAAAATACTAATAATCCATGTGTAGTGTATCACGTGTCTGAACAAAATACTAATAGTCCATAAGCAGTGAAATGTGTGTTTGAGCAAAAATTCCAAAAACAAAAATAAGGTGAACTATAGTTATATGGAGAGCATATCCATTTAGTGATAAAATGCGTCCATTTGATGATCAACAAGGCAGTATCCTGCGTGCTCCAAAAGCAGGGGGTGGATTCCACCAGTGCTCCTATGCGTATAATATCCTCACACTAGGTGCAGTAATTACCTTACCTTACTGCTGTAAGGTAAACAGCATTTCCAAAGTGACGCTTGTTGTCCAATGTAGGTTCAGTAGGTGATGTAATCCTGGACTCTCATTCACCATGGGCACGTTGTAACATGCAGAGAAAGCAAGGGGAACACTCCAATAGTGAAGTACGTATTCACAATTTATTGGGTATAAAACGAAGGTAAGGTACTCACATTTAAAACAATAATAAAAGCACAACTTAAACGAACGCGTGTCACGTTCGCGCTTCCGGACGTCACTTCCGGTGTCCTTACTGGCCAATTGTGTTCCTACGCGTATCGTCAAATGACTTCATCAGGGAATAACAACTGGGGTAAGGGCGGACGTATAAATAGTGTCAGTAATTAGCAGCCATTTTTGTGAAGTCCATTGTGGCCCCATCTACGGCCATTTTCTCGTGGGCTAATATATATAGAGTAATGGTCAACGGACGTGACAGTGGCAGGAAATGTGCAAGCCTCACTTGCGATCATTTTGTGGGGGTATTTTTTATTGTAGATGATCATTAACTGTTATAGCCCGCTGGGAAATACCCAGGAAACATTATTCTTATTGGCGCAGCCCCAAAGGTAATAACAGAGCAACCCTTCTCATTAGCGCACCTGCGCAATAACGTTCGTTTCTAAAATGACATCTAGCATAAAACAACAAGAAAGAAAAGTATGGGCAATACTGGACGAATATATTAAAATTGAAAGTGATTAAATAAAATCAAAATAAAAGCTACACTAGTAAAACCATAGTCATAAAATTATTATGTGTAAGAGATATCGATAATTATATAAAATCTTAAGGTGTGTGGTATAGCATGGCCAATAATTGGGAATCAGCTATTGGCGATATAAATTATCAACAGGTCCATCTAAAAAGCAGTGATGTCTAGGAGGGAGACAGTGATCTAAAACACACTTACGACTATTTACTAGATCACTACCAGTGTATAGACTGAGTGGTATGGGAAAGAATTAAAAGTTATAGCTAAAATTGTGTGTATATGAGATCAACAATATATTGGACTAGGATGTAAGAATTCCATGATAACGGCCATCATAGATGGTCCTAACGGGAGTCATAATCGATCTCCAAGAGTAACACTAAAAACATAGACTAATTAAAAAAAGGGGAATAGAATATATATAAAAATAGAATAGGATAAGATAGAATATGTAAAAATATCAGAATCACTCTGATATGAGCGTTATAGTTTAGTATGAGCGGTAGTCATAATCGATCTCCAAGAGTGACACTAAAAACAGAGACTGAGTAAAAAAAGGGGAATAGAATATATATAAAAATAGAATAGGATAAGATAGAATATGTAAAAATATCAGAATCACTCTGATATGAGCGTTATAGTTTAGTATGAGCGGTAGTCATAATCGATCTCCAAGAGTGACACTAAAAACAGAGACTGAGTAAAAAAAGGGGAATAGAATATATATAAAAATAGAATAGGATAAGATAGAATATGTCAAAATATCAGAATCACTCTCAATTTAGGAGAGGACACCGGAAAGGAGATCCAAAATTCACATAATAGTAATTTTAAAACATCCTAACAAAAGAAGCTTATAAATAATGTAGTCAAAAATCACTAATAAAACAATTAAGGTCAAAATCAATATTGAGTCCCTGGGGCGCAAAAGTGTCTAAAGTGAAAATCCATCTAGACTCTGCCTGACTTAGTGTTCTGACCTTATGGCTCCCTCTCCAATGTCTTTTGTAGGGTTCGATACCCCAAAACATAAGCTGGGTAGGGTCCTTGTTATGGTGTATGCAAAAGTGCCTGGAAACGCTGTGCTTGTCGAAGCCATTAATGATGTTTTTAACATGCTCTTTTATTCGTACCCTTAAAGGTCTTTTGGTGCGGCCTACGTATTGCAAGCCACAACTGCATTGCAACACGTACACCGCTCCCTCGGTATTACAGCATACGAAATCTTTTATTTCGTACGTGTTCCCAGTGCTTGTAGACGTAAAATTAAATTTCTTTTCAGCTGGGCGTTTTGTTTTTAAGCATGCAAAGCACCTTTTACATGGGAAGAACCCTTTACCAGTGAAGAAAGTCAGGCCTGTGGGTGGGGGGTCGGGGACGTTCTTGACTATCTTGTCCCTTAAAGTCATTGCCTTTTTGTACACAAATTTAGGGTATTCAGGCAACAATTCCTGTAAGTGTACATCTAAGCGTAGGATGTGCCAGTGTTTTCTGATAATCTTTTCAAATTTCTTGTGTTGAGCGTTGTAGTTTAGTATGAGCGGTATCCCATCCGTCCCTCGTGCCGGGGTGGTTTTATCTCTAATTAGAGTGGTTCGATCCATATTTTCGACTTCTGTAATTTTCTTTCTAATGTCTTCATTGTCATATCCCTTATTTATGAACCTCTGGCCTATCTTTTCAGCCTGTAGGTGGTAGTCCTTAGTGTTTGTACAGTTTCTGCGTAATCTTATCAGTTGACCCTTAGGAATATTACACAGCCAGTTGGTGTGATGGCAGCTACCTCTTGGCAAGTAACTATTCCTATCGACATTTTTGAAATGGGTCTTTGTATATAATTTGTTATTATTTTGTGTCACTTCTAGATCTAGGAAAGATATTGATCCGGTACTCACTTCCCAGGATAGTTTAATGTTTCTGTTATTAATATTTAGTCCTTCCAAGAATCTAACTAGGCTGGTTGTTTCGCCTCTCCAGAGTATCAGAATATCGTCTATATACCTTTTATATATAGCCAGTTCTCTGGGTCTGTTAGTGTATACCGCTTCCCCTTCCCATTGGGCCATGAATAAGCATGCCACACTGGGAGCAAATTTGGCTCCCATCGCCACTCCAGTTCTTTGATGGAAGTACTCACGGTTATGCCAAAAATAACTGTTTTTAAGGCAAAAGTCCAGACATTTAACCAAATATTTACGCTGGGAGCACGACAACGTGCTGTACTTTCTTAGGCCCCATTTTACAGCCTCACAGGCTTGATAGTGTTGAATCACCGTGTACAATGAAGAGACATCAACTGATGCCATAATCCAGGGTCCTTCCTCTTCAGGTAGTTCTTCTAATATTTGCAATACCTGCTTCGTGTCTCTCAGATAGGCTTCGGTTTTTGTGACCACAGGTTGTAAGAATTTATCTATGTATTCCCCCATTCTAGAGGTGAGGGAGTCAATCCCATTCACTATGGGCCTAAACGGGGGATCAATTTTATCCTTGTGTATTTTTGGTAAGGCGTAAATAATCGGAGTCCTGCATGCCTCTGGAATCAGGTATTTGGCTTCTTTTTTACTCAGGATATCCTTTTTCAGCCCGAGGTGAACTACCTGCTCAAGTTCTTTCCTACATTTAAACATGGGGTTCTTGGTTAGTTTTGTATATGTAGTGTTATCTCCTAGTAGCTTCTTCATATTATCGCAGTACTGTACTTTTGAGAGGATGACAATTCCTCCGCCCTTGTCGGCGGGTCGGATAACGATATCTTTCCGCTTTGATAGTTTCTTAATCCCATTTTTCATAAACTTGGGATCCTCACGCTTCTTGATTTTTAGGTCCTTGAGATCTTGTAGCACTACCTTTTTGAATACTTCAACATGTTTATTATTGGAGACCGTTGGGTTGAACACCGATCTATTCCTTAATTCACTATGTGTCACATCCTGATCCGCTACCTGGATGCGTTTTTTGATGGGATTGCTCGCTAGATATTTTTTAATGTTTAATGTCCTAACATATTTTTGTACTCCTAGATACGTCTCAAATTTGTCCATATTCTTAGTGGGAGCGTATTTTAGCCCTTTATCGAGTACACCTATTTCCTCTTGAGATAAGGGCTGCCCACTCAGGTTGAAGATCCCCTCCCCTTTCAGTCTCTTCTTTGCCTGTAATCTTTTTCCGGCCCTCTTTCCTCTCTTCTTGGTGGACTTCTCCTTATGTCCCTGGTATCGTTTGGACGTCTCTGTGGGTGAGTCTCCATACCTCTCCCTAAAAAAGGCCTATTCTGATAGGCGTCCTGATAATAATTTTGGCTTCTCCCGTCTCTATTCTCCTCATAGTGGTCCCTTAATGGGGCATAGTGATTGTACGTCGGTACCGAATATTGGTCATGAGAGTAGGTATGGCCCTGAGGTGGGCCCCAACTGTCTCTATGGCCATTTCCATAGTTGTGTGGTGGGCTCCTTCCTCGTTGTCCATATGCTCCTTGCGGTGGGCCTCTGTTATCTCTTTGGTCATAGCCCGGTCTGTTGTAGTTATTATTTTGTCCCCTCCTATTAGAATTGTTATTGTTTTTCCAGTATGGTTTTTTACCTCCATTTTGTGGGGTCTGATTGGGGTGAGGTGGTCTCCTATCACTCCTCTGTGGAGTCGAATAATTATAGTCATTTCGGCTCTCTTCTTGTCTCGGATATCTAGATACCTCCATTTTGTTTATATATTGTTGATCATTTTGTTGTGGTCCCTCTAGCCTGTTTACTTGTGACATGTTCTTCTCAGGCGTGGAAAATGTAGAAATAGGATCAGAGCTCCCTCCTTGTCTTTGCCATTTAAAAACATCTTCATTTTTAAAATCATTAATATCTCTAATATATTTCTTACTTTTCCTTGCTTGCACTTCCCTGTCTTTCTTCACAAGGTCTTTATTTAGTTGTGTCATCATAGTTGTGAGTTCCAACTTATCCTTATGTGTCTCCAGTTCTCCCTTTATTTCTCCTATCGTTTGATCTATTCTATTTAGTTTTCTTTGCTTCCTTTTGATTAGGAAGTCTAATAATTCCAACCCTTTCCCATTAAAAAAGGCGAACCATTCATCAATCGATTCTTGGTCCGTAAGACCGTCATTTGGTGTGACGTCCCATCTTAGACGTCTAGGGACTATCTTGTCCTTCTGGTATTGCTCGAAGGTGGTTATATCCCACCAAAGGCTCACCTTCTTTTCCATGTTATGGGCTAACCTGCGTATTAGGCTCTCCAGGCCACCACTTTTAGTGCCATTCGGGTCTGAGCTGTTAAAAACCTGCTCTAAATTGATTTTCCTTTTTTCCATAAAGGAAAAGACTTCCATTGTGGCAGCAAGAATGAATGGGTATTTAAATCAGAGATGAGAGTAAAAGTATTCTCGCGCCTACCAATGTGTCCTAAAACTAGTGGGGTTGCAGCAAAACACCGGCAGGGGTATACACCCTCCCCAGATTAAGTGATAGTGATTAAGAAATGGTGTTGCGCTCCGACTACTTAGATCTAATTAAATTAACATGTACTCAAGTGACAACCAAAACAGAAATAAACTAAAATGTGAAACTGCATGTTTAAATAAGCTCAGACAATGTGCATAAATATTAAAGTGCAATAAACCAGGTCACATTGTGCGCTTGACAAAAAACTTGATATGAAAAATCCTCTATAGATGACAGTGAGATGATATTAAGTATATATCCAAATATATAAATGATATGATTATGACTACCGCTCATACTAAACTATAACGCTCATATCAGAGTGATTCTGATATTTTTACATATTCTATCTTATCCTATTCTATTTTTATATATATTCTATTCCCCTTTTTTTAATTAGTCTATGTTTTTAGTGTTACTCTTGGAGATCGATTATGACTCCCGTTAGGACCATCTATGATGGCCGTTATCATGGAATTCTTACATCCTAGTCCAATATATTGTTGATCTCATATACACACAATTTTAGCTATAACTTTTAATTCTTTCCCATACCACTCAGTCTATACACTGGTAGTGATCTAGTAAATAGTCGTAAGTGTGTTTTAGATCACTGTCTCCCTCCTAGACATCACTGCTTTTTAGATGGACCTGTTGATAATTTATATCGCCAATAGCTGATTCCCAATTATTGGCCATGCTATACCACACACCTTAAGATTTTATATAATTATCGATATCTCTTACACATAATAATTTTATGACTATGGTTTTACTAGTGTAGCTTTTATTTTGATTTTATTTAATCACTTTCAATTTTAATATATTCGTCCAGTATTGCCCATACTTTTCTTTCTTGTTGTTTTATGCTAGATGTCATTTTAGAAACGAACGTTATTGCGCAGGTGCGCTAATGAGAAGGGTTGCTCTGTTATTACCTTTGGGGCTGCGCCAATAAGAATAATGTTTCCTGGGTATTTCCCAGCGGGCTATAACAGTTAATGATCATCTACAATAAAAAATACCCCCACAAAATGATCGCAAGTGAGGCTTGCACATTTCCTGCCACTGTCACGTCCGTTGACCATTACTCTATATATATTAGCCCACGAGAAAATGGCCGTAGATGGGGCCACAATGGACTTCACAAAAATGGCTGCTAATTACTGACACTATTTATACGTCCGCCCTTACCCCAGTTGTTATTCCCTGATGAAGTCATTTGACGATACGCGTAGGAACACAATTGGCCAGTAAGGACACCGGAAGTGACGTCCGGAAGCGCGAACGTGACACGCGTTCGTTTAAGTTGTGCTTTTATTATTGTTTTAAATGTGAGTACCTTACCTTCGTTTTATACCCAATAAATTGTGAATACGTACTTCACTATTGGAGTGTTCCCCTTGCTTTCTCTGCATGTTACAACGTGCCCATGGTGAATGAGAGTCCAGGATTACATCACCTACTGAACCTACATTGGACAACAAGCGTCACTTTGGAAATGCTGTTTACCTTACAGCAGTAAGGTAAGGTAATTACTGCACCTAGTGTGAGGATATTATACGCATAGGAGCACTGGTGGAATCCACCCCCTGCTTTTGGAGCACGCAGGATACTGCCTTGTTGATCATCAAATGGACGCATTTTATCACTAAATGGATATGCTCTCCATATAACTATAGTTCACCTTATTTTTGTTTTTGGAATTTTTGCTCAAACACACATTTCACTGCTTATGGACTATTAGTATTTTGTTCAGACACGTGATACACTACACATGGATTATTAGTATTTTGTGTATTCTTTGATCTGTTTTGCACTTTTATAACGACACTCAGTTGTGTTTTTTTTTTTTTTTTTTTTTTTTTTTTTTTTTGTTTTTTTTTATTTTTTTTTTTTTTTTTATTTTTTTTTTTTTCATATCATTTATATATTTGGATATATACTTAATATCATCTCACTGTCATCTATAGAGGATTTTTCATATCAAGTTTTTTGTCAAGCGCACAATGTGACCTGGTTTATTGCACTTTAATATTTATGCACATTGTCTGAGCTTATTTAAACATGCAGTTTCACATTTTAGTTTATTTCTGTTTTGGTTGTCACTTGAGTACATGTTAATTTAATTAGATCTAAGTAGTCGGAGCGCAACACCATTTCTTAATCACTATCACTTAATCTGGGGAGGGTGTATACCCCTGCCGGTGTTTTGCTGCAACCCCACTAGTTTTAGGACACATTGGTAGGCGCGAGAATACTTTTACTCTCATCTCTGATTTAAATACCCATTCATTCTTGCTGCCACAATGGAAGTCTTTTCCTTTATGGAAAAAAGGAAAATCAATTTAGAGCAGGTTTTTAACAGCTCAGACCCGAATGGCACTAAAAGTGGTGGCCTGGAGAGCCTAATACGCAGGTTAGCCCATAACATGGAAAAGAAGGTGAGCCTTTGGTGGGATATAACCACCTTCGAGCAATACCAGAAGGACAAGATAGTCCCTAGACGTCTAAGATGGGACGTCACACCAAATGACGGTCTTACGGACCAAGAATCGATTGATGAATGGTTCGCCTTTTTTAATGGGAAAGGGTTGGAATTATTAGACTTCCTAATCAAAAGGAAGCAAAGAAAACTAAATAGAATAGATCAAACGATAGGAGAAATAAAGGGAGAACTGGAGACACATAAGGATAAGTTGGAACTCACAACTATGATGACACAACTAAATAAAGACCTTGTGAAGAAAGACAGGGAAGTGCAAGCAAGGAAAAGTAAGAAATATATTAGAGATATTAATGATTTTAAAAATGAAGATGTTTTTAAATGGCAAAGACAAGGAGGGAGCTCTGATCCTATTTCTACATTTTCCACGCCTGAGAAGAACATGTCACAAGTAAACAGGCTAGAGGGACCACAACAAAATGATCAACAATATATAAACAAAATGGAGGTATCTAGATATCCGAGACAAGAAGAGAGCCGAAATGACTATAATTATTCGACTCCACAGAGGAGTGATAGGAGACCACCTCACCCCAATCAGACCCCACAAAATGGAGGTAAAAAACCATACTGGAAAAACAATAACAATTCTAATAGGAGGGGACAAAATAATAACTACAACAGACCGGGCTATGACCAAAGAGATAACAGAGGCCCACCGCAAGGAGCATATGGACAACGAGGAAGGAGCCCACCACACAACTATGGAAATGGCCATAGAGACAGTTGGGGCCCACCTCAGGGCCATACCTACTCTCATGACCAATATTCGGTACCGACGTACAATCACTATGCCCCATTAAGGGACCACTATGAGGAGAATAGAGACGGGAGAAGCCAAAATTATTATCAGGACGCCTATCAGAATAGGCCTTTTTTAGGGAGAGGTATGGAGACTCACCCACAGAGACGTCCAAACGATACCAGGGACATAAGGAGAAGTCCACCAAGAAGAGAGGAAAGAGGGCCGGAAAAAGATTACAGGCAAAGAAGAGACTGAAAGGGGAGGGGATCTTCAACCTGAGTGGGCAGCCCTTATCTCAAGAGGAAATAGGTGTACTCGATAAAGGGCTAAAATACGCTCCCACTAAGAATATGGACAAATTTGAGACGTATCTAGGAGTACAAAAATATGTTAGGACATTAAACATTAAAAAATATCTAGCGAGCAATCCCATCAAAAAACGCATCCAGGTAGCGGATCAGGATGTGACACATAGTGAATTAAGGAATAGATCGGTGTTCAACCCAACGGTCTCCAATAATAAACATGTTGAAGTATTCAAAAAGGTAGTGCTACAAGATCTCAAGGACCTAAAAATCAAGAAGCGTGAGGATCCCAAGTTTATGAAAAATGGGATTAAGAAACTATCAAAGCGGAAAGATATCGTTATCCGACCCGCCGACAAGGGCGGAGGAATTGTCATCCTCTCAAAAGTACAGTACTGCGATAATATGAAGAAGCTACTAGGAGATAACACTACATATACAAAACTAACCAAGAACCCCATGTTTAAATGTAGGAAAGAACTTGAGCAGGTAGTTCACCTCGGGCTGAAAAAGGATATCCTGAGTAAAAAAGAAGCCAAATACCTGATTCCAGAGGCATGCAGGACTCCGATTATTTACGCCTTACCAAAAATACACAAGGATAAAATTGATCCCCCGTTTAGGCCCATAGTGAATGGGATTGACTCCCTCACCTCTAGAATGGGGGAATACATAGATAAATTCTTACAACCTGTGGTCACAAAAACCGAAGCCTATCTGAGAGACACGAAGCAGGTATTGCAAATATTAGAAGAACTACCTGAAGAGGAAGGACCCTGGATTATGGCATCAGTTGATGTCTCTTCATTGTACACGGTGATTCAACACTATCAAGCCTGTGAGGCTGTAAAATGGGGCCTAAGAAAGTACAGCACGTTGTCGTGCTCCCAGCGTAAATATTTGGTTAAATGTCTGGACTTTTGCCTTAAAAACAGTTATTTTTGGCATAACCGTGAGTACTTCCATCAAAGAACTGGAGTGGCGATGGGAGCCAAATTTGCTCCCAGTGTGGCATGCTTATTCATGGCCCAATGGGAAGGGGAAGCGGTATACACTAACAGACCCAGAGAACTGGCTATATATAAAAGGTATATAGACGATATTCTGATACTCTGGAGAGGCGAAACAACCAGCCTAGTTAGATTCTTGGAAGGACTAAATATTAATAACAGAAACATTAAACTATCCTGGGAAGTGAGTACCGGATCAATATCTTTCCTAGATCTAGAAGTGACACAAAATAATAACAAATTATATACAAAGACCCATTTCAAAAATGTCGATAGGAATAGTTACTTGCCAAGAGGTAGCTGCCATCACACCAACTGGCTGTGTAATATTCCTAAGGGTCAACTGATAAGATTACGCAGAAACTGTACAAACACTAAGGACTACCACCTACAGGCTGAAAAGATAGGCCAGAGGTTCATAAATAAGGGATATGACAATGAAGACATTAGAAAGAAAATTACAGAAGTCGAAAATATGGATCGAACCACTCTAATTAGAGATAAAACCACCCCGGCACGAGGGACGGATGGGATACCGCTCATACTAAACTACAACGCTCAACACAAGAAATTTGAAAAGATTATCAGAAAACACTGGCACATCCTACGCTTAGATGTACACTTACAGGAATTGTTGCCTGAATACCCTAAATTTGTGTACAAAAAGGCAATGACTTTAAGGGACAAGATAGTCAAGAACGTCCCCGACCCCCCACCCACAGGCCTGACTTTCTTCACTGGTAAAGGGTTCTTCCCATGTAAAAGGTGCTTTGCATGCTTAAAAACAAAACGCCCAGCTGAAAAGAAATTTAATTTTACGTCTACAAGCACTGGGAACACGTACGAAATAAAAGATTTCGTATGCTGTAATACCGAGGGAGCGGTGTACGTGTTGCAATGCAGTTGTGGCTTGCAATACGTAGGCCGCACCAAAAGACCTTTAAGGGTACGAATAAAAGAGCATGTTAAAAACATCATTAATGGCTTCGACAAGCACAGCGTTTCCAGGCACTTTTGCATACACCATAACAAGGACCCTACCCAGCTTATGTTTTGGGGTATCGAACCCTACAAAAGACATTGGAGAGGGAGCCATAAGGTCAGAACACTAAGTCAGGCAGAGTCTAGATGGATTTTCACTTTAGACACTTTTGCGCCCCAGGGACTCAATATTGATTTTGACCTTAATTGTTTTATTAGTGATTTTTGACTACATTATTTATAAGCTTCTTTTGTTAGGATGTTTTAAAATTACTATTATGTGAATTTTGGATCTCCTTTCCGGTGTCCTCTCCTAAATTGAGAGTGATTCTGATATTTTGACATATTCTATCTTATCCTATTCTATTTTTATATATATTCTATTCCCCTTTTTTTACTCAGTCTCTGTTTTTAGTGTCACTCTTGGAGATCGATTATGACTACCGCTCATACTAAACTATAACGCTCATATCAGAGTGATTCTGATATTTTTACATATTCTATCTTATCCTATTCTATTTTTATATATATTCTATTCCCCTTTTTTTACTCAGTCTCTGTTTTTAGTGTCACTCTTGGAGATCGATTATGACTACCGCTCATACTAAACTATAACGCTCATATCAGAGTGATTCTGATATTTTTACATATTCTATCTTATCCTATTCTATTTTTATATATATTCTATTCCCCTTTTTTTAATTAGTCTATGTTTTTAGTGTTACTCTTGGAGATCGATTATGACTCCCGTTAGGACCATCTATGATGGCCGTTATCATGGAATTCTTACATCCTAGTCCAATATATTGTTGATCTCATATACACACAATTTTAGCTATAACTTTTAATTCTTTCCCATACCACTCAGTCTATACACTGGTAGTGATCTAGTAAATAGTCGTAAGTGTGTTTTAGATCACTGTCTCCCTCCTAGACATCACTGCTTTTTAGATGGACCTGTTGATAATTTATATCGCCAATAGCTGATTCCCAATTATTGGCCATGCTATACCACACACCTTAAGATTTTATATAATTATCGATATCTCTTACACATAATAATTTTATGACTATGGTTTTACTAGTGTAGCTTTTATTTTGATTTTATTTAATCACTTTCAATTTTAATATATTCGTCCAGTATTGCCCATACTTTTCTTTCTTGTTGTTTTATGCTAGATGTCATTTTAGAAACGAACGTTATTGCGCAGGTGCGCTAATGAGAAGGGTTGCTCTGTTATTACCTTTGGGGCTGCGCCAATAAGAATAATGTTTCCTGGGTATTTCCCAGCGGGCTATAACAGTTAATGATCATCTACAATAAAAAATACCCCCACAAAATGATCGCAAGTGAGGCTTGCACATTTCCTGCCACTGTCACGTCCGTTGACCATTACTCTATATATATTAGCCCACGAGAAAATGGCCGTAGATGGGGCCACAATGGACTTCACAAAAATGGCTGCTAATTACTGACACTATTTATACGTCCGCCCTTACCCCAGTTGTTATTCCCTGATGAAGTCATTTGACGATACGCGTAGGAACACAATTGGCCAGTAAGGACACCGGAAGTGACGTCCGGAAGCGCGAACGTGACACGCGTTCGTTTAAGTTGTGCTTTTATTATTGTTTTAAATGTGAGTACCTTACCTTCGTTTTATACCCAATAAATTGTGAATACGTACTTCACTATTGGAGTGTTCCCCTTGCTTTCTCTGCATGTTACAACGTGCCCATGGTGAATGAGAGTCCAGGATTACATCACCTACTGAACCTACATTGGACAACAAGCGTCACTTTGGAAATGCTGTTTACCTTACAGCAGTAAGGTAAGGTAATTACTGCACCTAGTGTGAGGATATTATACGCATAGGAGCACTGGTGGAATCCACCCCCTGCTTTTGGAGCACGCAGGATACTGCCTTGTTGATCATCAAATGGACGCATTTTATCACTAAATGGATATGCTCTCCATATAACTATAGTTCACCTTATTTTTGTTTTTGGAATTTTTGCTCAAACACACATTTCACTGCTTATGGACTATTAGTATTTTGTTCAGACACGTGATACACTACACATGGATTATTAGTATTTTGTGTATTCTTTGATCTGTTTTGCACTTTTATAACGACACTCAGTTGTGTTTTTTTTTTTTTTTTTTTTTTTTTTTTTTTTTTTTGTTTTTTTTTATTTTTTTTTTTTTTTTTTTTTTTTTTTTTTTTTTATTTTTTTTTTTTCATATCATTTATATATTTGGATATATACTTAATATCATCTCACTGTCATCTATAGAGGATTTTTCATATCAAGTTTTTTGTCAAGCGCACAATGTGACCTGGTTTATTGCACTTTAATATTTATGCACATTGTCTGAGCTTATTTAAACATGCAGTTTCACATTTTAGTTTATTTCTGTTTTGGTTGTCACTTGAGTACATGTTAATTTAATTAGATCTAAGTAGTCGGAGCGCAACACCATTTCTTAATTACTTTCTAAGTCTGCCAGACTTTTGGGTAAAAAAAAGTCCGCCGGAGCCTACACACAGGCGGATTGTCTGGCGGATTGTCTGGTCGACTTGAGTCCGCCGGACTTTTCCACCGGATTGTTTGATCGTGTGTATGAGGCATATGGGGCAATAGCTCCTCTCAAAAACGCGAGTTTGGTGGGGTTTTTTTTTTTTTTTTGCCTGTAAGAGGATATGCCTGAGAACGCCTGAAAAAGCCATAGTGTGCATGGACACATTGGCTAATATGGAGGGGAGTTTCTAAACAGAAAAAATAAGAGCTCAAAAGCCTGTAGGAGCCGCTTCTTTGAGCTCCTTTGAGCTGCAGTGTGCATGAACACTTAGTGTGTACCAGGCTTAAAACTGCATCAGAAGAACAGGCAGTGGCGCCCCGTCAATATGGGGTGCAGGGGCACCGTCCCCCTAATCCATGTGCCTGGCCCCTAAACTACATACAGGGCGCCGGACACATGGATTTTAATGGAGTTTTATTTTACCACTTCAGCCCTGGAAGATTTGGCTGCTGAATGACAGAACCATTTTTTGGGATTCAGCACTGCGTCGCTTTAACTGACAGTTGCGCAGTCATGCAACGCTGCACCCAAACAAAATTGACGTCCCACAAATAGAGCTTTCTTTTGGTGGTATTTGATCGCCTCTGTGGTTTTTTATTTTTTGCGCTATAAACAAAAAAAGAGCAACAATTTTGAAAAAACACAATATTTTGTACTTTTTGCTATAATAAATATCCCCATTTTTTTTTTCTTTTTAAATGCACATTTTTTCTCAGTTTGGCCAATAAGCGTATATTGATAGGTTTGCGCAAAAATTATAGCGTCTACAAAATAGGGGATAGATTTATGGCATTTTAATTTTTTTTACTAGTAATGTCGGCGATCTGCATTTTTTTTATCGGGACTGTGACATTACGGCAGACACATTTTTGGGGCCATTGGCATTTATACAGTGATCAGTGCTATAAAACTGCACCGATTACTGTAAAAATGTCACTGGGAGGGAAGGGGTTAACACTAGGGGGTGATCAAGGGGTTAATGTGTTCCCTGTGGGTTTTTCTAACTGTAGGGGGAGGGGACTGACCTAGAGGAAATGACAGATCGTGGTTCCTAGCTATTAGGAACTCACAACAGGGATTTGTGTGCTTACACACACACACGTCCCTGTTATGCCTCTCGTGCCTGTGATCGCTCATGGCCGGCAGTCATCGCGACTGTCGACCATGAGCATCGGCACCCCTGCAGTGCAGCAGGCGCATTCGCACACGCCCGCTTTCCCGATCCTGCAAGCTGACGTATAGCTACGACAGCTCGCAGGATTGTGCCGACCTGCCGCAGTATAATGACGACAGCTGGTCAGCAAACGGTTACGTTTATGATTAGAGCCTGGGGCTCTAATTGGCTTTAAAAAAAGGATGGGCCCGGCGCGCAGAGCACTGTGCCCTGAGCCCACCCAGTTGTGTGACATTCACAAATTAATAGTCACTAATGTCTTCCTGCTTCTCTTCCCAGCCAATCAGGAAGCGGGTCCTGAGACCATATTGGCCAGGGAGTCTTAGGGCTCCCGGTTAATTGGGTCTCAGGATCCACTTCCTGTTCGGCCGGGAGGATAAGCAACGCCCCCCCCCCCCCCGGAGCTGATTGTCGCCTTCCCAACTCCATAGACCCTGTCCCATCCTCCTAGCAAAGTCCTTAGCAGAAGCCCGGGCCAGGAGCGTGTATTTGCTGCAGCTCTCCGTCAGGGAAAGCCGCTCTTCATGCGCCAAAAAGGAGATTGCAGCAGCAGATGGGAGGATGAGCAGTATGAGTACCAAGGCTGGCCTGTGAGAGGGGGTGGTTTTGGCTTCATGCAAGGGTAATACAATAAAAAATATACTAAATTGGAGTGCAGGAAAGGCCTGGCAATAGATAGTACAGCTGGTAAGCATCCCTAACATTTTTGACAAGAGCGATATCTGTGTATTGGCACCATTGGGAACATTTTTCCCCAACTAATTGACTGTGAATTTGCTTTTTCAGGAAAGAGCAAACTATAAGAGGCCAGAATTCAACTTTTGCAGGTGCAAGAAAAAAAAAATATCTGCAGTGTGGTATATTCCTATATGCTCAAAAGAAATGTATGGTCACGGCATGCACTTTCAGTTTAGATTAGCATTGTAATAGCAATATAAACAATAAGTATTTTTGACATTCCAATTTAAAATTACTTGAAAAATCTCCTTTTATTTTCTTAGTGCTGCCTGTCTGCTGGTCATGTCATTTCACAATTTTATGGATTCACTGCGCGCTTTGTAGATTCTCCTCTGATGTTTACGTTCAATTTCTAAGGACTACATATCCCATGGTACCTTGCTGCCTGCAAACATTGATTCCTATACCCCTCTTCACAGCACCTCTGTAGTTCAGAAGGCAGGTTCTGAGAAATGTGTGACACAACAGTGCCCACTTAAAGTGGTTATAAACCTGTTTTTTTTTTTTTTTTTTAAACTAAAAATAACGAACATGGCTATACTTACCTGCTCTGTGCAAAAGTTTTGCACAGAGAAGCCCCGATCCTCTTCTTCTGGAGTGTCCCACCGACACTCTAAATTCCTCCTCTTCACACGGTGCCCCAACAGAAAGTTGCTTTCTATGGGGGCACCCCTGCAGGCTCACTCCCGAGTCGTGCTGCTGCTTCCATTTACACAGACAGCGGGACTTAACCCCGCTCCCTATGTCAGAGGATTTGATTGACAGCAGCGGGAGCCATTGGCTAGTCCAATGAGGAGAGAGACAGCGGCTTTTTCATATCACTGGATTGGATCGGGCTCGGGTAAAAAAAAAAGGGGGGTTGGGAGCTGCAGCAAAGTAGTTTTTTTATCTTAATGCATAGAATGTATTAAGGTGAAAAACCTTAAAGTGATTTGTAAAGGTGTTTTTTTTTGTTTTGTTTTTTAAATAACAAACATGTTATACTTACCACCTCTGTGCAAGGGTTTTGTAAAGAGCTGCCCTTATCCTCCTTTTCTTGGGTCCCCCGGGGGCACTCCTCCTCCACATTGAGTGCCCCCACCAAGATCCGCATTCCCTGGGGGCATTCATGTGGTCTCTGATCGCCTCTTGTGCCATATCTGCAGTCTCTTGTGTCATGTCCACAGTCTATTACAATCACTTGTGCCATGTATGCAGTCTCTTACAGTCTTTTGTGCCATGTCCGCAGTCTTTAACAGTCTCTTGTGCCATGTCCGCAGTCTCTGACAGTCTCTTGTGCTATGTCCGCAGTCTTATGGTCTCTTGTGCCATGTCCACAGTCTCTGACAGTTTCTTGTGTCATGTTTGCAGTCTCTGATGGTTGGGGGGTGGCACCAAAATGCACCTTCACAAAAATCCTTGCCCTGGCCATAATGCTACTGGGTTCTGGAGATACATTAAGGTGCCATTCAAAATGAAAATGAATGGCACCGCAATACATTGCACCTGCCAGTTGCTTCACTGTGCAGGTTCTGCAACACAATTGTGTGAACGAGCCTTAAGTGTGCATTGAAAAGGAATCAACTCAAAGCTCACAAAACACAAGCCTAAAGTTTTGCGAGCCATGTCACTGAAATGATTCCATGTCTACGCTTTGTTTGATATGATTAACTACTTTCCGACCACAATACGTATATATAATTCGCAGTTTCCAAGCAGTTTACCGGGATTATGGCTAAAGATATCGGCCATAACCCTGTATCTTTTTTTTTTTTTTTTTTCAGCCGGCGGCCAGCTCTTTGGCTTGATTCACACTAACGCGTTTTTTTGATGCATTTTGCATTTTGCAGAAATGCAGGGAAATTTTTTAACATGGGTTCCTATGGAACATGTTCACATCAATGCATTTTTGTGCCTCTGCATTTTTGGAAAGGGTCTGGGACTTTTTTTCATGCAAAATGCAGCGTTTTACATGTAAGGCCCCTTTCACACTGGGGCGGTTTTCAGGCGCTACATCGCTAAAAATAGCCCCTTTGTAGCGCCTGAAAAAAACGGCCCCTTTCACTCCAATGTGAAAGCCAGAGGGCTTTCACACTGGAGCGGTGCGCTAGCAGGACGGTGAAAAAAGTCCTGCTAGCCGCATCTTTGGAGTGGTGAAGGAGCGGTGTATTTACCGCTCCTAAAACTCTCCTACCTATTGAAATCAATGGGGCAGCACGGCTATACCGCTGGCAAAGCGGCGCTTTGCGGGTGGTTTTAGCCCTTTTTCAGCCACTAGCAGGAGTTAAAAGCGTTTTTACTGTGATTTGTGTTTATTTTTTTTATTTTTTTTCACTGTATATAGCTGGATGCTGAGCAACCACAGTGTAAAAAAAAAAACCCCAAACGCGGTAAAAACGTGTGTCCAAAAACACTACAAGCACCGCAAAAAGCACTGCAAAAATGCTCAAAAGCAACATGCATACATGTGAATCGAGCCTTTCTTGCAAGCGTTCTGAGCGGCTTATGAGCCACTGGAACGCTTTCAGATGCAGCGGGAAGGGACGCCCCCTCCCGCTCCCGCCACTTGCCGGTGTGTCTCGGGCTTACCATCTCCACCGGTTCGTCTGAGAAACTATCTGACAGCTGGTCACAGAGGCTATAAAAGACTAGATCATCTTCGATCACCTCTATGGCCTTGGAGGATTGGAGCAACATCATGATGTCACTTCCGGTCCAGGCTGGATGTAAACAAATGATTATAATTTTTTTTCAAAGCATCAGATTTTTTTTGATCTTTTGCTTTAAGGCCTGGTTCACACCTATGCATTTTTTAGCACATTCTCAATTTTGCAGACACACACTACAGTCCATTTAACATGGTTTCCTATGGATGTGGTTCATATCTGTGCATTTTATGGAAAGGGCCAGGGACTTTTTTTCTGGTTTTTGGTTCCATAAACTTCAATGGATCAAAAACGTGTTTTGAAAAACGCAAAATTCACCTGGAATATGCGAACTGCAACCTACATAGGTGTGAACCAGGCCTTAAAAGCTGTTTTTGACCTCAAATCTCTCGATAAAGAGGACCTGTTATCCTTATTTCTATTACAAGGGATGTTTACATTACAATTACGTTATAATAGGAATAAAAGTGATAAAAAAAAATAATTAAAAGGAACAAAAAAAAAAAGTAAAGCACCCCAATCACTCCGAACTCACACGCAGAAGCGAACGCATAGGTAAGTCACGCACTCATATGTAAATTGTGTTTGCATGACACATGTGCCGTATCATCATGAATGATAGAGCGAGAGTAACAATTCTAGTACTAGACCTCCACTGTAACTCAAAACGGGTAACCTGTAAAGGTGTTTAAAGGCGTCTCCTATGGAGATTTTTAAGCACCACAGTTTGTCGTTATTCTATGAGCATGCGCAATTTTAAACAATTTTTCCAAAAAAAAGTGTTTAAAAAAGCAATGTTCAAATACTGCGTAAAATAATTTGCAATGATTGCCATTTTATTCCCTAGGGTCTCTGCTAAAAAATTATATGTTTGGGGGTTTTAAGAAATTTTTACTAACAAAAAATAGTGACAGAAAAGGCCTGGTCAGCAAGTAATTAATTGTAGTCCAGCTTGTGTTGGTGTGGTTTCTGCTTTGGGAACGGCACTTTATGCTCGCCAGGGAATCCCTTGACTTCAAGAGCCATTGCATTTTCCTTCTGACCATAACACATTAGATCGGGTAGATAATCAGTTGCCTACAGACTTACCACTTTTTTTTTTTATTGCGGAAAACTGGGTTGAATTAAGTTTAAACATTGTTTTTCAGTTCAGTTAATGCCAATGGTGTGGTAAGTGTAAAGCAAGTGAGAAGAGCATTTGCACATATGCACACTATTTATATTAATATCTAATTTAGCCTTGCACATATATGAGCTGCCTGGGATAAAAGTCTCGTTTTCTTTAACAAGTCAAACAGTATATTGTGCAGGCAAAATCACAAGTATAAAAAAACTGATCTTAGAGTCTAACATTTCAAACACCTGTTTGCTCAAACACCAATGCCCAACACGATAATCAATAGATACAGTATCTCACAAAAGTGAGTACACCCCTCACATTTTTGTAAATATTTTATTATATCTTTTCATGTGACAACACTGAAGAAATGACACTTTGCTACAATGTAAAGTAGTGAGTGTACAGCTTGTATAACAGTGTAAATTTGCTGTTCCCTCAAAATAACTCAACACACAGCCATTAATGTCTAAACCACTGGCAACAAAAGTGAGTACACCCCTAAGTGAAAATGTCCAAATTGGGTCCAAAGTGTCAATTATTTAGTGTGGCTACTATTATTTTCCAGCACTGCCTTAACCCTCTTGGCATGGAGTTCACCAGAGCTTCACAGGTTGCCACTGGAGTCCTCTTCCACTCCTCCATGACGACATCATGGAGCTGGTGGAGGTTAGAGGCCTTGTACTCCTTCACCTTCTGTTTGAGGATGCCCCACAGATGCTCAATAGGGTTTAGGTCTGGAGACATGCTTTGCCAGTCCATCACCTTTACCCTCAGCTTCTTTAGCAAGGCAGTGGTTGTCTTGGAGGTATGTTTGGGGTCATTATCATGTTAGAATACTGCCCTGCAACCCAGTCTCCAAAGGGAGGGGGATCATGCTCTGCTTCAGTATGTCACAGTACATGTTGGCATTCATAGTTCCCTCAATGAACTGTAGCTCCCCAGTGCCGGCAGCACTCATGCAGCCCCAGACCATGATACTCCCACCACCATGCTTTACTATAGGCAAGACACACTTGTCTTTGTACTTCTCATCTGGTTACCTCCACACACACACTTGACACCATCTGAACCAAATAAATGTATCTTGGTCTCATCAGACCACAGGACATGGTTCCAGTAATCCATGTCCTTAGTCTGCTTGTCTTCAGCAAAATATTTACAAAAATGTGAGAGGTGTGCTCACTTTTGTGAGATACTGGGGGTAATTTACTAAGATGAATGCGCTGCACCGGTTCATACCTTAATTTGTGTGCCAGATAAATTATTAATTGCGCATGTGAACCGGCGCACGCATAAGCGCAGCAGATGCTAATATGCCATTGATAATAGCGTACGCCATATCATTAACAGTCCATTCACATAGGGGCAACACGACTTCCAGCGCAACTTTGGGAGACAACTTGGACACGACTTGAGTATGAATCGCAGCGCGACTTGGAGCGACGTTAACATGACTTGGGGCAACTTACAACACTACTTTAAGTTATAAAGGAAAATAAACTGCGCTTGAGTGAAACAGCTAAAGGGTGCAATAATCTATAAAAAAGGCAGCAGCAGTAAGTGAGATACACACACCTAACAACAATAAGGAAATACAAAAAGCTGCGCCGAACAGGGAAATAATTTATACCTAACTACCCAGAGTAAAAATTTTTTTAAAGATTATAAATGGTTGATACATTCAAAATTTAAAATAAAAAATGACAATTAATATGCTTTCTTAATTGGAGAGTTCATAAAAAAAGTCCATAAACAATCCAAAGTTGCGATCCTTTATGAGGACACCATGGTGATTACACATACACGAGATGCGCACAAGTGCCCGTCACCATAAAGTGAGTGCGCTTACCAGATGGAAGCTTAATTAAAGCGTTGTAAGTAAATCCTCAGTCTCCTCAATCTACTCCTCCTTATAGTGGATCAGCTGACCGTAGTGAAAAGCAGCATTCACATATAAACATCTCATTCCACGATCCCAAAAAATACTATCAATGGCTCCAGGGAAGAAAGGGAAACCAACATAGTGTAACACCGTTTTGGAAATTTTATTAGAGCAAAAAAATAATGCACTTACATGAGCATCGATTCAGATACAACGTGCAGAGTAGAACATACAAAGCCGGCCGGCATTCGGGAGCCCGTCCTTCCCTTCTACAATGTGATGGCGTCACTGCGTGCCTTCCCAGACGCGTTTCGTCATAAATTACGTTGTTCCCCATTGACAACGTCATTTATGACGAAACACGTCTGGGAAGGCACGCAGTGACGCCATCACATTGTAGAAGGGAAGGACGGGCTCCCGAATGCCGGCCGGCTTTGTATGTTCTACTCTGCACGTTGTATCTGAATCGATGCTCATGTAAGTGCATTATTTTTTTGCTCTAATAAAATTTCCAAACGGTGTTACACTATGTTGGTTTCCCTTTCTTCCCTGGAGCGTGGGGGTCCCCCTCAAAATCCATACCAGACTCTTATCGGCGCATGCAACCTGGCAGGCTGCAGGAAAAGGGGGGGGGGTGACAGAGCGTCCCCCATCCTGAACCGTACCAGGCCATATGCCCTCAACATTGGGAGGGTGCTTTGGGGTACCCCCAAAGCACCTTGTCCCAATGTTGATGAGGACCCTGGCCGGTGGTTGTGGGGGTCTGCGGGCGGGGGGGCTTATCGGAATCAGGAATCCCCCCCTTTAACAAGGGGACCCCCAGATCCTGACCTCCCCCCCTGTGTGAAATGGTAAGGGGGTACAAAAGTACCCCTACCATTTCACAAAAAAGTGTCAAAATGTTAAAAATTACAAGAGCCAGTTTTTGACAATTCCTTTATTAAAGTCTTCTTCTTCTTTCCATCTTCTTCGGGTCTTCTCCCTTCTTCTTTCCTTCATCCTTCGGTTTCTTCATCCGATCCTCTGCTTCTTGCTCCGTGGTTCTCGTCCGGCATCTTCCTCCACGGCATCTCTTCTTCCTCGCTTCGTTCTCGGGCCGCTCCGCGCAATGGCCACGCTTCGGCCATGGCCTCGTTTCGCTCACCAATTTTTTATTGTAACTCTATGTCCACTTGGATGGTGGGTCTTGAACCTGGACTCAGTGCACAGGTGCCGTTTATCTTCGGAGACCTTCGGCATCTCCTTGTCCTCCGTACTGCGCAAGCGCAGTACAGGGCGAACACTATCCGACAGGGGACAGTATTCAATACAACACCAGAAGCAAACCTTATAAGATGACCCCACATAGTCCCCAAAAACAGGGAAGCATAGAGTAAGTAACAATCCATGCAGACAAAAGCCCTTTCTTACTTTCCATCTTTTCTACACTAGATTATTAGTTTCATCTCTCTTCCCCATGGAAAATCCTTTTGGAGATTATAGTTTACACACTGATAGATGACTTTATACATTACAGGATGCTCTCGCACATAATAAAAACACAAATGCTGCCAGCAGATGATTATTACTACTTGTTCAGTGTATTTTATATACAGGCTCTATATGCAATCTTCATTCCATTAAGCTTATATACAATAGTGAAATCAAATCTGGTTTTCAGTGTTATATAATTCATTCTCATAATTTTATATGGCAAGTTTATTGTACCTTACCCATATACCCTATTGTATTTATATACTTGATTTGTATTTAAACCAATTTGTCAGATTCTTGTGCAAGACCACAAGACTGAGGAAATGATATATTTAAACTACAAACTGCATTTTTGTTGTAATAAATTTGATTTGTCTGTTACAAACACAACAACCCTGACCCATTGGCAAATGTTACTACGGGCATCTCTGCCACTTGAGAAGTCTATGGATATTTTAGATAAACAAATGCTATAAAAAGCCGCGCTAAGGTTTATACTTGGTTGCTGCCGCCCTACAGATCCTCAGCCCCCACCAGAAGGCTGTGGATGTGCAAATAATTTATAAAGAAGTTATAGGGCCCAAGGCGCTACCCCAAAAATTATATGAACTAGATCAATATTTGTGAGGGGTTTCCAAATTCCTCTCTACCACCGGAGGAAAAAACCTCCTAAGCAAAAGGAAGACCGGACTGACTGTGTCTTCTCTGATAATGAGAACACGCTCCGTATATTTTATCGGACTATAATATCCCATAGGGTTATCAAATTGTATAAAGTATTTCCCTATCCTGAGAGCGTATAGACACCATACACTTAAAATGGGCAAATTGGACAACCCGTCCTCTGCATACACACTCCCAAAACTATTGTATAAGGCAATACAGAATGTTGGGATGGATTAAATAAATGAAAAATTATAAGTAATTGTAAAAAAAAAGGAATAAGAACATAAATATCAAACAAAAGTTCTCCAAAATTCATAAAGTGCAATGTGTGCAAAAGCATGTGCAAAAGAAATACAACACCAGCTATTTTTATATCCCTAGAGGAGGGAGTCCATCTTTGCCGCATCATCGCCCGGATCGTCATCCTGTGTACACACACTGCTTCCAGCTTCTCTGCCCGCTGATGCCGGCTGAGGAGAGGATCCATCACATTGCCACAAGCCTTTTTTTAAAGGGGACCATCCTAGATATAAAGAATACGGACAAGTGAAAGGAGGTGGACGAATCAAATGAAAACAGTTGGATACTGTGGGACCACATGCACTTAACCCCTTAGGGGGACAAAGATCTGGTGAGTGGGGACCCGAGTGGGCGAGCACGGAAGTCACTGGATTTTTCTGATCAAGCACTAAAGTCACTTTTAACCTGATTCGTTATCCACTTCATAGTTCCTGAGACCTCTTACACATTGACTGAGCACATTATTTTTATTTTTATATAGATTTTTAAAAAAGCAATTTTGGGATATAAAAATAGCTGGTGTTGTATTTCTTTTGCACATGTTTTTGCACTTTTGCGCACATTGCACTTTATGAATTTTGGAGAACTGTTTTTTTTGCGCATAATTTGGACTTTATTGTCACATGGACTAATGATGAATGATGCTTCCCTTTTTGCACATGAAGATACATAGTGTGGAATAGCTGTATCGTATAGAAGCATTGTGTTTGAGCACCCCACATTTATATTTATGATCTGACTTTTGTTTGATATTTATATTCTTATTAGTTTTTTTTACAATTACTTATAATTTTTCATTCGTTTAATCCATCCCAACATTCTGTATTGCTTTATACAATAGTTTTGGGAGTGTGTATGCAGAGGACGGGTTGTCCAATTTGCCCATTTTAAGTGTATGGTGTGTATACGTTCTCAGTATAGGGAAATACTTTATACAATTTGATAACCCTATGGGATATTATAGTCCGATAAAATATACGTAGCGCGTTCTCATTATCAGAGAAGACACGGTCAGTCCGGTCTTCCTTTTGCTTAGGAGGTTTTTTTCTCCGGTGGTAGAGAGGAATTTGCAAACTCCTCCCCAATATTGATCTAGTTCATATAATTTTCAGGGTAGCGCCTTGGGCCCTATAACTTCTTTATAAATTCAATGGCTTTTTTATTTCCTCTCTACAAATAACTAACATTCAGCCAAAAGATACTGAACATATGGACAGATACGTCAGACATCAACACACAAAAACGAGGCAGTGTTTGTAAGTGTTCTACTAGAGTTCAGTTCTGAAAGACAGAATCTTATTGATGTGTTCATTGGATGCAGCTTGGCAAACAGGAATTACAGCAATAGTTGGTTGCAGGGTCGGACCTGCAAGAGTAAAGACAGCCTTTAACCACTTGACAACTGGGCACTTAAACCCTCCTCGTGACCAGACCAATTTTCAGCTTTCGGTGCTCTCACACTTTGAATGACAATTACTCAGTCATGTAATACTGTACCCAAATGATTTTTTTGTCCTTTTTTTCATACACATCGAGCTTTCTTTTGGTGGTATCTGATCACCTCTGAGGTTTTAAATTTTTTTACGCTATAAATGAAAAAAGACCGAAAATTTAGAAAAAAAGAACACATTTTTCATTGTTTCTGTGATAAAATGTTGCTAATTATTAAATTTTCTTCATAAATTTTGGCAACAATTTATACTGCTACATATCTTTGGTAAAAATACACTCACTTTGTGAAAGTTAGAGAGTCTACAAGTTGTGGTGCAAATCATAAAAAAATGATCACACCTGATGTCTCAAAAAATCTAATTTCTAGCGACCCGAACAAGCCAGGAAAGTACAAATGCCCCCAAATGACTTTGACCATTTTTTTAAAGTAGACATTCCAAGGTATTTAGTAAGAGGCATGGTGAGGTTTTTGAAGTTGTAATTTTTTCCCACAATTCTTTGCAAAATTAAGATTTTTTTTTTCCCCACAAAATTGTCATTGTAATAGGTTATTTCTTTCACATGGCATGTGTATATATACCACACGCCCCAAAATACATTCTGCTACTCCTCCTGAGTATAACGATACCACATGTGTGGGACTTTTTCACAGCCTGGCCACTTAGAGAGGCCCAACATGCAGGGAGCACCATCACATGTTCTAGGAGCATAAATTACACTTCTAACTTGTTGACTACCTATTACACTTTTGAAGGCCTTGGAACACCAGGACAATGACACGTGACACTGATGTGGCACTGATGATAGATGGCACTTATACGTGGAACTGATGGCACATGACATTGATGTGGCACTGATGATAGATGGCACTTATACGTGGCACTGATGACACTGATGTGGCACTAATACGTGGCATTGATGACACGTGACACTGATGACAGATGGCACTAATACATTGCACTGATGACAGATGGCACTAATATGTGACACTAATACATGGCACTGATGACAGGTGGCACTAATACGTGGCACTGATGACACGTGACACTGATAACAGATGGCATGTGGCACTGATGACACGTGACACTGATGACAGATGGCACTAATATGTGGCACTGATGACCAATGGCACTAATATGTGGCACTGATGACAGATGCCAATAATGGCACTGATGACACGTGACACTGATGACAGATGGCACTGATACGTGACACTGATAACAGATGGCACGTAACACTAACAGGTGGCACTGATGACACGTGACACTGATGACAGATGGCACTAATATGTGGCACTGATGACAGATGGCACTAATACATGGTACTGATGACAGATGGCACTAATACGTGACACTGATGACAGATGGCACTTATACGTGGCACTGGGGCCAGGTGACACTGGGGACAGAAGGCACTGTGGGCACTTTATTTTTGCTTTTTTGTGTACACTCACGCTGCAGCCGTTCGCTCTCTCTCCTCACACGCTGTCTCTGTGTGAGGAGGGAGAGCCGGCAATGAGAGATCTCATATGTTTACATATAAGATCATCTCTCATTGGACACTCAGATTGAGTGCTAAATGGCCGCTGTGATTGGCCATTTAGCATGATCTGTGATTGGCTGTGTCCAAGGGACACGGACAACGACGTGCAGAGAGGAAATAAACAGGAGGATGTCCAGGGACACTCTCCCGGCAATTGGAGTCCACGCTGTAGCCGTCTATAGGCTATAGCACGGACACCTAGTGGTTAAGAGCATCTCAAACCTTCTGTATGCAGAAACCTTAAAGCTAGGGAAACACCCTAGCCATGAGGGCCAGCTTGTGGGCCCCAAAAGAGACCGACACCTCTGTAGATGCCCCTGCTGTATCCTCCATCTTTAGGGTATCCCGCACTGCTAGGTAAGTGCACCTACAAGTGATTTTTCCTGTGCTGACCTGGAGACAGTCATTCTCACTGTCCGAATGGTCCTGGTCCGCATCCTCTGAAACCCCAGAACAAGGGCTGCCTGACACAGCGGGACCAGAGTTTGAATCAGAGCTTTCCCCAGAAGACGGTGGGGGGGAGGCGTTTTTTACCCCCTTTGCGCCTGCACGCCGCTTCCACCCTGGCAACAAAGGACTCCAGGACCGCTGACAGAGCGTCCATAGGCACCCCAGGTGCAGGGGAACCAGTTTTCATAACCAGGATGTCTGGGGAAAAAGCGCCAGCTTCTGATGCCATGCTGACCCACACTCGCCTTTCACCGCTTAGGGACCTAAGTCACACAAAATGCCCACCCTCCTAGCGGCCACAGACTGAGGGGGCCGCAGGACTCACAACCCTGACCCAGGTACTGCGCTGTGCTGCCGCCCCCCCCCCCCATGTCAGCCAGTTTTGCGCTGTTCCTGAACGAACCAGTCACCCAGCGCTAGAGGTAAAACAAGCTGAGGCTACTAGGAAATGGCCACCAGCTTCCTCAGCAAAAAACATCTGAGGGCACCAGGAAAATGGCTGCCAAACTTGGCCGAATGAGAAAAAACTGAGTGTGGCTACAGAAAAATGGCAGCAGCCCACGCGGCGGCCTCCTCACATGGCGTACACACTAAATAGCCCACCATGGCCCAAGAACCAGGGAAAAGGATGAGCAGACCACCAACACCCAGTGCAGCCCCTGCCAGGACTCGAAGCCCCCTCCCCGGCCAGGTACGTGCACCGTACCCCTTATGCACACTCACACAGCGGCCCATAGCATGGGGAGAAGGGAAAGGGACAGGGAGAGAAGAAAGGGAGAGATCCCCTAGTCGACCTCCCAGGGAATGCCCAGCTGCTCGATCCTGCTGAGACAGATGGAACCATACTTACCCCTCCTGCAGGGACAGCTGGACACATTCCACAGACAGACCCATCACCCAATCAGTACGTTGTGGCATTCGGCCACGGCACACTGTGACATGGACCGCAGTAGCCCGGTCATGTGTGCCGCGAAGCATGTAGCTCACTGGCCACCCCTGGATCAGACAGGGCATGTCGGGGCTGACCCAGTGCGCAGCTAAGGTCTGCTCGCGCTCCATGGCCAGGCTGGGGAGACTACCAGGATCAATATTTTCCAGCCTGTCACCCAGCGCAGCTGTTGTTTGTAGATCACAGGAATCAAAAATGCAGAAAAAATAAAAAATTCCCAGGACCAATGGTCCCCACCGGGAGCCAGGTCCTTCTCCTATACTAGGCAGAAAAAAACGGAGCTGCTGGAAGCAGTGTGAGGGTTATAGCCAGTAGGACTGTCCCCTGGGCGGTACTGTGCAGTTTTGCTATTTATACATGTTCTGCCTAGTCCTCTCCTGAAGGTGGTGATATAACCTTAAGGTCAAGATTGAAGATGCTGTGTCCGTCAATGAACGAAAGAGAAATATCTTTTTAGACTTTGCAGGTCTGTATAGTTTACATTGTCCATTTTATTTCTGTATGTGGATAATGGCACTGTAATAATTTGACAAAAAAAAACCTCTAAGTACCTTTTTACTTATTCGACATACAGCTATCACATGACCCAGATCTTTCCCAGCCTGTCTGCAGGAAAACATAACCAGGAGGAGCCTCTGCTAAAGGTCACATTAAAGCGGGAGTCCGCCTTTTTTGTTTTTTTATCTAACTTCTCTAAAGGAAGTAGTTCCACCTCCCACTCAGGTAGAGAAGCCTGATGCTTTTGGACTCAGGACAGGGATGGCTGTGTTTAAAGCCATTCCTTGTATGAGAAATTCTGACATAGTTGCAGAGAAATCTGTCATGGTCAGATAGGTTGCATTCAGACTCATGTTAAAGCGGAGGTCCACCCTAAAGTGGACCTCCGCTCATCGGAACCCTCCCCCCCTCCGGCGCCACAATTGGCACCTTTCAGGGGGGAGGGGGGTGCAGATACCTGTACAGTACAGGTATTCTGCACCCACTTCCGGGATAGCTCTCTGCGGAAAGGGGCGTAGATTATGCCCCTTTCCGCAAGTGCCCCGCTGCCTGCTGGGAAACACACAGATCCCAGAGGCAGCGGGGACCGTCCTTATTGCGCAGCGCGATTCGCGCATGCGCAGTAGGGAACCGGGAAATGAAGCCGAAAGGCTCCATTTCCTGATTCCCATACCCAAGATGGCGGCGGCAGCACCTTACAGACGATCTAGAGATCGGCTTCGGATGCCGACATCGCGGGCGCGCTGGACAGGTAAGTGTCACTATTTTAAAAGTCAGCAGCTGCAGTATTTGTAGCTGCTGGCTTTTTAAAAAAAAAAAACGCGGAGTCCCGGTGGACTCCCGCTTTAAAAATAAGGCCCTGCTCTGGTTCAAGGGAAGAAACATCAATCTGAGCAGCACTTACCAGCCCATTGACAGAGTTGAATGTCTGCCTGAGCTTTTGCCCAATGTCTACCAATGCAATCAGTGAGGGCATTCCCCTGTGGGATACTGATGGAGTAGGGTGCTGAAAAGGGGTAAACCACTTATAGAAAGGTACAATGGAACCTAGGTGTCAATCATCCTGTAGCAAAGTCATTGTGGCAAAAGGGGAAGGAGGAAGTGCTTACAAGGGAAGGAGTAACCTACAAGGGCTTTGGACAGAAGTGGTACAACCTACGGTGTGATGTAATAACTAGTCATCCACTTGAGATGAGGAACTATCAAGAAACTGGGAATTTTATTCACTACAGGGTAACCTTCAAACTTGGAGGTAACAGTTCCACCATTCAGAACTTAAAAGAGAAGTTATTTTTTCAGGTTTATACTTACCTAGGTGGATGCTGCATCTGTCCCCCCGGCGCCTCTACACTGAGAACCGAGCGATCAAACACCGCTGATGGCTTGGTTCTCACAGTTCCCCAAGCAGAGAACTGGTGACTGTCAATCATGCTCACTGAAACGCTGAGCTGTGGAGGGGCAGGAAATGGCCGTCTCAGAAGCTGGCGGTCAGGGCCGGCGCTACCACTAGGCGGACTAGGCAATCGCCTAGGGCGCACTGCCGCCTAGGGCGCCCGGCCGCTGGTTAGTTTATTCCTGGCTGCCTGCACAATGTCCTCCTTGCTGTCCGTGCCATGTCAACTTGTCAAGCAGCGGCGCCATCCGCCCTCCCCCTCGCCGCGCTCTGGCTTTCCAAAGTAATCCTCCTCACTGTTCAGACCTCTATAGGGCACCGCACCGCCTCTCAGTGTCTCAGGCAAGCCGCCCCCCTCCTCCCCTCCTCCCCTCCGCTCTCTGTCAGACGCTGTCAGCCTCAGTTATGCCACACTCACTCACACACAGGCAGGCACACTGCAGCCGCTCCCCCTCCCGCCCCCCACCCCCACCTGTCAGTCCGACGGTCTGGGAGAGGGACATGGACATTAGCAATGATGATCAGTCTGTCTGTGTGACTCACACACAGGCACAGTAGCAGCCGCTCCGCCCCTCCGCTCTCTGTAAGTCCTCTGTGAAGGCTTTGATAGCATGGAGGCGGAGCCCCTGGCCCCGCCCCCACGCTCTCCTGGAAGTTCCTGGAACGAAGGATGGATCATGGATGGATGCAGGCAGAGGCAGCATGCATGCATCATGGGATACAGCATCAGCTACGTGCAGCCTGGAACAGGAAGAGAAGAGGCACCGCACCACACGAGGCAGGTACACAAGCTAGCAATTACTATTACTAATTAGCAATTAGTAGCAAATACAGTGGAGTTGGTGCCAGCAACAGGTGTTAGGCTGCTTTCACACTGGGGCGGTATTCAGGCGTTACAGCGCTAAAAATAGCGCCTGTGTAGCGCCTGAAAAAAACCGGCCCCTTTAACTCCAGTGTGAAAGCCGGAGGGCTTTCACACTGGAGCGATGCGCTGGCAGGACGGTGAAAAAAGTCCTGCTAGCCGCATCTTTGGAGCGGTGAAGGAGCGGTGTATTCACCGCTCCTAAACCGCTCCTACCCATTGAAATCAATGGGACACCGCGGCAATACCGCCGGTAAAGCGCCGCTGCAGCGGCGCTTTGTGGGCGGGTTTAACCCTTTTTCGGCCGCTAGCGGGGGTTAAAACCACCCCGCTAGCGCCCGCAGACCGCTGCTAAAACGACGGTAAAGCGCCGTTAAAAATAGTGGCGCTTTACCGCCGACGCCGCTCCCGCCCCAGTGTGAAAGCAGCCTTACTGGTGTGACCGTGAGGTAAGTAAAAAACTGTTGCTTTCTCTCTGTTACACCCCTTTCACACTGGGGCGTTTTTCAGGCGCTAGAGCGCTAAAAATAGCGCCTGAAAAAAAACGCCCCTTTCACTCCATCTAAATCAATGTGGCAGCGTGGCTATACCACCGGCAAAGCGCCACTGCAGCAGCGCTTTGCGGGCGGTTTTAACACTTTTTCGGCCGCTAGCGGGGCAGTTTTAACCCCCGCATACGCCGCTAAAACAACAGTAAAGCTCCGCTAAAAATAGCTTTGCTGCTGAAGCCCGCACCACCCCAGTGTGAAAGGGGCCTTAATGTGAATGACATTATGTGAATGTGATGACCATGAAATGTAATTTTAAAATGTGAGTGTATATATATCTATTATATTGACTGTTGACTGATCTGCCAAATGTTCCCCCAAGTCTGTAATTTATGCACGCTGGTGAAGTGGCTTTGATGCGCTCTGGTGTGGCGGAATTGTTGAGCGCTGGTGAAGCAGTATTCATGGGCATTGGTGGGCGCTGGTGAGGCGGCATTGTTGAGCGCTGGTGAAGAGGTATTGATGGGCGCTGGTGAGGAGGTATTGATGGGCGCTGGTGAGGAGGTATTGATGGACGCTGGTGAGGAGGTATTGATGGACGCTGGTGAGGAGGTATTGATGGGCGCTGGTGAAACGATATTGATGGGCGCTGGTGAAACGATATTGATGGGCGCTGGTGAAACGATATTGATGGGCGCTGGTGAAGCAGTATTGATGGGCGCTGGTGAAACGATATTGATGGGCGCTGGTGAAACGATATTGATGGGCGCTGGTGAAGCGATATTGATGGGCGCTGGTGAAGCAGTATTGATGGGCGCTGGTGAAGCGATATTGATGGGCGCTGGTGAAGCAGTATTGATGGGCGCTGGTGAAGCAGTATTGATGGGCGCTGGTGAAGCAGTATTGATGGGCGCTGGTGAAGCAGTATTGATGGGCGCTGGTGAAGCAGTATTGATGGGCACTGGTGAAGCAGTATTGATGGGCACTGGGGAAGCGGCATTGATGGGCACTGGTGAAGCAACATTGATGGGCGCTGGTGAAGCAGTATTGCTGGGCCCTGGTGAGGCTGCATTGAAGGGCGCTGGTGGCAGGGGAGGGCTGGTAGCCTTAGGCCTGGGGGGCAAGTCCAGTCAAGTAGCCCATTTAACCACCAAATTAGCTCCACGTTGCCTGCACAGAGAGAGAAATCGCTTCACATTGCCCACACAGAGAGAGAAATAGCTCCACGTTGCCCACACAGAGAGAGAAATCACTTCACATTGCCCGCACAGAGAGAGAAATCGCTTCACGTTGCCCACACAGAGAGAGAAATCGCTTTACATTGCCCACACAGAGAGAGAAATCGCTTCACATTGCCCGCACAGAGAGAGAAATCGCTTCACATTTCCCGCACAGAGAGAGAAATCGCTCCACATTGCAAGCACATCGAAAGAGAGAAATCGCTTTACATTGCCCACACAGAGAGAGAAATCGCTCCATATTGCATTTTCTCTGTGGAAGCAATGTTGAGAAGTCTCTCTCTCTCTCTGTAAAGGCCAGTGCACCAGTCCCCAGGGTCAGATTAAGGGCACTGTGGGCCTGGTGCAGCAGTGAAGCAGGTTTAGGAGTGGCAGGGATACGATGTAAATAACGTCATATCCTAGCTCTCCTGTTACTAGGCACCATGCTGCATCTCTAGGAGCCTGTGCTGGCTTGTGCCCAGACTTAGTCGCAGCTGCACAGGTGTAATGCTAGGGAAGCCTGGCATTTGATTTATCAAGCTTCCGTAAGAGCCGTGTGTGGGTGTGTGCTCTTAGGTGAAGGTTTCCGAGCCATCAGAATACAGTGATCACTGCTGGCAGCTATAGCAGCCAGCAGTGATCGTCAAAAAAAAAAAAGACACGCTGGTTGTACTGAAGTCAGTTGATCTTTCAAATTCTGTACAACCAGTCTGCCCATCAGGGCCAGTGCTACCACTAGGCAAACTAGGAAGCCGCCTAGTGCGCACTGCTGCCTAGGGGCGCCTGGCCACTGGTGTTACTACTCTGTTCTCTTTGCAACAAGCAACTAAGTCTCAGCATCAGCAGGCAGCCACCGCTCAGTTCGTACATAGCGTTGGAGGCGCAGTGGCGGCGGAGGACTGTGTCTGTGTCCCAACTCCTGAATGAATGGAAGCAAGCAAACATTCATTGATGGGCACAAGTAGGCTGCATTGATGTGCACTGGTGAGGCTACATTGATGGGCGCTGGTGAGGCTGCATTGATTGGTGCTGGTGAGGCTGCATTGATGGGCGCTGGTGAGGCTGCTTTGATGAGCGCTGGTGAGGCTGCTTTGATGGGCGCTGGCGAGGCTGCATTGATGGGCGCTGGCGAGGCTGCATTGATGGGCGCTGGCGAGGCTGCATTGATGGGCGCTGGCGAGGCTGCATTGATGGGCGCTGGCGAGGTTGCATTGATGGGTGCTGGCGAGGCTGCATTGATGGGCACTGGTGAGGCTGCTTTGATGAGCGCTGGTGAGGCTGCATTGATGGGCGCTGGTGAGGTGGCATTGATGGGCGCTGCTGAGGCTGCATTTGATGGGCACTGGTGGGCTGCATTTGATGGGTGCTTCATTAAAAAGGTGGGGTATACATGGGCAGGACAAAGGGGTGAAGTCAGGGGTGGAGCGGGGGGGGGGGGGCGGCAAAATGAGGTTTCGCCTAGGGTGTCAAAAATCCTTGCACCAGCCCTGCTGGCGGTTGTCAGTCCAGGCACCTGGAGGATCCAGACTTTATTGTTGCCATGACCCGGTGCCTAGACTGATATCCATGACGTTAGCATAAAACAGGTCACAGGAGTGCAAAACTAATTGCACTCCTGTGACCCATAGGAGAAGCCCAGTCAAACAAGCTTAGGTCCCATCAACTACAAGACACTAGCAAAAGCTTTTGGACACACCCCTATAATTCTACCCCACTCCATTTGCTAGTGTCCAATCACCGATAACTCAGACATTATAAAATATCCAGCATGTGTCCTATACTGAAAGATTAAGATATTTTTTTCTTGACAGTCAGAGAGAGAGATGACTAATGCCGCGTACACGCGACCGGACTTTCTGGCAGAAAAGGTCAGACGGTCTTCCCGATGGACTTTCGATGGAGTTACGACTGACTTCTGAACGAACAGACTTGCCCACACACGAACGGACTAAAGTCTGTACGAAAGTTCGTTCATTTTGAACGTGATGGCGTATGACGGGACTAAAAAAGAATATAGCCAGTAGCCAATAGTTGCCCTTGCGTCGTATTTGGTCCGTCGAACCAGCATACGGACAAACGGTTTTCCCAATAGGGATTGAGTCCGTTGGACAGATTTGAAACATGTTCTATTTCTAGGTCTGTCTGAATTTTTTTTTAAGAAAACGATCGGACTATCCCACACACGATCGGACTATCCGACGGAATGATTCCGTCGGACCTATTCTGCTGGAAACTCTGGTTGTGTGTACGCAGCATTAGTCTCATTCTCTTGCCACCAGTAGCAATCCAAATTATTTTTGCATGAAGGTTCTTCAGTCCAACACTTTAGCCAATGTGCCCTAAGCAGATGCACCAGCCTGAAACATGTCAAAAATGAGACAGGAGACTTCCAGAAAACCGTTACGTAATGCTATAGCCCTCTGCTTGATGCTTTTTTTTATTTTTATTTTTTTTTAGGCAAGGGATAAACTGCAGCTTTGACTAAATCTCTTTTACTTTAAAGGAAATTAGACAAATTGGACATGGTTTAACAAAGTAAGATCAGAGCCAGGATCTAGTTGTAGAGCAGAAGCCACCTATGAGAACAAATTTAGAAAGGGCTTTAAACCACTTACCAGTTGGGTCCTTACCCAAAGGGGTACCCAGCATGTAATACCCCTTTATTGCCAGACCATATTTCAGTACTGTGATACTTTGACAATTACTTAGTCAATGTGGTACCGAAATTAAACACCTCACTTGACCTCCAGAAGATTGTTCCCCCTGCCTGACCAGGACATTTTTTGCTATTAGGCATTGTGCTACTTTAGCTGACAATTTCTCTGTCATGCAAGACACACAGCACAGAGCAAATTAAATTTATATACATTTTTTCACACAAATAAAGCTTTCCTTTGGTGGCATTTAATCACCACTGGGTATTTTTAGTTTTTTGCTACATACAAACATTTTCATGATATATACTGTATATATTTGAAAATGTTTCAGTTGTGATGGCGTATCTCATTTATTGAGGCGCTAAAATGCCAGGGTGCTGGAAGTCCTCTGCCAGGAAACGGAAGAGAATATAACCGTAATCAGCGAAGGGATTCGGAGGGCTATGCAGAGTCTCCAGACCTAGAATTTGTTTATGCTGATGCAGACAGATGGGCTACTGAACTTTCAGAACTATACAGTTATACAGAAAGCTCAGAATGTCAGCTAAACAAGAAACGCTTTTATGAGGACTTTCAAATACATGACGTACCTGGCTGGCGTTCCTGCGGTCCTTCATATACCCTCATTGGTCGGGGATTATGAGCTGCTTATCCATCCACTCCAGGCGATACCCATAGGAGAATTACAGGCCCTTGACTCACTTCCATTGGTATGTGTGTGTCCACCACCTCTTGTAAGCGTACCCTAACGTGTGTGTATTACCTATGGGATCCAATTGATCCACCTACATCTTTACCAAGGCTTCTAGGAAGGGAGATTACCAAGGACTCCTGCACTGGCCTATGTACTGTTATATTTCATTACAGCAGCCACGGGGTCCCTTTTAACCACTTGAGGACCGCCGTATTGCCATTGTACGTCAGCACAATGGCACAGGCAGGCATAATCACGTACATCTACGTGATTGCCTTCCAGCGGGTGGGGGGTCCCATCGGACCCCCTCCCGCTGGTTACGGCGGTCCGATTCGGTCCAGGAGCGCTCCGTGATGAGGGGATGGCCGTTCGTTTTCGGCCACCCCCTCTGGATCGCTCCTGGCCAATGAGAAGCTTCCTCCCCTGTGTATTGTTTACACAGGAAGGAGGAAGTGATGTCATTCTCCTCGGGGCGGTCTTTTTGACCGGACTACGAGGAGAAGAGTAAAAGTAAGTCTGCACGAACACTACACTGACATGTAGGTACACACAGGCACACAAACCCCCCCCGATCCCCCCCCGCCCCCCCTCCCCCCCCAGTCACAGTGTCACTGATTGCATTGATCATTTCTTTACTGATCAATGCATTCAGTGTCAGTTGTGACAGTAAAAACTGTCAGGACAGTTAGTGTTAGGTCCAGGGTAGCCCCCTATCACCCCCCAATAAAGATTTAACCCCCTGATTGCCCCTAGAGTTAACCCTTTCACCCCCTTTTGCCAGTGTCACTAAGCGATCATTTTTCTGATCACTGCATGTGTCACTAGTGTCGCTAGGTAGCTAGTTATTTTTTTAGGTTCACCGCCAGGTTTTTATATCGCTAGGTACCCCGATATACTACCCAATAATGTTTTTAACCCCCTGATTGCCGCTAGTTAACCCTTTCACCCCCTTTTGCCAGTGTCACTAAGCGATCGTTTTTCTGATCGCTGCATTAGTGTCGCTACAGTCGCTAGGTAGCTAGTTATTTTTTTAGGTTCACCGCCAGGTTTTTATAGCGCTAGGTACCCCGATATACTACCCAATAATGTTTTTAACCCCCTGATTGCCGCTAGTTAACCCTTTCACCCCCTTTTGCCAGTGTCACTAAGCGATCATTTTTCTGATCGCTGCATGTGTCGCTAGGTAGCTAGTTATTTTTTTAGGTTCACCGCCAGGTTTTTATATCGCTAGGTACCCCGATATACTACCCAATAATGTTTTTAACCCCCTGATTGCCGCTAGTTAACCCTTTCACCCCCTTTTGCCAGTGTCACTAAGCGATCGTTTTTCTGATCGCTGCATTAGTGTCGCTACAGTCGCTAGGTAGCTAGTTATTTTTTTAGGTTCACCGCCAGGTTTTTATAGCGCTAGGTACCCCGATATACTACCCAATAATGGTTTTAACCCCGATTTCCGCTAGTTAACCCTTTCACCCCCTTTTGCCAGTGTCACTAAGCGATAATTTTTCTGAACGCTGCATCAGTGTCGCTAGTGTCGCTAGGTAGCTAGTTAACTAGGCTCCCAAAAAGTCCCCCACATGTGGTATCCCCGTACTCGGGAGAAGCAGCAGAATTTATTTTGGGGTGTAATTTGACTTCTGCCCATAGCATGTGTGAGCAATATATCATTTAGTGACAACTTTGTGCAAAAAAAAAAAAAGTTTGTAATATTCCCGCAACTTTTGGCAAAATATAAAATATTCCATGGACTCAACATGCCTCTCAGTAAATAGCTTGGGGTGTCTACTTTCCAAAATGGGGGTCATTTGGGGGGGTTTTGTGCTATTTTGGCATTTTATGGCCTTCGAAACTGTGATAGGTAGTGAGGAGTTAAATCAAAAATTTGCACCCTTAGAAATCCTGAAGGTGGTGATTGGTTTTCGGGGTGCCGTGCGCGACTAGACTCCCAAAAAGTCCCACACATGTGGTATCCCCGTACTCGGGAGAAGCAGCAGAATGTATTTTGGGGTGTCATTTCACATATAACCATGGCATGTGTGAGCAATATATCATTTAGTGACAACTTTTTGTAAAAAAAATTTTTTTTTTTTTTTTTTGTCATTATTCAATCCCTTAGGACAAAAAAAATAAATATTCAATGGGCTCAACATACCCATCAGCAATTTCCTTGGGGTGTCTACTTTCCAAAATGGGGTCATTTGGGGGGGATTTGTACTGCCCTGCCATTTTAGCACCTCAAGAAATGAGATCGGCAGTCATAAATTAAAAGCTGTGTAAATTCCAGAAAATGTACTCTAGTTTGTAGACGCTATAACTTTTGCGCAAACCAAAAAATATACGCTTATTGACATTTTTTTTACTAAAGACATGTGGCTAAATAAATTTTGCCCTCAATGTATGACTAAAATTTAGTTTATTCGATTTTTCTTATAACAAAAAGAAGAAAATATCTTTTTTTTTCAAAATTTTCGCTCTTTTTCCATTTATATCGCAAAAAAAAAAAATCGCAGAGGCAATCAAATACCATCAAAAGAAAGCTCTATTTGTGGGAAGAAAAGGACGCAAATTTCGTTTGGGTGCAATATTGCATGACCGCGCAATTACCAGTTAAAGCAGCGCAGTGCGAAATTGCAAAAAGACCTCTGGTCCTTAAGGTGTTTATTGGTCCGGAGCTGAAGTGGTTAAGGGACTTCGAATTTTGTACACAATATTTTGGGAAATTTTTTTGCTTCACATATTATATATTAGTTTTACTTTTAATCATTGTGTGTTCATGTATAAGGTTATAATTTTAAGCTCTACACATATTGTTTCACACGTTTGCTTGACTTTGAGTGTTGGCAGCTTTTGCACTGTATTTGGGTTCAGCGCAGTACTTCCCCTTTTCTTCTTCACTAAAATGCCAGGACAGAACATATACCCCAAAAATAGACTCTTTTTTGTAAAGTAGCCAGTCCAACTGCATGTGTCAACGAAATGCTGAGAGACTTATTCCTGGACACATGTAGTTGGCTGACGTTTATAAGGTTGGGTCAGAGTTAGATGTATGCTTTAAGGATTAGTTATTGCTGGGCAGAGAATCTGGGTCCCTATAAGACTTGGCTACTTGATACGCATAAACCTTAACTCCCATATTAGGGCACATATATTATACAACCTTGTGAAATATTTGGATGACGGTCTTGATTTTGGCGAATCCCTCTGGTGAGAGATGTCCTGGAACTTCCTCCCATAGGCAGATGGGTGTATTTGACTAACAGCCACTTCAGTTATATTTTTCCCTCTTGGATTTATTTGAAGTATTGTTATTTTGATTGCTTGTGTATTCCTTCATGTGCAAAAATCCTTGTTGGCCTTGAAGAAGCAGTTAATCCACAAAATGCAAAGGCCTTTTGCAAGGCTATACACATATATATATACACACACATATAAAATATGTGTGTGTGTGTGTGTGGCACTTACCCCTGAAAGGACTGCTAGTTTGAATTGGGCCTGCACTCTTCAGAGAAATCCCCCTTTGGCGTAACTCTGTCCCCTTGGCACAGCTGTGGTGCAATAATACAGTACAATATAAACAGTATAAATACCTGTATCGATCCCTCAGGATTCTCCGGCTCCACCTGGTGGGGAAAGACAGTATGCCACACAATTGTACTCTTAACCAGAAATACTTTTACTGAAAGTATAAAAAGTAAATGGTTACATGGATTGCACTGCCGTCCCAACGTAGAATGTCAGTACAGCGTGAATCAACAGTCAAATACAATAAACATTATGCAAGCATGTTATTATCTAGACCTGGGAGCTCCCCTTACTTAATGTTTTACGTGAGGCCTCACTTAAAGTACTTTCTCCTTTATCTTTGTTCTTCGCTAGCTTAAGTAGTTCTTCAGATATTTGTAATCCAAAGGGGTAAGTGCAAAGTTAACTTAGAATGCTCCAGGTATAGTTCCAAGAACTTGTAATCACACTTGGGCGCTAAAGTGAACTAGGCCTCAAGCCTACTAAATGTCAGTCGCTCAGTTACGCTTCCGTGGAACAACAGGTTCCAGCAAGGCCTGTGAGTCTAACCGCGTGCAGTAATAACAAACGCAACCCGCTCACCAACTGGATCAGAGTTCTGGATGATGACTCAAGTCCGGCAACTGCAGCTTGTTTCAGCTTAGACTGGGTCTAATGCTCTGTGTCGCTCCGCCGACTGGATCCGGTCCTCCGCTACTTCGACAAGCGTCTCCGAACCTCGCCAATCCAATCACCAGCTCTCAGGCTCCGTCAGATCACCTCACAAACAGTCCGGTTTGCAGTCCGCGGTGACTTTCTGCCTATGTGTCCGAGGATCCTCCTCACAGTTCCGCACAGGCAGGCAGCGTGGTCCCAAGAGACCAAATATGGCCACTGCAGTCCCTTTTATACCCTACCCAGCATGCACTGCATATCAGTGTTCATGGGTAGGTCACACAGACTTCTGGGTAACAAAGGTCAAACTTCCTAGCAAAACAAACAGTACTTCCTATGAAAGTCTTTGTAAGTTTATAATCACCATATCTTGTGCGTTACCAGACTTTGTCAATAGATGGCTCCAAACACTGAACTATCTCAATGTCCTCAGATTTAACATTGAGATATACATATATATATATATATATATATATATATATATATATATATATATATATATATATATATATATATAGCCACGTTAATAAACAAATATGTCCCCGCTATATATATATATATATATATATATATATAATATAATATATATGCACGCACACACACAGTATCTCACAAAAGTGAGTACACCCCTCACATTTTTGTGAAGATTTTATTCTTATCTTTTCATGTGACAACACTGAAGAAATGACACTTTGCTACAATGTAAAGTAGTGAGTGTACAGCTTGTATAACAGTGTAAATTTGCTGTCCCCTCAAAATAACTCAACACACAGCCATTAAAGCTCAGGCAGGACTTCTCCTAAAGGTCACAGGAGTGGAATTAGTTTTGCACTCCTGTTACCCGTTTTCAGCGGAGAGCAGTCTGAAGTCTGCTCTCTGCTGATGTCACTGAAATCAGTTGAGGCAGCGCGTCATTCCAACTTAGGAAGTCTAGATCCGCCAGATCCCTGGACTGATGGCAGTCTCAGCCTCTTAGCGAGCCGCTGAGATGCTCGCTCCCTGCCCCTCCACAACTCAGTGCTCCAATGACAATGGAGGACCAGAGCAGGAGGGGAGGTGGGAGAACTGAGCCATTTGCAATGTTCGGTGGCTTGGTTCTCAGTGCAGATGCGGAGGAGGACAGATGCATCGGTCCGATACTGCATTGCTGAATCCACCTAGGTAAGTATGAATATCTAAAAAAAAACCAAAAAAAAAAAAACCCCATACTTCTCTTTTAATGTCTAAACCACTGGCAACAAAAATGAGTATACCCCTAAGTGAAAATGTCCAAATTTGGCTCAAAGTGTCAATATTTTGTGTGGCCACCATGATTTTCCAGCACTGCCTTAACCCTCTTGGGCATGGAGTTCACCAGAACTTCACAGGTTGACACTGGAGTCCTCTTCCACTCCTCCATGATGATATCACGGAGCTGGTGGAGGTTAGAGACCTTGCGCTCCTCCACCTTCCATTTGAGGATGCCCCACAGATGTTCAATAGGGTTTAGGTCTGGAGACATGCTTGGCCAGTCCATCACCTTTACACTCAGCTTCTTTAGCAAGACAGTGGTCGTCTTGGAAGTGTGTTTGGGTTTGTTTTATTGGAATACTGCCCTGCGGCCCAGTCTCCGAAGGGAGGGGATCATGATCTGCTTCAGTATGTCACAGTACATGTTGGCATTCATGGTTCCCTCAATGAACTGTAGCTCCCCAGTGTCGGCAGCACTCATGCAGCCCCAGACCATGGCACTCCCATCACCATGCTTGACTGCAGGCAAGACACACTTGCCTTTGTACTCCTGGTTGCCACCACACACGCTTGACACCATCTGAACCAAATAAGTTTATCTTGGTCTCATCAGACCACAGGACATGGTTCCAGTAATCCATATCCTTATACTCTGTATATATGGTCGGAATTTCCGATGGAAAATGTGCGATCGGATCGCGTTGTCAGAAAATCCAATCGTATGTGGGCTCCATCAGACTTTTTCTGTCAGAATTTCCGACACACAAAGTTTGAGAGCAGGATCCAAAATTATCCGACAACAGAATCTGATCGTTTAAATTCCGATCACGTGTAGACAATTCCGATGGACAAAGTGCCACATTGCATGCTTAGAATAAATTAAGAGACCACAGCTATTGGCTACTGGCCCGTTTATAGTCACGACGTAGGTGCTGTATGTCACCTCGTTAAGAACGATCGGATTTTCTGTCAACTTTGTCTGACCGTGTGTATGCAAGACAAGTTTGGCACAAAATCCGTCAGAAAAAATCTATTGGATTTTGTTGTCGGAATGTCTGACCGGGTGTATGGGGGCTTAGTCTGCTTGTCTTCACCAAAATGCTTCCTTCTGGGATGACAGCCATGCAGACCAATTTGATGCAGTGTGCGGCGTATGGTCTGAGCACTGACAGGCTGACCCCCCACCCCTTCAACCTCTGCATTAATGCTGGCAGCACTTACACATCTATTTCCCAAAGACAACCTCTGGATATGATGTTTTGGTCAATCATGGCAAGGCCTGTTCTGAGTGGAACCTGTCCTGGTAAACCGCTGTATGGTCTTTGCCACTGTGCTGCAGATCAGTTTCGGGGTCTTGGCAATCTTCTTATAGCCGAGGCCATCTTTATGTAGAGCAACAATTCTTTTTTTTTCAGATCCTCAGAGAGTTCTTTGTCATGAGGTGCCATGTTGAACTTCCAGTGACCAGTATGAGAGAGTGAGAGCAATAACACCAAATTTAACACACCTGCTTCCCAAACACACCTAAGATCTTGTAATACTAACGAGTCTCATCACATCAGAGAGGGAAAATGGCTAATTGAACCCAATTTGGGCATTTTCACTTAGGGGTGTACTCACTTTTGTTGCCAACGGTTTAGACATTAATGGCTGTGTGTTGAGTTACTTTGAAGTGTCATTTATACAAACACACATGCTGGATATTATTGCGTACAGTGGTCACCAATGTTTTGCAGAAAAAAAAAATGTGCGTTTTATTTTTTTGTTGTTGCAGGAGCCTGGAAAGTAAAGTGACCAGCAGATCACTGATGCCATGCAGGTCTTCTGCAGACCTGTCAGTGTATGGGGTTACCCATACAGGTAAGCCAATACTCCAACAGGAACAGCGCCATGGTAGTTCATTGAGAACTACAGTCGCTAAGGATGTCAGGGTTTGTAGTTCATTCAGACAGAGCCCCACACACCGGTGCTGTTTCAACCCAGCAGTGCACTCACTCCACCCATCACTGAGCCAACTCACCACTAGGAACATGTTACATGTGCTACCCTATTGTGTGGCACATGTAACACATTCCCATTGGTGAACTTATCCTTTAAAATCCTATTTACTTTGGTTTTGCGATGTTATGGCGTTTGCACTGCGCACCAGACCACATACGTCTACCACTACTGAAGTGTAGTGCTACACTCAAGGAAACCACAACCTAGCAACCAATACAGGAGGGTACACTGTACAGCAGGGGTTTCAAACTGGCGGCCCTCCAGCTGTTGCAAAAATACTAGTCCCATGAGGCATTGCAAGGTTGACAGTTACAAGTTAGGGAACTTGTAGTTTCGCAACAGCTGGAGGGCGGCCAGTTAGAGACCCCCGCTGTAGAGGAATGCTGCCAATTGATCCATTCACACAGAGACTCTCAGCAGTCCAAGATGCCCAATCTTCACCCCTCACAGAAAGCACACCTCATAGGGCATCAGGGACTACTCCCCCAGGGGATCACTGCCCTGGACCTGTAGAGTGTCCTGCCAGTGCAGGCACCTGGTACACTATACCTGGGAAATTGCTGCCTGCAGTATGCAGTTTCAACCTGCTGCATTACAGGCCATCGCATCTAGGTACAGGATCTAGGTACAGTCCCTCTTGACTTATTGGTGGTAGCAACTAATCTGAACGAAGCCCTCCATTTCCCCAATGCATGGGACTAAAGCCTCTTGATGTAAAAAATGTAGCACCTTTCTCTTATCTCAAAGAGCCCTAGTAGTTTTATCTCTGTCTAGAAGATTATTAGCCTTTTATGTTGCAGCGATCCAAGAATGGGAGTGATTGAGTAGTTTAGCAAGATCATGAACATCATTGACAACAGTCCATAAAAATGTCTTGAGTGGTCAGCTCACAAGAGGGCTTAAGAGTAGGGTGCATTTCTGGCCAATCAGCAGGTATTTTTTTGTACTTGCATGTTCTTTACAGGATAAAAACAGGAAGGAAGGTGCCTATATCAGAGAAATATAATTCAATATACATGGTGCTGCACAGTTCCTGCATAAATATATGTGACATGTGCACTCAATAAGCAAGATTTGCATCAAATATTTGAATCAGTATAACAAAAGGTTTCAAGTGCACCAATATATATTATCCCAGTGGGGTGAAAACAATATATGCATAGTCCTCTTAAGTGATTCTCCTTTTACTGTGGGGGGTGAAGCACCAAACACCTCAGTGCTCACAGAACTCTCACCTTACTCCCAAATAACAAGAGCCTAGAAGTAAGGTCTATATGGTGTGGTCTTCCGTGAAGAGTCCTCCCTTTAGGTTTAGACGGAAGAAGTCATGAGTCCTGATGGTAAGGCATGGCCAGAGCAAACGGCAGCTCAGGAGTGACGTGAAAGAGCAGCATTGCCTGTGTTTTTATCACTCTAATGTGATTTTAACTTTATTTTGATGAAAGTGCCCACCTGCCCTTTTAATAAATTGTACTTATTTAGCATTCTACACTATGAGGGGCTGCTAACACATGAATGCATGAGACCAGCAAAACCTTTGAAGGAGCTAAAGACCCTCTAGCCAAGTTTTCAACAGGGAAGCCTAAAGGGTGGACCCCTCACAGAAGACCGGACTATATAGTGAGAAGAGAACCCTACTTCTAGACCAGTGATGGCGAACCTTGGCACCCCAGATGTTTTGGAACTACATTTCCCATGATGCTCTGGCACTCTGCAGTGTACTGGAGCACCATGGGAAATGTAGTTCCAAAACATCTGGGGTGCCAAGGTTCGCCATCACTGTTCTAGACTCTCGTTATATCGGAGTAAGGTGAGAGTTCTGTGAGCACTGAGGTGTTTGGTGGAAGCCCAGGATTACCCCCCACAGAAAAAGGAGACCACATCACTTCATATATTGATTTCACCTCATTGGGATAATATTTTTTAAGCCACTATTATCACTTGTTTACATTGGTGCACTTGAGACCTTTTGTTATATCAATTCATATATTTGATGCAAATCTCATTAAGTTAAGGTGCACGTGTCACAGGTATTTATGCAGGAACTGCACAGCAGCATCTATATTGAATTATTTATCTAGTGTGCATGTTTGAACACAGTAGGTACTGCATCAAAATCCTTTATTTGGTTTTTCACGTAATTTTGCATAACACTGTTAAATATTATTTGGTCAATATCTGCTGCACTATATAGACGTTTATCACTATTAATACCATCAGGTTGCATAGGGGCTAACACTGTCTTGACATACGCTTTAAATGAAACACTGAACATCTAGTACAAATTGTTTGGTTAACATGAGTTTTACAGACTCCGAAAAGTGCACTACTTGCACCATTCTTGGAGAACAGAACAGAACATTTTTTTTTCGCCACTGTCGAGCTCTGTTGGGAGATAAGATATTAAGTCCAAAAGTGATTTTAAATTTCCCCTAAGCAGCCAGGTTATGTACCAGTCAGTCTATCCAAAAGGAGGAGTTCTGCAATGCCAGCATCTCCACAGCGGAAAAATACTTAGTTGCCAAAATGTGACGTTAACCTAATGTTCTGGGCCACTGGCTGGGGAAAAAAAACTTAAGCCAAAAGTATGCAGATTCAGAAAGTCAGTCAAAGGTCCTCAGCTGTGATTTAGAGCACTGAAACCAGGGCAACTATCATAAGATCAGCTAGTAGTCTCCATGTTTCTCCAACGAAAGATTTTCTTTGAAGACCAACATTCCCCTTTTAATGGGTTGGCTCATGTCCCCAGTAAATCTGGGAGTAAATTTGCAATTTATAGGGCACTGATGTGATACACAAAGGTAGCATAGATAAGTTTTTTGTTTTTTTTATTTATCCACAAGTACTGATTTTTTTTCAGTCAAGTACTCACCAGAACCAATAGTTTGAACTGCAATTTGCGTCAATACAAAATAAAATAAAAAATTGGCGTTAATCGCATGCATTTTGAATAGGAAAAAGTGTGTACAAAGGGAAAAGTGCCATTGAGTGGGCAGTTTATTAAAAATGTTAGAGCTCACAGTACATATCTGGTCAAATGCAAAATCTGCATAGGTCTCCCAGACCTGATGATCAGTGGCGTCACTAGGGTTGGTGTCGCCTGGTGCGGAAAACATTGGTATAGTCCCCCCACAGTATAGAGCCCCCTCACTAAGAACAGAGTCCCCCCTCAGTACAGACCACCCTCTGTCAGTACAGACCCCCCTCCCTTAGTACAGACCACCCATCAGTATAGACCACCCTCCTTCAGTATAGACCCCCCACTAAGTACAGACCACCCCTCCCTCAGTACAGACCACCCTCCGTTAGTATAGACCCCCTCACTAAGTACTGACCCCCTCACTAAGTACTGACCCCCTCCCTCAGTACAGACACCCCCATCAGTGTAGAATCCCCCCTCTTAGTGCAGACACCCCCCCTTTAGTGCAGACTCCCCATCAGTATAGAATCCCCCCTTAGTGCAGACCCCTCCATCAGTATAGAATCCCCCTTAGTGCAAACCCCCACAGTATAGACAACCCCCTTAGTGCAGACCCCCCATAAGTATAGACATGCCCCATCAGTATAGACACCCCCCCCCTTAGTGCAAACCCCCACAGTATAGACACCCCCCATTTAGTGCAGACCCCCGCAGTATAGACACCCCCCTTAGTGCAGACTCCCCCCCCATCAGCATAGGCACCCCTCTCCCCTCCCATAGCGCCCCCCTGCACATGTCCATCTACTTATAATAAAGTGTACAGTACAGACCTCAGAACAGCACGGACATATACACACAGCTGTGTGTGTGCTTTGGGCTCCTCCTCCTCATTGGATGTAAACAGAGAGGAGGCGCCGGCGGCTTTAGTCTGCTCCACTGACACAGAGCAAGGCGCAGATCATCAGGGCAGCGGGCGATGTTTGCGGTGCCGCAATCCACGGGTGTGGCCCGGACCCCCTGCCCCCACCTAGCAATGCTACTGCTGATGATAGCAAGTCACAGCCACTGGAGGTGCTCACAAGGCTGGAGGAGAAGTTCTGGGACCCCATAGGTATAGGGCAGAAGTGATGTCAGCCTAGGGGCAGAACGTCTTTACATGACCTCCACTATAAGCGGTATTGGGACACATGCAGATTTTGCATTTGGCCCAGTATGTACTGTGAATTCTAACATTTTTAATAAACTGCCCTCTAGATGGTGCTTTTTCATATATACATACACGAGCATCTTGTATTGATGCAAATCGCACCATCCAAAGTATCAGTATCTGGAACATTTGCGCTAGTACATTCATGCAAATGCTTGGTATTGGTGCAATCCTAGCATAGGCCATTTAAAGTGGTTATAAACTCTGTTACACCACTTTTACCTACAGGTAAGCCTATAATAAGGCTTACCTATAGGTACCATGAACCTCTCCTAAACTTGCACAGTTTAGGAGATATTCACTGTATCCGCATCTGCCGATGTCATTGGCAAATGCACACTGAAGAAGCCGGCCCGCTCGTGCTATTTCTGCAGTAGCAGCACCATGACCGGCGGCACCGGTGTGCATGGCAAATCACAGCGCCGGAGCCCACGAACCCGGAAATAACTCCAGGAGACATTTTGCCGGTCACAGGAGTGTGCGGGGACCGCTGCAACAGCTTCGATCTAAGGTGAGTATTTCATAATGACTAGCATGGGATGCATACTAGCTCATTATGCCTTTATCGTGAAGGTTTTTTTTTTCCTGAGTTTACAACCACTTTAAAAGCTGAACTCTGATCAGCAGAGGGCTGTAAAAAGAAACAGCTGGGAACCAAATATCACCCCTCTCCCCAAAAAATGAAGCCAATAAAAAAGTAGTACGTTTTCATGATAGACTTCATACGAAAGAAGCAGTTGGACGCAAACAACCCATCCAGAAAAGCTTTAGTAACATTTGTTTTAGGAACCTGTAAAATCTATTTCATGGGAGTAAAGGACAAGGTCTTGAATGATAAAAGCTATGCAGCCACAACATCAAGTGATTGTCACTGGCAAAAGCCACTCAAAACTTTAACTCCCCTTATTTAACCCCTACCACCAGGCAAGCCTTAGTTTTGTAGCAAGCAATATTAGGACCCCATTCACAGAGGGGAGGGTCCTATGTCCTGTACACCAAGAAAGGTATTTTACAAGTATGTAAAAATAGGATTTTTATAACAGCTTACCTGTAAAATCCTGTTCTTGGAAGTACAACACAGGACACAGAGCCATAGTAGTTACTATGTGGGTTATAGGCCACCTTCAGGTAATGGACACTGGCACGCCCTGAGACAAAAAGTGCACTCCCTATATAACCCCTCCCACTACTGGGAGTACCTCAGTTTTGTACCCAAGCAATGCATGTGTATACCAAAGAAGGGAGGGACCTCTGTGTCCCGTGATGTACGTCAAAGAAAAGGATTTTACAGGTAAGTTGTATTTTCTTATCGTACATCACGGGACACAGAGCCCTAGTAGTTACTATGTGGAATGTCCCATAGGAATGGCAACTGAAGGGAGGGAGACAAAAACAAAAAAGTAGGGCATTAAGAGACTAGAGGGCTCATACTGCAGCCTGCAGTACACTGCGCCTAAAGGCAATATCCTCATGACCTTTTACATCGATTTGATAGAATCTGGTAAATGTATGGACTGAAGACCAAGTTTCAGCCTTGCAGATCTGAGCTATGGTGGCTTGGTGGTGCACCACTCAAGAAGCACTAACAGCACAGCCCTGGTGGAGTGCGCTTTAGCATGAAAAGAAGGAATCTTCCTCTTTAGACCATGAGCTTGAACAATCACTTGACAAATCCATTTAGAAATAGAAGATTTTGATGCTTCCTTCAGAAGTAAGACCTTCTGGCAATACAAACGAAACATCTGTTTTGCGAATCTGAGCGGTCTCCTTTAAATAGACCTTGACCGCTCTCACTACATTAAGGGAATGTAGTGACTTCTCTTCCCTAGATCGAGGTTCTGGGAAAAAAGAAGGTAGAAATATCCTGGTTTAAATTAAAACCCGTCACTACCTTTGGTAGAAATTCAGGATAAGGCGCAATACCACCTTATCCTTATGAATAATCAGATATGGTTCATTCCGATACCCTTCTGGCAGAAGATATGGAAACCAAAAAGATTATCTTTCTTGTCAAAAGAACCAAAGGAAAATCCCATATAGGCTCAAAAGGCTGTTTCTGTAAAGCAGATAAGACTAAATTCAAATCTCAAGGGTACAGGGGTGTCCTGACAAGAGGATTAATCTGTGTTGCCCCCTTTATAAAGTTACAAACCAGAGAGTGAGAGACCGTAAGAGGCCGTTGAAACAATACTGATATGGCCAAGACCTGACCCTTGATAGTACTCAAGGCCTGCTTTATTTCCAGTCCCATCTACAGAAATTCAAGGATCCTATCTATGACATACTTTCTGAGGTGCCAACCCCAAGATTCATACCAGGAGACATATGCCTAGTATATGACTTTGGAGACCGGCTTCCTAGCATTAACCAATGTAGACACTACTGAAGGAGATAACCCATGGTCCTTTAGAATGTGGGGTTCAATAGCCAAACCATTAAATTTAGCATTTGTAAGGTAGGATGGAATACCGAACCTTGCGTGAGAAGGTCTGGCCACAGCGGCAGGGTCCAAGGGTCCCCCACTGCCATCTTTATGATCTCGGCAAACCAAGATCTTCTGGGACACCAGAATCACCTCTTTCTCTTCCTACTTGATCTTGCGAAGAAGGCACGGAAGCAGTAGAACTGGAGGAAACGCATATATCAGTGAAAACTGATCCCATGGAAAGACCAAAGCATCTGTTCCGCATGCCATCGGATCCTTTGTCCTTGACACAAAGTTGTGGACTTTGTTGTTGAATCTGGACACTAACAGATCCATGTCCAGAAACACCCTATTTTTGACACATCGACAGAAAGATGGGGTGAAGGGACCATTCTCCCGGAAACAATTGTTGGCGACTCATGTAGTCCGCCTGCCAATTTTTGATCCCTAGAATAAAAATCGCCAATAGGTAAGGAATGTTGCTTTCTGTCCAAGATAGAACATGATTCACCTCCTTTTGGGCTGCACGACTTCTTGTGCCCCCTAGGTGATTGAAGTAAGCCACAGCCGCAGCATTGTCGGATTGAATCCTGACAGAACAATTTAGTAATCTGAGCTTCCAGGCCTCTAGGGCCAGACGTACTACCCGAATTTCTAGAATATTGATGGGTAAGGTCCTTTCTAACTTGGACCAACTTCCCCTGGACAGAAGCCTCTTCCAGGACTGCTCCCCAGCCTACAAAGCTGGCATCCGTTGTTACCACTTTCCAGGATACTGGTAGAAAGGATTTTCCCCATTGAAGTGGAAACTGTGAGGGCTTACCTAGGTTGGAGTCCATGGTGCATAGATATATGCTCACCCTTGCAAATACACACAGCCCACGGTAACAAAGAGATAAGCTACCTGGGCTGTGAATCTGTGCATGGGGGCTTGACCGGAATAGCCGAGGGATAGTCAAAGTAAAGCCGTAGTCAGGGATTTCACAAGTCAGAATAAACGATAAGCAGAGCCAGGGTCAGAAGCCGGAGTCAGTCGTAGATTGGGATGAGCTTCGTGTTCGAGTCGAACATACGTTCGACTCGAACATCGGCTGTTCGGCGAATACCGAACGTTATGGGCCGTTCGCGCCAAATTCGTGTGGCGGGCGCTCATGGCCCACAATGCACTGCGCCATCGCAGTGCATTGCTGGCTCATGATTGGCCAAGCATGCACTGTGACCCCGCATGCTTGGCCAATCACAGCGCTGGCAGCGAGGAGAGCCATGATTGGCCACAGGCAGGATGCCTGTGGCCAATCATAGCTCAGGCTGTGTAGTACACGCCCCACACTATATAAGGCCACCAGCGCGGCTGCCTTGTGTAGTGTGTTGGCGTCTGTAGGAGTTAGTGGGTGTTCTGTGTACCTTCAACATAGTATACACCGTTCATTATCGGCCAATTTTGCGTTCTTGCTCTTCTGTAGTGGTTGTTGTCTGCGTGCCCTGACCGTAGTATACACCATTATATCCACCTATATAGCTAGCTATATTTCTCTTTTTTAATAGAGCTTGCAGTCAGTTGTAGGAGATTGTGCGTGCTGTCTGCGTGCCCTGACCGCAGTATACACCGTTATATCCACCTATATAGCTAGCTATCTTGCTCTTTTTAACCTCTTGAGATCCGCGCTATAGCCGAATGACGGCTACAGCACGGACCTCCTTTGCCGGGACTACGTCTATTGACGTCGTCCCGTGCACGAGCGGACTGCGCGCCCCCCGAGGGGCGGCCGTGATCGGGACATCAGTCCCGATCACGGCCAGCGTATAAGTGCCCACCTGGCTCCTGCCAGTAACCCCCAGATGATTAAAAAAAAGTGCCACAGCAGTGCCACCCATCAGTGCCCATAGTGCCACCCAGCAGTGCCATACATCAGTGCCCACAGTGCCATACATCAGTGCCCACAGTGCCATACATCAGTGCCCACAATCTGCCTCAAAAACATTGCTGCACCTTAGTGCCACATATCCGTGCCCATCAGTGTCATCTACCAGTGCCCAGCAGTGCCACCTATCAGAGCCACCTATCAGTGTCCATCAGTCCCATCTATCAGTGGTACCCATCAGTGCCCCTTAGTGCCACCCATCCGTGCCACCCATCAGTGCCGCCTTATCTGTGCCCATCAGTACTGTCTTATCTGTGCCTATCGGTGCCACCTTATCTGTGCCTTTTTAGTGTCACCTTAACTGTGCCTATCGGTGCCACCTTATCTGTGCCTTTTAGTGTCGCCTTAACTGTGCCTATCAGTGCCCACCAGTGCTGCCTATCAGTGCCCCACAGTGCCGCCTCATCAGTGCATTTCAATGAAGGAGAAAAATTACCTGTTTGCAAAATTTTATAACAAACTATTAACCACCTCCCGCCCGCCCTATAGCCGAATGACGGCCGTAGAGCAGGCGGGTTCCTTCGCCTGGCCGTCCCTGGACGGCCTTGTGTTTACTTCCGCAATGCGCGCCGCCGGGGCGCGCATCGCGGAATTTTTGGATTCGCTGTGTCTCCCGGAGACAGGCAAATACAGATCGCCGTGAACGGCCAATCAAAGCGGCCGTTCACAGCGCGATCGCAGCTGCCAATGGGAGATGATCTCATATGTAAACATATGAGATCATCTCCCATTGCCGTGTCTCTCCCTCCTCACACAGAGACAGCGCGTGAGGAGGGAGAGCGATCTGTAAGTCAGCCCCAGTGCCATCTGTCAGCCCCAGTGCCATCTGTCAGCCCAGTGCCATCTGCCAGTAGTGCCAGTGCCACCTGCCAGCCCCAGTGCCTGCCGTCAGCCCCAGTGCCTGCCGTCAGCCCCAGTGCCGCCAGCCCCAGTGCCACCTGCCAGTGCCAGTGCCACCTGCCAGTGCCAGTGCCACCTGCCAGCACCAGTTTTTTGGGGTTGATATATAAGAAATGGTTCAATAACCCACGGAGCCTATGTCAAGTGGAAGTTTTGGACTGTGCTCCATATTGATTACCATTCTTTTATATAAACTTTTTTTCAAGATTATATGAACTTTATTTTTAGTTTTTTGTGGAAATAAACGGGTTTTTTAAATATATTAGTAGCATCTCCTTTAAAAAAAAAATTTATATACATATTACACTATGGAGACTATAATTTTTTTCCTATGAGGGCAAAATGGAATTCTCTTCTGGATACGAATGACCACACAGCATATGGGCCAAGGAGCTAGATTTCCTCAAGGCTGATTTAAAGGCGAAGTACCCCTGTAGGGGTGTATTCTTCTGGTGAGTGGGGAACCTCGTGGGGGAGCATGGAAGTCACTTTGAAGAATTTACAACAAGCACTAAAGTCACCTTATGAACATTTACTGTTGGATTTGCACAATAGAAGATTTTCTTGACAGTGGACACTATAGACTTTTTTTGTGGGGGTTTTTTGTCTTTTTCTTTTATTATTAGCTCTTTTTTATTGCTTGGGTTTTTACTTTTAATTTTATTTTTTATGGGTATTTTTATTTATTTTTATTGTGATTTACTTTTTTGCCTTTTTCTTAGTTGGGTACTTTTTGGGTGCACTTTTTTAGGTAATATATATATTTTTTGATTGGGGTACATGTTTACAGTAATTTGCACTTTAGAATCTTGATCGTCTTACCTGTTTCAATTTGCACATTATATATATGTTTATTTTTCATATATTTGCACTTTCAAACTAGACTTGTTTACAAATTTAGCTGATGAGTTGTTGGATAAGCCACATGTATTAATACTCATGCGACTTTTAAGGTCAAAGCCGCATTGAGTATCACAGTTGTTATTCAGATTTTTTTCACTTAATATTTTCTTTGGTAAATTATAATTCTTTTAATACGGATGTAAGACACATATATTATAGTAGATAAGGTCACACTTACTATACTTTTGTTTGAATCGCTAAGGGTCAATTTATGCGATTTTAGATGAACCGCAAGGGCTATCACATTGTTTAGTCTTTATAGAGCCTTTGCAACTAGTGGGTTTGAAATTATTGTACTGTGTTTCTTCTGATAGAAAGTCAATATCTCCATGTTGTGGTAACTGGATATCGAAGATTACTGTTTGAGATACAGGATAGTTCATAGAATAAGTTAATGTATTATTGGACTTGTTGGCATTATCAGGGTTTCCCACCATAATATACTCTCTTTTTGGGATTTTGTAATTATCTTATAATATTTTTCTAACAAGAGGTAGCGCCAGATACCCTAGTTCTTTAGGTTTTGTTTATTGCTGTGGAAACCCCGTGTGGGGACTTTCTTAGTTTGGGGGGACTGCAACCTAATTTTTTGAGCCTATTTTTTGGTTCCATCCATCCTATACCTGGAACACAGTAGCGCAGTTTCTCCAACATTTATAATCTACAAAGTGTAGCTGCTGACTTTTAATAATCGCATTCACCTCTCCCACGGTCCATTGATGTGGCCGCACAGAGCATCGCTCCTCTCCCCCTCCTCTCCTCAGTGCCATCATCTACTGTGGGCAGTGACACGCACTCGTGACAGCTTACGGCCGGGCGCGCACTGCGCTCTGCCATTGGCCAGACAATGGTCCCAGAAGATCACTGGCAGAGAGGGGCCGCCTACTACTTTTGTTGTTTATTAAAAGTCAGCAGCTACAAAAAAAGTGTATCTTCTGACTTTTAAAAAAGACACTTACCTGTCCCACAATCCAGCGATGTGGCCACCCGAACCCTCCATTCTCTCCCCTGCCTGTCCACGGCGCTAGCAATACTACTGTGGGCATCCAGGTGCGCATGTCTGATTGCGCTGTCCTGCACAGCCAGGCAATCTTCTGGGACCTGTGATGTGTCCCAGAAGTTTGCAGAGAGGAATGGCCGCCTAGGTGGCCCAAGCGGAAGTGGGAGCATGTCGGTAATCGTGATGCATCGCGGAATCGAATCGTTGACCAGATAATCGTAATCGAATCGAATCGTGAGACCAGTGAAGATGCGCACCCCTAATGGTCCGCCTTTTGTGGGAGGAGTTGTCGGGTGGAAGAACCCCCTTTCTGGGGGAGGTGTACCTCGGGCCTGGAGCTCAGGAGCCTCTCTACACACACGATCATTGAGAGGTGTCCTGGAACAGGAGCAGGAGGAAGACAGAAGGGAGCATGGCCAGGAAAGTCATTCAGTAGGGATCCATGCCGGGGCCGGTGAGAAATTCTGGGAGAGACATGCCAGGATTGGATGTGGAGCCAGAGGGAGAGACTGTGGTGTTGAAGTTAAGTCGCTGCAGGCAGGAGGGTTGTCAGGACTTGCATTGGACATGCTGGGAGCCGTAGTCCACCAAGGATCAGTTATAACAATTATCTTAATCTAAAATGGCTACTAGGAAAATGCTAGGACTTATTCAGAGTGAGGCCTAGCCATGTGCTAACAGTGACAGGAATCTAGAACTGGACAGTGAGAGGAAAGCAACTGATCTATAAGTAGTGTGCTGGAGGAGATGTGAAGTAATAGAGACTGTCAGTTTGGATTCAATTGCCTTTATTTCAACTAGAAGCATTCATCATTTGGGCATTCCATGTCCCTTTTCCCCATCCAAGTTTAACCCCCTAAAAAAAAAAAAAAACACACACACAACAAAAACAAGCAAGAGACTGTTCATTGACTGGAGAAAATGTGGCTAAAATGGACCAGCAGGGTGATGCTGAAACACGGTGCCCAGGGGGCACAGCTAAATTTTGTAGGTCCCACCAAAATCCATCATCACGGTTAACCTGCTGGCCATCGCCCCTAGCAATGCAGAAGAGGGGGGACTTTGCTTGTCCCGTTGCATAGAGGATTCATCTAGGAAAATTGGCTGTGTTTGCCTGCAATTCAGCTTTTACAAGTGCCGTTGTCAATAGCAACCACCCAGCATTGTCAATATTGTTTTTCCTGCTACCGAGTTACCCCAGTTAGTGCTGGGGTGGACACTTGTACCTACCCTACAATTCAGGGAGTGTAAAATAGGATTTTTTGTACTCACCGTAAAATCCTTTTCTCTGTAATTCACCGACCGACACAGCTCCTCTCTTAGCCATTGGGTTGTTTGCCCTATTACTAGGAGATACTAGGCATTAGTTGTAACAACACTCAGAACTCTTAGTTCCACCCAGGGGGTGGTCCCTTGGGTAACAACCCTCCAGTCTGCCAGACAGACCTCAGTACGTCAACAAGCAGTATAACGTAAAGACAAAAAAGGAGGGGCGGGTGCTGTCGGTCGGTGAATTATTTACAGAGAAAAGGATTTTACGTCTAGTACAAAAAAATCCTATTTTCTCTTATATTCACGACCGACACAGCTCCTCTCTTAGCCAGTGGAAGTCCCCAAGCAGTGCCAAACGAGGGGTGGGAAAAAAAAACAGCATAAAAACTTCATCCAAGTGGGAACTAGTGAAACTTTACCCACAAAAAACAACAGTGCGTGGAAAAACCACCACAAAAACCAGGGTACCCTCAACAGGAGTGACTACCCAAAACCGCACCAAAACTGCAGAATTAATGCAACAGTGCATTAACAGTACTGTGTTTTTATCGAAAAACCAGTATAAACAGGAAATATATATTGCATATTCAATTGCAACTATACGGCCACCTGCAAAACTTTGCGGCCAAAACTGGCATCAGCCGATGCACTGATGTCTACCTTGTAGAACTTGGTAAATGTGTGGACAGACGACCAGGTCGCTGCTTTACAAAATGGGACAAAGTTTGCGGTTTGTAGTTGGGGAAGCCCACTACCAGTTTGTGGCTCTTCCTTTTGGTCTGGCATCAGCTCCCCAAGTATTTACCAAGGTATTGGCTCCAGTTTTGGCGTTGCTACAGCGACGTGGGATCGCGATCGTGGGATACCTAGATGATCTCCTCCTGAGGGCATCTTCCGCCTCAGAATTAGAGGAGGATGTGGCGATCACCATGCAGACCTTGCAAGAATTTGGGTGGCTGTTAAACCTAAAGAAGTCGGTGATCGTACTGACCCAGCGTCTGGAGTACCTAGGCTTACTGCTGGACTCCATGGAACCGAGTGTTTCTCCCTTCAGACAAACTGCAGACTCTCAGATCCACGGTAAAACTGCTGATAGGTTCAGAAGGCCCAAGACGTTCCGATTGCCCTAGTGGAGTGGGCCGTGACCGGAAAGGGGGGCATCTGCCCCTTCAAGGCGTAGGCTTGTACCACAATCTGTCTGATCCACCTGGAAATGGTGGCCGACGAGACCGCCATGCCTTTCTTTGGACCAGCCAGTGAAACAAACAGTGAGTCTGACTTCCGAAAGGGAGCTGTGGCAGACAAATACAACTTCAGAGCCCAAACCACGTCCAGAGCGTGAAGGGCCACCTCCTTAGGGTGCTTCGGCTTAGGACACAGAGATGGTAATACAATGTCCTCATTGATATGAAAAGCCGAGACCACTTTCGGTAGAAAAGACGGTTGCGGACGCAACACCACCTTATCCTTGTGGATAACCAGATAGGACGACTTGTAAGACAAGGCCACCAGTTCCGAAACCCTCCTGGCGGATGTGATGGCCACTAGAAAGACCACTTTCTGGGAAAGAGTCAACAGGGGAATCTCCCTGATATTTTCAAACGGCGGTTTTTGAAGCACCGACAACACCAGGTCCAAATCCCATGGGGGGTAATGGTGGATGCACTGGAGGGACTACATGTCGTATCCCCTGAACAAAGGTACTCACTAATGAGTGAGATGCCAGGGGTCTCTGGAAAAAGACAGCCAAGGCTGAAATTTGCCCTTTAATGGTGCTTAACGACAATTTCTGGTCTACTCCTTGCTGAAGAAACAGCAGGATCCTGGATATAGAAAAGGAGCGCGGATGCCATCCTTTATCCTCACACAAGATGTAGGCCTTCCAGGTACGATGGTATATCTTCCGGGAAGAAAATTTTCGTGCTCTTAACATAGTTGGGATCACTGAGTCCGACAGACCCTGGTTCCTCAACACCTGGCTCTCAATAGCCATGCCATTAAAGCCAGCGATGGTAAAGCAGGATGGAGAATCGGACCTTGAGACAGAAGGTCCTCTCGCAACAGCAGTCGCCAGGGAGCGTCTGCCACCAGATGCACCAGGTCTGCGTACCAAGGACGCTGAGGCCAATCTGGGGCAACCAGTATCACTGGGATCCCCTCGGCTTCCACTCTGCGAAGCAGGCGTGGTAACAGTTTCAGTGTAGGAAAGGTGTAGATCAGCTGGTATTGATCCCATGGAGCCACCAGCGCGTCTGATGCGTCTGCCCACGGATCTCTTGTCTTGGTCACGAATCTTGGCACCTTCCGATTGAGACGAGAGGCCAGCAGATCCACGTCTGGTATGCCCCACTTCAGGCACAGTAACCTGAATATCTCCGGATGCAATGCCCATTCTCCTGGATCCAGCATCTGTCTACTCAGATAGTCCGCCTGTCAGTTCTCCACTCCAGGGGTGTAAATGGCCGACAGGGCCTGTACGTGTCGCTCTGTCCACCGAAGTATGTGAGTGACCTCCCGTGCAGCAGCTGAGCTTCTTGTTCCCCCTTAGTGATTGATGTATGCCACCGCATTGGCGTTGTCTGACTGGATCCTGATCGGACGCCCTTGCAGTCTCATCAACCATGTGGAGAGGCACAGCCTGATTGCTCTCAATTTGAGCAGATTGATCGGCAACTTGGATTCTTCCGTCAACCAGAGGCCCTGAGCTGACTGAACCCCCATCACTCCACCCCAGCCGGATAGACTGGCATCCGTTGTGATCACTGACCATCTCAGAGGTAGGAATGATTTTCCTGACTGAATCACCGGGGACCTTAACCGCCAGATCAGTGAGTCTCTGACGGACTGGCTCACCTGGATCTGTCGATCCAGGGACAACTGAGATTTGTCCCATTTTGTCAAAATCTCCTTCTGCAGGACTCTGGTGTGAAACTGGGCATAAGACATTGCCTCGAAGGAGGCTACCATGAGGCCCAGTACTCGCATGCAAAAGCAAAGCAACGACCACTTGCGGTTCATCAGCAGTTTTACTGCGGATCTGAGAGTCTGCAGTTTGTCTGAAGGGAGAAACACTCTCGCTTCCATGGAGTCCAGCAGTAAGCCTAGGTACTCCAGACGCTGGGTCAGTACGATCACCGACTTCTTTAGGTTCAACAGCCACCCAAATTCTTGCAGGGTCTGCATGGTGATCGCCACATCCTCCTCCAATTCTGAGGCGGAAGATGCCCTTAGGAGGAGATCATCTAGGTATCCCACGATCGCGATCCCACGTTGCTGTAGCAATGCCAAAACTGGAGCCAATACCTGGGTAAAGACTCGGGGAGCTGATGCCAGACCAAAAGGAAGAACAACAAACTGGTAGTGGGCTTCCCCGACTACAAACATCAGAAATTTTTGATGCCGAAGGCATATGGGTATGTGCAGGTACGCATCCTGGATGTCTAAGGACGCCAGGGAGTCCCCTTGATGGAGTGCAGCGACTACTGAGTGAACTGATTCCATTTTGAACCTCTGCACTTTTACAAAGTGATTGAGGGCTTTTAGGTCCAAGATTTGAGTACCCCTTTTCATCCTTGGGGACCACAAATAGATTTGAGTAGAATCCCTGGAAGCGTTTCGATTCCGGAACCAGTACAATCACCCCGTGATTCAGCAGGTCCCTTACTGCCCCCAAGAGGGCCTCCCAGTGAGCAGGGGATACGGGTATGCTGGAGGGGAAGAATCTGTTTGGCGGCCAAGAGAGAAACTCTATCTTGTAGCCTGTGGAAATCAGATTGCAGAAGGTGACCCCCCCACCCGAGAGATGGGTGGGGGCAAACCTTCATGCGGTAGCACTTTTATTCGCAGGTTTGGTAGGCTTGCAGTGCCAGGGACGTTTTTGAACATCCGTGGTCGTCCTGATGGGCTGGGGACGTTTTGTCGAAGCTCCGGGCGAACGAAAAAGCTGTTTGTGAGCGGAAAAAGAGGGCCCTTGCCTACGGCGTGGCTCCTTAGCCTTCCTGGCCTGTGGGAGTAAGGTACTCTTACCACCATTTTCAATAATGTCATCCAAAGAGCCGGTCACCAAGGAAGGGAAGATTCGTCAGGGCTTTTTTGGATGCTTGGTCAGCCGACCAGCATTTTAGCCAAATCAGGCACCTCAGCACCACAGCTGACACTGAAGCCCTGGATAACAGAGGGAGAGTATACAGGGCCGCGTCACAGACGTACTAAAAGCCTTGCACTAGTTGGTCTGCTAGTTCCACGCAGACAGGAGAAGTCTGTTGCTCTCCCAATTCGAGGTGCAAAAGTTTTGCCCACTCAGTGTCTGCGACACAAGTGCGGATGCCAGTACTGGTCGCACAGCTGACCCCAAAACCGTAAACAGGGAACGTGCCACTGCCTCAGCCTTCCTGTCTGTGGGATCCTTGAATGTAGGAGTCCCCTCAACCGGGATTGTGGTTACTTTGTTTAACCTGGATACTGGGGGGTCCATGACCGGAGGAGCCGACCATTTTTTAAGAAGGCTCTCCTCAAAAGGGTAGCGCAACGCCATGTATTTGGGAACCGAAAAGGTCCGTTGCAGGCGACCCCATTCCTTGTAAATTAACTTGTAAAATTAAGTCAGATACGGGAACACCTTAGGTGAACGTGCTGGCTTGCGGGATCCGAAAGGGACCAGTACATCAGCAGAGGGATCCGCTGGCTCCTGAATCTTCAGTGTATCACGCACAGCTGTGATAAGTGCTCCAACAAGCACTTTGCCGCACCCGGACCTGGACGGGGACTCATCCTCACTGTCCGAACGGTCCTGGTCAGTGTCGTCTGACAAGACAGAGCAGGGGTCACCAGCCTCAGCAGGACCCGAGTCTGCTTCAGAGCTCTCCCCAGAGACGGGGGCCTCTTTAGTGCACCTTTCTTCCCATGCACCGCCTCCATCTTGGCAACGAATGATCCTGGATCCTGCTGTCCAAGGAGGGGCCCCTCCGCTAAGGAGCACTATTTGCAAGTTTGTACTTGTTCTCTTTTTGGGTCAGTAGTTCCCTTCTGACAGAACAAAACAAGCAGGAAATATATGTGGTTGATTTGATTTTCTCTGCTGGAAGGATCATAACCCTCTTTCAGTGGTGATGTACAGGTAGCATCATGTACCTGTAGGATGTTATAAGAAATGCCTTCTTTTAGGACCTTCGGGGATGGGATGGCTGTCCATCTCCATCATTCCCAGAGGACAAGAATTCAGTGAGCAGAGTATTTTTCCTGCAGGAGAATTGCTATGGTCCAAAAGTGTTTCATGTGTCTAGCTGCAGGGACCTGTAGCTAGGGTTTTATAGTGTATATACATGACAGAAATTGTACAATAATTATTTTTGTATGCAATTTATTTGTACCATAGGCCCTGTCCAAGTTATTTCCCTTCCCCTATGCAACTAATTCATGGGATGCCCTTGCTCTGGGGCCCACAAACCATTTTTCTATTTATTTATTTTTTTCTCAGCTGGGAACCAAATGTATTCTGGTGGAGTCAAGTGTAGCACCCTCTACCTTTGGGTAGGTGCTAGAGTAGTGTTATTTTTGATGGTACTGCCAGTGCAGGTACATTTAGACAGGCCTAGCTGTGAGCTAAGCCTGTTTGTTTTTAATCTGGGGGCAAGGGAGTGGTTTAGTGTAGCAGCAGGACTAATGTGCTTTGGGCTCTTGGGCGTCTCCTTCGTTTCCAGTGAGAAGGTTCTGGAAAAATGGCAAGGCAGAGTGCTGGAGGTAAATGAGGTGTATTTGGGAGCCCTGACCAATCCCCCCCCCCCCCCCCCCCCCAACTAGGATTGGCAGGCCTCATATATTATTTATATATATATATATATATATATATATATATATATATATATATATATATATATATATATATATACATATACACACACAGTCCGCAGGTGACCCGGTTGCAATTGCCTGGATTTCGGGGAAGAAACACCAGTTTCTGAAGCCATGCCGACCCTACCCTGCCCGACCCTACCCTGTCTGCCACCCACAGGGGACTTAGGACAGTGACATTCCCATCCTCCTTGCTAATGCTGGCTGAGGGGCTCTTTCCCGCTGGACTCACCACCCTGAAGAGTTGCCATAAGTATTGCCTGTAGTCCGCGTGTGCTCCCAGGTGCAGAGGAAAAAAAAACTGTGTCGTGGCAGCTGCTGTAATTAGCGCCAAACCGCTCTAGAAATGTGCTCAGGCTTCAATAAAATGGCCGCCCAGCGTCCAGTACAAAGACAGAAAACAGGGAAAATGGCTGTGAGAGCACATGAGCCATGCTGCTGCTAGAGAACACTGAAAACGTGTTCAGACTTCTAGAAAATGGCCGTCAGGAAGGCATGCTGCCCTCACCCACACCTAAAATGGGCGCCAGCAGCTCCATGAGGTACAGAAAGAAAAATGATGGCAGAGAACACAGCTCTGCACCAGACAACAGCAGACCCTCGCAGGCACCTTCCAGGGGCATAAAACACAGGACCCAGGACACCGCTAGACAGCCAGCCCCCCATCCCAGGTGAGAGCCCACCAGAGAGCCCCTGTATATACACACATACACCGCTCAGCAGCCACATGCAGCATCCCCCTGAGGGGGGAAGATAGAGACAGGGAGAGAAGAGAGGGAGGTGAGGGACCCCCGCATCGCCCTCCCAGGGAATGCCCAGTTGCTCAGCCCCACCGAGGCAGGGAGAGCTGTACTTACCAGTCCTGAAGAGCTGGGAGACATTCCATTACAGACCCACTCACTGATCAGTACAGGGTGGCTGCTGGCCTCGGCCCACTGTGACGCAGACATTAGTAGCCCGGTCATATGTGGGTCCCGGAGCATAAAGGCTCACCGACCACCTCTGGAGCTGAGGTTTCGTTGTGGCCTGCCGAGCGCATAGCTGCGGCTTGCACACGCTCGATGGCTAGACTGGGGAGACTACAAGGATAAGGGTATCCAGCCTGTCACCCAGCCGGCTGTTAATAGTAGATCACAGGATCATTCATCTTGCGCAAAAAGCCAAGCGTCTGCAGAAAAAGCACGAACCGATGGGCCCGCAGGGTTCCTAGGTCCTTCTCCTTCACTAGGCAAAATAAAACAGAGGTCTGTCTGGCAGCCTGGAGGGTTGTTACCCAAGGGACTGCCCCCTGGGTGGAACTAAGAGTTCTGAGTGTTGTGTTACAACCAATGCCTGGTAATAGGGCAAACAACCCAATGGCTAAGAGAGGAGCTGTGTCGGTCGGTGAATATAAGAGAAATGTGTCGTCACCCGTGGCAACCACGGCGGGTGGTCGCGCCCATGGATTACAAATATGTCCAGTGCTCTGCATGGCAGACATTTGCAACTGGATTACAGGAAACTTGAACTTTACTCCAGACTCCTGCTTGCAAACAGTAAAGTGTGTGAGAGAATGTCTACTGTTACCTTGAGCGATAGCAAGCAGCCTGGGCGGGTGGCTGCGGGCGGGACTATTTTAAGTCAGTCCTTTACAGGGAGGCATGGGTTGTTGATTTTATTGTTGCCATAGGCAACCACTGGACAATAAACCTGCTATCAGTCTCTAGTTACTGTGGCACAGTCTGCGCCCAGCAACATGTCTGGGCAAAATCTGCCAGCATCTGCATGCCTGCAATCTTCAGTTTGTTCCCCAGGGGTTAACACAGCGCTTGCAGAATGGAGCCTGCTTATCAGTTTTCTCAGGCGCTGAGCAGACAGGGAGTTGGAGGATGGAGCCACACCTTGGAGGAAACTTTCAGGTCCCAGCTAGCTGCAGACACCACGAGGCAGCTGAAGATGGCAGAGGGTAAATCGGCTGATGCCCACATTGCAGTGGTTACCTGATGTGCAGGAGCAGATGGATACTGGCGTCCAGCTGGAGCTTTGCAGAGGGCTCACCTTGGGGGTGATTGATGGAGAGAAGCGGCTGTGTTTGCACTGTGTGCCGGATCCAGACGATGGGAGTGATTGCTTGAGTCCAGTGCGGCCATTGTGGGGAACCACCTACCAGACTTGAATACGTCCAGAAAGACGCGGGGTACTAGGTCAACCTGCTTTCAAGACTTTGTACACCGCAACCGTGGAAGATTCGGTAGCCTAGAGAGAGGGCCAAAGATCACCAGCCAGAGGGGGAGAGGTGCTGCTGCCTGGCAACCCCTCCATGAAGATAGATGACATATGTGAGGAAGAGGGTGCTGTCGTGACCTGTGTCCTGGCGACTGCACGTGCCAGTGTGCAGGAGCCAGATGACATCCCTGAAGAGCCGGCCAGCTCGAAATCCCTTGCTGTGCCTCTGTGAAAGGAGTCCATGCTAGAGGGAGATGTGCCTCCAGGTGAGCTGGATGAGGTAAGTGAGGGACGGGTTATAGATTGGGGTTCCCCCAGTATACTGGAAAAGTTTGGGTCTTTAGAGGGACTGTTTGAGTGGTCATCCCCTGAGATTCACTCCACTCAGCCCACAGTATGGACCCCTGTCCCTTCAGCATCAAACTCTTTGTGAGGCTGACCTTCAACTACCCAAACCAGAGCACCCACCCACAGGCAGTGGGTGGTGAGATCCCTGGATTCATGTGTCTTGCCAGGGAAGGGGAAGCCTAAAGAACTACCCAGGTTCTCTCGCTTCCAGAGGGAGATACAGAGAGGGTTGCTCTGGAGTGGGGACTGGACTATCCATATGTCCCCTCCCAGATAATGGACATTGTGGAGAACTCCCAGGGAGAGTAGTAGGATGAAGCTTTTACGGGTGCCGGAGAGTGATGCCTGGGCCCGGTTTATGGACATTCAGTAGGAATGGAAGCTGGGTCGTGGCATTTACAGGGACCTGATTGTAAAAGGCGGGTCAGCTTACCAGGAGCCATTCAGTCTGTCAGGGTGGAGAGAGGAAAAGGATAGCAGGAGATTGCCAGATCCCCGCATCTATGTGTAAGGAGGGCTGTTGTGCTGTACAGCCACCATAGAAGCAGCCACAAGGACTGCAGGGAAGTGGCAGAGTTGTGTATGGGTTTCCTTTGACATTTTTCTTAAAGGAACAGCCTATGCCTGCAACCCAGTGTGCCTAACAGAGGGACTGTGTTTCATGGATGCTTTGGATGTACTGTTCTTGCCCATTTATTTTGGATCCTGCTGTCCAAGGAGGGGCCCCTCCGCTAAGGAGCACTATTTGCAAGTTTGTACTTGTTCTCTTTTTGGGTCAGTAGTTCCCTTCTGACAGAACAAAACAAGCAGGAAATATATGTGGTTGATTTGATTTTCTCTGCTGGAAGGATCATAACCCTCTTTCAGTGGTGATGTACAGGTAGCATCATGTACCTGTAGGATGTTATAAGAAATGCCTTCTTTTAGGACCTTCGGGGATGGGATGGCTGTCCATCTCCATCATTCCCAGAGGACAAGAATTCAGTGAGCAGAGTATTTTTCCTGCAGGAGAATTGCTATGGTCCAAAAGTGTTTCATGTGTCTAGCTGCAGGGACCTGTAGCTAGGGTTTTATAGTGTATATACATGACAGAAATTGTACAATAATTATTTTTGTATGCAATTTATTTGTACCATAGGCCCTGTCCAAGTTATTTCCCTTCCCCTATGCAACTAATTCATGGGATGCCCTTGCTCTGGGGCCCACAAACCATTTTTCTATTTATTTATTTTTTTCTCAGCTGGGAACCAAATGTATTCTGGTGGAGTCAAGTGTAGCACCCTCTACCTTTGGGTAGGTGCTAGAGTAGTGTTATTTTTGATGGTACTGCCAGTGCAGGTACATTTAGACAGGCCTAGCTGTGAGCTAAGCCTGTTTGTTTTTAATCTGGGGGCAAGGGAGTGGTTTAGTGTAGCAGCAGGACTAATGTGCTTTGGGCTCTTGGGCGTCTCCTTCGTTTCCAGTGAGAAGGTTCTGGAAAAATGGCAAGGCAGAGTGCTGGAGGTAAATGAGGTGTATTTGGGAGCCCTGACCAATCCCCCCCCCCCCCCCCAACTAGGATTGGCAGGCCTCATATATTATTTATATATATATATATATATATATATATATATATATATATATATATATATATATATATATATATATATATATATACATATACACACACACACACACACGGTCAGGGGCATTGCTAGGTCTGCAAAAGATCCAGGGCTAGAGCCCACAGCAGCTAAGTAAAGAAAGTACCATAATACGCTTAGGGTAATACGCTTCAGTGCAGATTCCCCCTTACATCAGTCTCCAGAGCCCCGCGCTTACATCAGGGTCCCCTGAGAGCCTCCCTACTTACAACAGGGTCCCCAGGGCTCAGGAGTTGGCTACATAAAGAGGGCTCAGCTTTGTCCAGCAATGCACGCCCCACTGTAGTTGCCTCTGTCCCCTGCATCCCACCACCACACACACTGTGTAGGTAGAGCTCTCCCACCTTACTCAGGTGTACAGGGAGCAGAGCATCTGAGATCAGCATCACAGGGCTGGATAGAAGCGGGAAATACTGCTTAACTTTTCGCATGAACAGGCTGGTGATTTGTTGTCAGGATTACCCAGCAACCAATCACCTGCTGTTTAACCACCCCAATACAGTGCACTTACACCCCCTTCCTGCCCAGACCAATTTTCAGCTTTCAGCGCTCTCACAGTTTGAATGACAATTACTCATGCAACACTGTACCCATATGAAACTTGGGTCCTTTTTTCCCACACAAATAGAGCTTTCTTTTAGAGGCATTTAATCACTAGTGGGTTTTTCATTTTTTGTGCTATAAATGTAAAAAAAAAACACGTAAAGTTTGGGGGGAAAAAATGGCTTTTATTTCTGTCATAAAATTTTGCTGATTAGTAATTTTTCCTTTATAAATTTTGGCCAAAATTTGTACTGCTACATACCTTTTGGTAAAAATAACCCAAATTAGTGTATATTATTTAGTCTTTGTAAAAGTTAGAGTCTACAAACTATGGTGCCAATCACTGAAAATTGATCACATCTGATCAGGCCTTCAGTACATCAGCTGAATCTCATTTCTTGAGACACTAACAAGTCAGGAAAGTACAAATACCCCCCAAATGACCCCTTTTTAGAAAGTAGACATTCCAAGGTATTAAGTAGCATGGTGAGGTTTTTTAACCAGTTCCCAACCAGCGCACACCGATGTACGTTGGCAGAATGGTACGGGCAGGCATATTGGCGTACAGGTACGTCCAATCTTTAATGCCGCCCTGCCATCGCGAGCGAGCGAGCGAGCGAGCGCGCCACCGGTGGCGTGCTGGTCGGGACCCCCGCAAGTCCGGTCCCGGGGACTCGATTGCCGCAGGCATACCCGCGATCGTCTCACGGAGCGGCTGAACGGAGATGCCGTTGTAAACAGCATCTCCCCGTTCTGCCTAGCAACAAGTGACTCTGATCTCTGCTCCATGCGATTGGAGCAGAGATCAGTGTTCAGTAAATGGAAGCCCAGCCCCCAACAGTTAGTAACACACCCCTAGGAACACTTAACCCCTTTACTGCCAGTGTCATTTACACAGGAATCACTGCATTTGTATAGCAGTGATTGTATAAAGGACAATGGTCCCAAAAATGTGTCAAAAATGTCCGATGTGGGGGCGTGGCTTGGACATGGCCGTGTGAGGAAGCAGACCTCTTGAGCTCCTCACACACAGCAGTTTTATCAGCACGATCCGGTGGATCCATACAGCCCACACAGATCATGGCGGCATGTCCAGACACCGGAGGGCCTCCTCCAGAACACAGGCTACGGCAAAACACGGAGACGGCTCCATTAGCTCCTATTTCGGCGGCGAGCTGTCCAAAATGGCGCCTGGGAAGGACAGGGGGACGGACGCTGCAGGGAAGGCCGCACCTAATCCAGCACCTCAGTCGCAGCATGGAGGGTCTCCTATACAGATGCCACGATCGGTAAGCGATACGACTCCCCCTGAATCCCCTGGCTCATTGGCCTCACTAGGCCTGGGACCTGACTTAGCAGAGCTGGCAACAGACAGGGACTTGAGGCAGCACATTTGGTCTCTCCCCACCAGAGAGGACCTGGACCACTTCGCCACCAGAGTGGATAAGGCCTTTAACCACTTCAATACAGGGCACTTAAACACCTTCCTGCCCAGACCAATTTTGAGCTTTCAGCGCTGTCGCACTTTGAATGACAATTGCGCGGTCATGCTACACTGTACCCAAATGAAATTTTTATCATTTTTTTCCCACAAATAGAGCTTTCTTTTGGTGGTATTTGATCACCTCTACGGTTTTTATTTTTTGCGCTACAAATAAAAAAGTACCGAAAATTTTGAAAAAAAAATGTTTTTTTTTGTTTCAGTTTCAAAACTTTGTAAATAAGTATGTTTTCTCCTTCACTGATGGGCACTGATGGGGCTACACTGATGGGCACTGATAAGGTGGCACTGATGGGCACCAATGAAGTGGCACTGATAGGCGGCACTGATGAGCGACACGGATGGGCGACACGGACGGACACTGATAGGTGGCACAAATTGGCACTGATAGCTGGCACGGATGGGCGGCACGGATGGGCATGGATAGGCGGCACAGGTGGGCATGGATAGGCGGCACAGGTGGGCATAGATAGGCGGCACAGGTGGGCATAGATAGGCGGCACAGGTGGGCACTCATAGGCGGCACAGGTGGGCACTCAGGCGGCACAGGTGGGCACTCAGGCGGCACAGGTGGGCACTCAGGCGGCACAGGTGGGCACTCATAGGCGGCACAGGTGGGCACTCATAGGCGGCATCGGTGTTATAGTAATGGATGCCAATCAGTGCCAAACAATAATGCATGCCAATCAGTGATGCCCATTGTGGCCACTGATTGGCATCCATTATGGGCACTGATTGGCACCCATTGTGCTGACTGGCACCCTGGTGGTCTAGGGAGGATTATGGATTGTTATTACCTTTTCCCTGGTGGTCTAGTGGTGTCCCTGGTGGTCCAGTGTGGGCATCCTCGGGGGGCTGTGCTGATAATCGATCAGCACAGACCCCCCCTGTCAGAGGAGCAGCCGATCGGCTCTCCTCTACTCGCGTCTGACAGACGCGAGTGAGGGAAAGCCGATCACCGGCTCTTCCCATTTACACTGTGATCAGCCGTGATTGGACACGGCTGATCACATGGTAAAGAGTCTCCGTCGGAGACTCTTTACCGAGATCGTAGTTGCCGGGTGTCAGACTGACACCCCGCAACAACGATCGCCGCGATGCGCGCCCCCGGGGGCGCGCAGCGGCTTATTATCCTAATCACGTCATATGACGTCCGGTTAGGATAATGAAACCACTTTGCCGCCGTCAATTTGTAATAGGGCGGGCGGCAAGTGGTTAAACAGGACATTGAGCAGCTGAAGGCTGATACCACTCAGCTGGGCAATAGGTTGGAGACCCTAGAACAGACTGTTGAGGAGACCCTGCCAGCTATAACACAGCTAGGAGACAAGTGTGCAGCCCAGAATGACAGTATAGAGGCTTTAATCTCACAGTTGGACGATTATGAAAACCGCAGTCGCAAGTCCAATATTCGCATAAGGGGGTTGCCGGGGCAACAGGAGCTAAAGACATTATCCCCACCTTACAAGGCATATTCATGGAGTTGCTGGGCCTCCCCCTAATGAAAAAAGTGGAGATTGACAGGGCACATAGGGCCCACGTGATGTCATATGCAAGCTCCATAGATATACAATCAAGGACCGAATTATGCAGCTTATGCGTAGGCGCCCCCATTTTGAATTCGATGGAGCCCGCTTGTTCTTCTATCAGGACTTGTCACGCCGCACCCTGATGCAACGCAGGGCACTACACCCTCTCCTGGAATCCTTGCAAGCAGCAGGCATCACCTATAGGTGGGGGTTCCCCTTTAGCCTTCATGCAGACAAGGATTGCCACTCTACGCAATAAGGATGACCTCCCCCGTTTTTTGTCACAACTGAAGCCCGTAGATTTTCCTGACTGGAGGCACTCCACTGGCCCTTTGATGTTACCAGCGCCTCAGCCCTGGCAGCAGGTCAGGAACTCCCGGGTATGCAAACGGACCTCCTCTGCCGCAGAGGGACAGACCAGGGACGGATGTTGGGCAGCGCCCATTGACTAATTTTTCTTTAGCCACATGCGCTGGAAGTTTGCCCATAGTTGGCGCTAGATCTAACCAATGGACTGCTGCTGGACTTGGTCTGTTCCCGACCTTTGTTGGTCTTTTTGATCTGTTCAAGGTTTTGACATGATACCATGTCCCTGGACATTCAATGCTTTAGTTAGTGTGGGGAGCGGGAACTCCCTGGCTTTCCATGTCCGATCCATGTCCAAGTAGGACCACCCGATTTGGGTGAGAGCCCGGATATGGGCCCCTTGCCTCACTTATGCTGCCCCCCAACTCAGGGAGGGCTGCATGAGTCACACAAGCAGAACAGGGAATCACCGTGGACTGCCCCTGTGGCCTCCGTGGTCCCTTATTGTATCTTCCATGATATACTAAATGTTTGTTTCTTTTTTTCCCTCATTTCTCTGCTTTTTTCTCCTTTTTCTTCCCTTCGCCTCCTCGCCTCTACACACAGAAGGTGGAACAGCTCTCACCGGTCCCGGCAGCATGGGGAATTGATGCCTGGACGGCACCCCCGCCTACAACATGGCTACAATTAAGGTAGTATCATATAACATACGTGGCTTATGCTCCCCCAATAAGCAGAATAGACTGTGGTTGGAATTTAAAAGATTGGGGGCACAGGTGCTTTTTTTTTTTTTATAAGAAACTCACTTCACAGATTCCTCACCCCCTAAATTGCCGACACACCTTTTCACGCAATGGTACCTTAGCAACTCCTCAAAACCAAAATCAAGGGGCACGGCCATTGCCATACATAGGCACTGCCAGTTTCAACCCTTGGACCACAGAGTAGACCCTCAGGGACGGTATGTTTTTTTTAAAAGGCACCATTATGGGCCAAAAATACACTTTTGCCACATTATACGCTCCCAATACGCAACAGCTTACATTTATTGACCAGGTCCTTTCCCAGCTGGCGGACTTCCGTGAGGGCAGACTGATCCTGGGGGGGGGAGGGGGGATTTTAATGTTAGCCCTGACCCCCTCCTGGACACTTCGACGAATAAATACGCCCATTCTTATGCCTTCCTACGACATTTTAGGAAGACTCTACAGGGACACACATGGGTAGACTGCTGGAGGGTAGGGATGAGCTTCGTGTTCGAATTGAACATACATTCGACTCGAACATCGGCTGTTCGCCCGTTCGGCGAATTCCGAACGTTATGGGCCGTTCGTGCCAAATTCGTGTGGCGCTCGCGGCCCACAATGCACTGCGCCATCGCAGTGCATTGCTGGCTCATGATTGGCCAAGCATGCACTGTGACCCCGCATGCTTGGCCAATCACAGCGCCGGCAGCGAGGAGAGCCATGATTGGCCACAGGCAGGATGCCTGTGGCCAATCATAGCTTAGGCTGTGTAGTACACGCCCCACACTATATAAGGCCGCCAGCACGGCGGCCTTGTGTAGTGTGTTGGCGTCTGTAGGAGTTAGTGGGTGTTCTGTGTACCTTCAACACAGTATACACCGATCGTTATCGGCTGATTTTTCGTTCTTGCTCTTCTGTAGTGGTTGTTTTCTGCGTGCCCTGACCGCAGTATACACCGCTATATTCACCTATATAGCTAGCTATATTTCTATTTTTTAATAGAGCTTGCAGTCAGTGGTAGGAGATTCTGCGTGCCCTGAACCCAGTATACACCGCTATATCCACCTATATAGCTAACATCTTGCTTGTTTTAAATAGAGCTTGCAGTCAGTGGTAGGAGATTGTGCGCGCTGTCTGCGTGCTCTGAACCCAGTATACACCGTTATATCCACCTACATAGCTCCTCTCTAATTGAGCTATCTGCCATCTGCAGGAGTTAGTGGATGTTGTGTGTGCCTCCAGCACAATATACACTACCCAATTGCTGGTTTTCCCAACTCCCTTCAGGCCATTATCATGTCTGGAAGGCCAGCAAGGAGAGGCAGACAGGCGCAAGCCGATAAAAGGGGGCAAGCAGGCTCTGTGTCTAGAGACAACAGAGCTGGTTGTGGACGCGGTGCATCGTCATCATCAGCACGTGGCCATGGGACACGCTTGTCCTTTTCGGCAGCTGGACATGTTGAGCCGCAACATGCCAACGACTTGGTAGAGTGGATGACCAAGCCCTCTTCATCCTCCTCATCCTCTCTCACCCAGGCTCAGGGTACTAGCAAAGCAGCTGCCAACGCATCATCTTCCCTCCTCTCAATGTCATCATCAGCGACTCCTTCCCTAGACCCACCACCTCCTCCTGAGGAGTCTCCTGAACTCTTTGAGCAGTGTTGGGTACATGTTCCAGGAGGATGCCCAGTGTTTTGTAGGCTCTGATGATGATACTCAGCTAGAGGAAGGCAGTAGCGTGAATGCAGAGAGAGGGGATGCTCAAGGACAGCAATCTGGCAGTCATGTTCCACAAGCTGCAGCATACTGCCAGGTTTGCTCCAGCGATGAAGAGGGAGGGTATGATGAGGGCACTGACTCCACGTGGGTGCCTGGTAGGAGAGAGGAGGAGGAGGAGGCACATGTCCAACAAGGCAGGATGCCCTCCGGGGGCCAGCTTAGGGGCAGCACACCGACTGAATCACACCGCAGAGCTCCGCCTGTGCAGGGCGCTGCCTCTGCGTGTTATTCTAAAAGTTCTTTGGTGTGGGCCTTTTTTGAGACGAGTGCATCAGATCGCACCGCTGCTATTTGCAACATATGTCTCAAGCGTATCTCACGTGGCCAAAACATCAGCCACTTGGGCACCACATGCTTGACCAGACATATGTTGACCTGCCATGTAGCTCGTTGGCAAGCGTACCTCAAAGACCCACACCAAAGAACAAAGCGGACCTCTCCTTGCTCATCATCTGGGATCTCCAACCCCACTAGACCTTCAGTCCTCTCTGAAACCTGCTCTGAGAGGAATGAAGGTGTAGAATTAGGTGTGTCACAGCCAAGTGCTTCCGGGCACTCTGCTAGCAGTACACCCATGTCCGATTATAGCAGGCAAATGTCCCTGCCCCAGCTGCTGGACCGGCGAAAGAAGTTCACTCCCAGCCATCCACATGCCCAGCGGTTGAATGCTAGCTTGGCTAAATTGCTAGCACTTCAACTGCTGCCTTTTCAGTTGGTAGACTCGGCCCCCTTCCGTGAGTTTGTACAATGTGCGGTTCCTCAGTGGCAGGTCCCCAAACGCCACTTTTTCCTCACAGAAGGCCATTCCGGCTCTCTACCGGCATGTGGAAGGCAATGTCCTTGCCTCGCTGGACAGGGCGGTCAGCGGTAAGGTGCATATTACCGCTGACTCATGGTCCAGCAGGCATGGACAGGGATGTTACCTGTCTTTCACGGCCCATTGGGTCACTTTTCTGGCAGCTGGGAAGGATGCAGGACAAGGTGCAGTAGTGTTTGAGGTTGTTCCGCCACCACGCCTTCAAAATGCTAATATTGGTTGTGACACACCTCTCTCCTCCACCCCCTCCTCTTCTTCTTCTTCCTCCATGGCCTCTTCCAGTGCTCTGTCCTCAGAACCAGCGGAGCTCTGTAGGCGTTCCAGGGGCTACGCAAGTACGCAGGCAAAACGATGCCATGCCGTGCTTGTGCTGGTTTGTTTGGGGGACAGGAGCCACACTGGGGCGGATGTTTTGTCAGCTCTGCAGGGGCAGGCCGAGAGGTGGTTGACGCCACGCCAGCTTAAGCCAGGAATGGTGGTTTGCGACAATGGCACCAACCTCCTCTCCGCCCTCCGACAGGGACAACTGACCCATGTGCCCTGTGTAGCTCACGTCCTTAACCTGGTGGTTCAGCGGTTCTTGGGCAGGTACCCGGGCTTACAGGATGTCCTGAAGCAGGCCAGGAAAGTCTGTGTGCATTTCCGCCAATATTTAATGCCTGTGCTCGGCTGGCTGAGCTCCAAAAGGAGTTGAACCTGCCCAAGAACCGCCTTATCTGTGACATGCCCATCAGGTGGAACTCAACGTTGACCATGCTGCAGCGGCTGCACATGCAGCAAAGGGCCATCAATGAGTACCTGTGCGACTACTGCACCAGGACAGGGTCAGGGGAGCTCGGTTTTTTTCTCACCACGCCAGTGGGGCATGATCAGGGATGCATGCACTGTCCTGTCACTGTTTGAGGAGGCCACTAGGATGGTGAGCAGTGACAGTGCATGCATCAGTGACACTACCTCTTGGAGCATACGCTGCGTGTAATAATGGACAGGGCACTTGAGGCAGAACAGAGGCAGGAAGAGGAGGACTTCCTTACCTCTCAAGGCCCCCTTTATCCAGACAGTGTTCCTGCTGTGCCACCCATCACACAGGAAGAGGATGATGAGGAGGAGGATGATGATGATGTCAGCATGGAGGTGGAGGCTGGCACTCAGCATCAGCAGTAGTCTTGTAGGGATGATTTACAGTCCCAAGAAACCCGTGGACTTGTACGTGGCTGGGAGGAGGTAGCTGCGGATCATGTTGTCCTTAGTGAACCAGAGGACTCCGGACTGAATGCCTCAGCTAACCTACGCTGCATGGCATCCCTGATCCTGCAAAGCCTGCGGAAAGATCCTCATATTCTTCGGATCAAGGAGAGGGACCATTACTGGCTGGCCACTCTCCTTGATCCACGGTACAAGGGTAAGATTGCCGACCTTATCTTGCCGTCGCAGAGGATGAGACATCTCCGGGAGGCCTTGTAGAAAGGTCTGTGCAACGCGTTCCCAGCGACTGGGAGGTTACAAACTCCTGGTCCTGGACAACGTGTTGCTGAGGCATCGGTCAGAAGGAGCGGTGGAGAAGGTGGCAATCTGACTGATGCTTTCAGACAATTTTTTAGTCCGCAGCCCCAAGGTATGATCGGTTCCAGCAACCATCGCCAGCGTCTGATTTACATGGTGCAGGAATACCTAGGGGCAAGGTCAGACTTGGACACCTTTCCCACCGAAAATCCTCTGGCTTACTGGGTCTTGAGGATGGATCACTGACCAGAGCTTGCACAGTATGCAATTGAGCTACTGGCCTGTCCTTCATCCAGCGTTCTTTCGGAACGCACCTTCAGTGCTTCTGGTGGCTTTGTTACCGATCACAGGGTGCACCTGTCCACCGAATCAGTTGATCGACTGACCTTCATCAAGATGAATCAGTCTTGGATCACCCACAGCTACCAAGCACCTGAAGCTGATGTAACCGAATAATTCTTTTTGAAATATCACATCTCTTCAAGACTGCCTATGCTGATGCTGAGTGACTGTCCTGTTATGTTGATTGTCTATCCTCTTCTTCCTCCGCTGATATGTTGGAACAACATTTTTGGTTCTGGGTGATGCCATCAGCCCAATTTTTCTGCCCCTGTTTAACAGGTGCGTTTAATTAAAATTTTTGATGCAATGCTTTATAGCAGGGCTCATTTCTTCACTAAAACTAGAGTATATGGGAGAGGTTGCAGTGTCGTGGCACCAGTGCCAGCAGCCTAATTTTTCAGCCCGTTTAACAGGGACATGTAATTACAATTCTTGATATAATATTTCATAGGAGGACACGTTCCTGTGCCCACCCAGAGTAACTGTGAGGACTTATAGTGTTGTGGCACCAGCACCACAACCACCAAAGGCCAATTTTTCTACCACTGTCCAACAATGGCATGTAATTACAATTCTTGATATAATCGTTCACAGCAGGGCGCTCCAGCGCCCACCAAGAGTCACTTTGAGGGCTTACAATGTTGTGGCAAAACCAACACCTTGTTCCGCCATTTCTGCAGAGCATATTGGGCAGGCCCCTACTTTCAAACATCCAACTTACAAACGTCTCCTACTTGTAAATGGAAGGAGACAACAGCAAGTGAGATGAAAAAAGACGGACGGCAAAACAAATTATACAGGGGTGATAACCCTTCCCTATGTTTTCCAAAAAGCTTAAAAATAGTTTTTTTGACTGGAGCTACACTTTAAAAATGTACGAATTGAAAATTACAAACAGATTCAACTTAACAAAACAAATCTACACAGTCCCTGTCTTGTTTGCACCGCCTGTATACTGCTGTTCTGAGTATATAGGGCCTGGGGGGCCACACGTATTTCCTTTTTTTAATATGGGTATGGGGTTCCCCTTAATATCCTTACAAGACCAAAAGGGGCTGGTAATGGGCAGGGAGGGCTACCCATGCCATTTTTCTCAATGATTTTCAACCATATTGCAGCAACCAGATATAACATTAAAACCGCAAGCAGTTTGAAATGACGTTATTTCCGTTAAATGTCATTTTGTGCAGGGACTGTACTAAACACGAGAAACACGTGGCACTTCACAGGCATACTATAGACACCCCCCCAGGCACGATATTTAAAGGAATATTTCACTTTTTTTTTTCACTTTAATCGTCATTAAAATCAGTACTCCCGCCAAAACGGCAGTTTTTAAAACTTTTTTTGCATTGACCCATGTCCCCTGGGGCAGGAGCCAGGTCCCCAAACCCTTTTTAGGACAGTATCTTGTATATTAGATGTTAAAATGAGCACTTTTAATTTCGAACGTTCGAGTCCCATAGACTTCAATGGGGTTCGGCTCATCCCTACTGGAGGGCTCTTCTCGCCTCAGAGAAAGATTATAATTTTTATTCCGGTGTTCACAAAGTATACACTAGAATTGATTTATTGCTGGTAGACCAAGACACCCTTGACCTGCTACTGGGGGCAACGATCGACCACATCATTATATCTGACCATGCCCTGGTGACACTCACCTTATCCCTAACTCAGGCCCTGGCCAGACCCCGGACCTGGAAGCTGAACGAAAACCTTAGACGACTTGGGGGTGGCAACAGGGGTAAAGGAGACTCTGACGCACTATTTTGCCGAAAATGCGAACGGAGAGGTTGGCGAGGGCATTTTATGGGAAGGCCATAAGGCAGTGGTCCGGGGCACTTTTATTGCCCTAGGAGCCAAGCTTAATAGGGAGAGGCAGGCGGACTTTCAGAGGGTTCTGCTGGCGTTGCGACGTGCGGAGCTCAGCCACAAACGGACGTCAGATCCGGATGAGCTCAGGCGTCTGACCGAGCTCAGACAGCTCTTTTCAAAATTGCTAGACCGTAAAATTAACCGTAAGCTACGCTATATGGCCCACACATACTATGAACACGGCAATAAAGGCGGCCGGCTTCTGGCACGTGCCCTCAGGAAAAAAGAGGCTCCTAGCATATGTGCATAAGCTGCACTCTGCCTCAGGTGTACTGGCACAAAACACCTCAAAAATTACAGCGGCCTTTCGTGACTACTATGAGTCCTTATACAGCCTGGACTCCTCCTCTGCGGCGGAAATATTGCTTAAGAGGACTAGAATCTCCTCCTACCTCTCCTCAGTTGGGCTTCCCACCCTGACCTTAGAACATGTCTCGGGTTTGGAACTCCCTAGAACATCAACGGAATTATTGGCGACTGTCAAGTCCCTCTCTACTGGCAAAAGCCCAGGGCCAGATGGCCTTACCAGGGCATATTGGCTAAAAAAAATTTGATACGTTGCAAGCACCCTTTTGTGCTCTCCTTAACTCCCTGGTGACCACTGGACGCCTTCCCCAGGAGACTTAGTTAGTGCAAAGGAGGGTAAGGACCCCACCCAACCACAGAGCTATTGCCCAATCTCTCTCAACACGGATCTTAAGATCTTCTCTAAGATTCTGGCTAATCGCTTAAAACATCTATTCCCTGACTTGGTACACGCTGATCAGACTGGATTTATTGTTGGATGGGAGGCCAGGGACAACTCCAACAGGGCCATCCAGCTTATTCACTGGGCGCATAAATGCGATCGGATGCCTCCTTATCTGATCCTGTCCACGGATGCGGAGAAGGTATTCGATTGCGTGGATTGGACTTTTCTTAACGGGGTCCTTGAGAATACTGGACTAGGCCCACATATGCTGTGGTGGAAATCTGCCCTATACGCATCCCCTACTGCACAGGTAAAGGTGAACGGGGGCCTCTCCACAGCGTTCCCCATCCGTAACGGCACAAGGCAGGGTTGTCCACTGTCACCTTTTATTCTCACTGGTGTTGGAACCATTGTTACAGAGGGTCAAAACAAACCCAAATACCAGGGGGGGGTACAGGTAGGCTCCCTTGAACATAAACTCTCCGCTTATGCGGATGATATACTTTTCCATGTGGTTGACCCCCTTGTCTCATTGCCGAGCCTGATGGGGAGCTGACTGAGCTGAACTTTCGCATTAATTATATAAAATCGGAGATTCTGCCAATCACCATCCCTCAGCCGTTGATGCCCTCCCTGAGAGACTCTTTTCCTTTCATGTGGTCCACATCTTCTATGACGTATTTGGGGATACAGCTTACGAACTGCCACGACTCTTTATATGCGCACAATTACGCCCCCCTACTACAATGGCTCACACAAGACCTCCAGTCATGGGACTGGGCACTATTTACCTGGGTGGGCCAGACGAACATTTTAAAAATGGCGGTATTACCCGGTATCCTATTTCTATTGCAAATGATACCGATCCACCTACCAAAGCGTTTTTTGCAGCCCTTCGCTGCCTTTTCATCAAATTTGTAAGGGGGGGGGGGGGGTGGTAGGAGGCCTCGACTCGCCATGGGGACTTTACAGAGATCCAAGCTAAAAGGGGGTTTAGGCATACCCAATATCCCCCAATATTATCAAGCGATTGCTTTGCAACGCATTCTGAACTGGAAGTTCCACACATCTCTCAAGAGATGGGTCCCCTTTGAAAAAACAATGGCAGGTCGGGACTTGGCCTACACACCCAGGGGCCCTGGGGGAAACTGGGGGCTCTCGGAATGGGTTTCCCCACTGATGATTCACTCCCTAAAAGGTATGGGATAAATTGAATGAGCGCATGCCTTGGTGCCGCGGACTTCCCCGTTGTCGCCTGTGGGTGGGTACCCTTGGTTCCTCCCTGGTGAACCGAAAGCCTCCTTAGGAACCTGGGCGGAAGACAGCAACATTAGTCTGGCAAAATTTATAGAAGGGGGAACACTGAAGCCACTAGAGCTTCCCCTTTGACTTTTGGAGACACCGCCAGTTGGAGACTTTCGTAGCCAAATGCCAGATTGACCCGGATTAGGACCACCCTGACAATGTTCGAAAGCATGTGGGCCTCTGAAGACCCACTACCTTATATGATCTCAGCATTGTATGGGATGCTCGAGGACTCAACGCCTAACCCCATTTTATCAGGGAAAGGGACCTCCAGTCTGCCTTCACGGACGATCAACTCTCCCACCTCTACCGCCTAACACACACAAGCTCGGTGGACTCTAAAACCCAAGAAAACAACTACAAAATATTGACTCGACGGTACAGGGTTCCAACCACACTGGACAGGATCTTCCCCTCAGCCTCCGATAGGTGCTAGAGGGGATGTGGAGAGAGGGGTACGTTCCTCCATATTTGGTGGCAGTGCCCATTACTCCATCGATTTTGGGACATGGTCGGCAAACACATCAAGGAAGGCTTGGGTGTTGATATCCCGGCATTGCCTAAACATTTTTTGCTCCACGTCCCCCCCCCCCCCCCATGCCTGTCTCGCTACAAAAGTGCTCTCCCCCACCTCCTCAATACCCATCCATTGGAAAAGCATGCAGATTCAGAGCGAACAGGACTGGTTGGGGAAGGTGGGGGAAATCATGGAGGCAGAAGGCTGGCTCGCGACCTGCAGAGGCACCAGCAACAGATTTGATCTCATTTGGGCAGCTTGGAAAGCATAAGTACATAATACAGCCGCGATTCCCTCAAGCTTAGATATCGCATTGCTTATATTAGCTGACCCTGCATTTGGAGGACTCGTCCAGGCACGCCATCAGTCAACTACCACAGGATCCACATGATGGGCGACCCATCTCGTAGATGGGCCGGGTGGGAGCTGGACCATATGCCTTTCTAACCCTGAACAACAACCCTCATCTTCTTTGTTTTCTTTACCTACCTGCTGTACTCCTACTCTTTAACTCTCTTCTCCCCTCTCCTTTCTGATGGAGAATCCATTTCAGTTTGTTTATAAAACTATGAAGCAGAAAGGTGTATAAAAAAGGCCTACAATACACCACTCAGCGCCTATTTCAGCAGACCAAAATTTCCAAAGAATAATAGTAATAAATAAATAAACGTGACCTATCGAATTAATCCAAGTAATCGCAAAGGTCTATAGAGCAGCAGCCATTTAAAAATAAATCAATCGTAAAACAAGTAGTACACAAATAACAGTCCAAGTCCTGTAAATATCAGTACTAAAACAGCGCTAAAAAGTAGTCCAAAATAGCCGCATAGAAAAAATCGTTAAAATGTGCAGAAAGGGTGACAATGGTGGTTTGATCAGCATTTCATCACTTCCGACTTCGACAGAGGGCGTGGCTACACGACTGAAGGGCGAATTTAAATATCCCCATCCTCCGCCGCAAGAGCCAATCACGGAACGCCTGGCTCCCACACAAACACATCCGCTGCCATGGGAACCAGGCTAATCCAGCTCAATGTACAGCGGCGAAGCAGGGAAACAATACTGGCCAGATATGAAGTGCACAACTAGGTCTATACTATGGCGAACATCAGATATCAACACACAGAAGCAGAACACAAAGTAACATCATTTAAGAAATAAAAAGAAGGGAAGGACCTAGCTGATTGGGGTACTCACATTAGAAGGTCAGCTCCCCATAGTCTATATAAACGCGGTGGCCGCAGTGTGCCAACATCCCCAGATGATGCCCGTTTAGGAGAAACGCGTCAGCAAGAGCTAGTTGATGCCACTGCCTTGCCAGATTTTATTTCCATAAACGGTATTTCACTATGAGGCTGCATTTTCTTCTTTTTGGCCTATAATATACGTGGAAGAATCTCTGTCCTCAGTCACCCCAAAACGTGGATAGCCGTTTCATCTATTTTTGGGTCATCTCTCTGTCTACTCTGGTACCCATGAAAGGTTACAAGTTTTGCGAGCTGTTTTTTTGTGTGGATTTACATCAATAAACTCGTGTGACTCACTAGGTATATACCTAACTGGGTCCATTACATCTGGTAAGCCTCCTCTCAAGTGGTAGTGGATTTCTGCAAAGTATTCACTGAAGTCACTATAACGTCTCAAGATATTGCACTTTGTCACCATATTGTTTCACTTATGGACTCTTAACACGTTCACCTTGGTGGATATACGTATATCAATTTTTTTTTGTATATTTGGATATAGTGTTGTCTAAAACATAGAATCATTAATAGTGTTAATTTATGCAGTTTTTTTCACTATTAACCACCTCGCGCCCGCCCTATGGCCGAATGACGGCCGTAGGGCAGGCGCGTTCGTCCCTGGACGTCCTGATGTTTACTTCCGCAATGCACGCTGCCGCGGGCGCACATCGCGGAAGTTCTGTGTTCGCCGTGTCCCCCGGGGACAGGCAAACACAGATCGCTGTAAACGGCCAATCACAGCGGCCGTTTACAGCATGATCGGCGTGTCTAATGGGAGATGATCTCATATGTAAACATATGAGATCATCTCTCAGCGCCGCTCTCCCTCCTCGCAGACAGTGTGAGAGGGGAGAGATGAACGGCTGCAGCGGCAGCCGTTCTGCCTGTAGTAAAAAAAAAAAAAGTAAAAATATAAAATAAAAAGTGCCATCTTCCCCCAGCAGTGCCATCAATCCCAGTGCCACGTGTCGCCAGTGGCGCGTGTCGTCAGTGCCACATAGTGCCATTTGTCATCAGTGCCACCTGTTAGTGTCACGTGCCATCTGTTGTCAGTGTCACGTGTCATCAATGCCACTTATCAGTGCCATCTGTCATCGGTGGCACGTATTAGTGGCATCTGTCATCGGTGCCACATGTCTTCGGTGCCACATATTAGTGCCATCTGTCATCAGTGCCACCTGTCATCAGTGCCACATATTAGTGCCACCTGTCATCAGTGCCATCTGTCATCAGTGTCACGTGTCATTGTCCTGGTGCTTCAAAAGTGTAATAAATAGTCAACAAGTTAGATGTGTAATTTATGTTCCTAGAACACATGATGGCGCTACCTGCATGTTGGGCCTCTCTATGTGGCCAGGCTGTGAAAAAGTCACACACATGTGGTATTGTAATACTCAGGAGGAGTAGCAGAATTTTTTGGGGGGTGTCATTTGTGGTATACACATGCCACATGAGAGAAATAACCTATTACAATGAAAATTTTGTGGAGAAAAAAAAATGAAAAATCTTAATTTTGCAAAGAATTGTGGGAAAAAAAATGACAACATCAAAAAGCTCACTATGCCTCTTACTAAATACCTTGGAATGTCTACTTTCCAAAAAGGGGTCATTTGGGGGGTATTTGTACTTTCCTGACTTGTTCGGGTCACAAGAAGCGAGATAGGCCACCAGTACATCAGATGTGATCAATTTTGTGCGATTCGCACCACACCTTGTAGACTCTCTAACTTTCACAAAGGTCAAATAATATCCACTAATTTGGGTTATTTTTCCCAAAGATATGTAGCAGTATAAATTGTGGCCAAAATTTATGAAGAAAAATTAATAATTTGCATAATTTTGTCACAGAAACAAAGAAATATGCGTTTTTTTCAAAATTTTCGGTCTTTTTTCGTTTATAGCGCAAAAAATAAAAACCCCAGAGGTGATCAAATACCACCAAAAGAAAGCTCTATTTGTGGGAAAAAAAAAGGACACAAAATTCATTTGGGTACAGTGTTGCATGACTGAGTAATTGTCATTCAAAGTGTGAGAGCACCGAAAGCTGAAAATTGGTCTGGGCAGAATGGTGTTTAAGTGCCCAGTAAGCAAGTGGTTAAAGTTGATTATATTATTTACACTGTTAAAAGATTATATAGATATTGTCATAATCTAAGCGCTGCACCTTTTTTTTATTTGACAGTCCTAGGTACCCCGAATTTTGTTTCATGTGAATTTTTTTGGGGGAGGGAAAAAAAAAGGGTACAAAAACAGTCGAATATGCCACCCCCAAGGAGTCAGAGCATAGGGACACCCCTCTTGCCACTGCGTGGTGAGGGATGCCTGCTCCAAGGGGATCGAATATCCAAGGCAGACAGGGAGCCCTTCTACTCATGCAAGATTTATTTCTGCTACTCCCCACTGCTATGATTATTGTGATTACTTACACCCTGACTGTGTCACCCCCCCTATTTGATGACCCCTTCCCCCGACCCCCCCCCTTTTTTTTTTCCTTGTTTTGTTTGGCTGTATTTGGCTATGTTGTAATGTTGAGCTGGAAACATGGCATGGAGATGAAACTGAAAAGTGAAAATAAAGATTATACAAAAAAAAAAAAAAAAGTCCGATGTGTCCGCCTTAATGTCGCAGTCACAATAAAAATTGCTGATCGCCGCCATTACTAGTAAAAAAATAAAAAAATTATTAATAAAAATGCCATAAAACTATCCCCTATTTTGTAAACGCTATAACTTTTGCGCAAACCAATCGCTTATTGCGATTTTTTTTTTAACCAAAAATATGTAGAATACATAACAGCCTAAACTGAGGAAAAATGTTTTTTTTTGTTATAATATCCCCCAAAAATATATATATAACAAAAAGTAAAATATAATGAGTGTTTTTTTTCAAAATTGTAGCTCTATTTTTGTTTATTAGCACAAAAAATAAAAACCGTAGGGGTAATCAAATACCACCAAAAGAAAGCCATTTGTGGGGAAAAAAGGACGTCAATTTTGTTTGGGAGCCTCGTCGCACAACTGCGAAATTGTCAGTTAAAACGACGCAGTGCCGAATCGCAAAAAAGTGGTCTGGTCTTTGGCCAGCAAAATGGTCCGGGGCTGAAGTGGTTAAGTTGTCATTTTTCCCCCCACAATTCTTTGCAAAATTATATATTTTTTAGTACAATTGTCATATTATCAGGTTATTTCTCACACACAGCATATGTATACAACAAATTACACCCCAAAATACATTCTGCTAGTCTTCCCAAGATATGGCGATACCACATGCGGTAGACTTTTACAGAGCCTGGCCACATACAGAGGCCAAACATTGAAGTAGTACCTTCAGGCGTTCTAGGAGCATAAATTACACCTCATTTCATTCCTACCCTCACACTTTTGAAGGTCAGAACAGTGGAATTACCCACAAAATGACCCCATTTTGGAAAGCAAACAGCCCAACGTATATTCTGAGGCATGGGCTGCAAATAGGTACTTGGGTACTCTGATGGCCTGGTGACTGGTATTCGGGTACTCTGAAGGGTGGTGATAGGTATTCAGGTACTCATATGGACTGTGACAGGTACTCTGCTACTCTGGACTGTGACAGGTACTATAATGGGTGGTGACAGGTCCTCTTTATGGGGGGGGGGGGGCAGGCAATCAGTGTGATTGGTGTGTACTGTAAATGGTAATGAGATGTTACCGCAATATCCTCACACACAATCGGTGTGCGAGGACGCGGTAACATCATCTCGTTACCGCGGTTTGTTTACACTTAGTGATAGTCTGTGAAAGGATCACAGCCGATCCCATTGGTAAACAGCCGGCCAATGGCCGTTTACCAGCATCGGTGACTAGCATTGTTCCTGGGAACACGCCGCCACTGACGTTCACACGCATGTGCCATGCAGTGGGTGTGATCAGTCGGGATCACGGTATGTTAGGCGGCAGTGGTGGTCCTTTACTGACCCCCTTTCGGGGGGGGGGGGGAGGTGTACCTTGCGCCTGGAAGGAAGCCTCTCTCTACATTGAAAGGTGTCCTGGAGCAGGAGGAAGCATGGACAGGAAAATCAGGAGGGATCCATGCCAGGGTTGGTGAGTGAGAAGCTCTGGGAAAGACATGCCAGGATTTTGATGTGGAGGGAGAGCCTGTGGTGTAGTTAAAGTTAAGTCACTGCAGCATGACTTGCATCAGACATGCTGGGAGCAGTAGTACACCAAGGATCAGTTGGCACAATTATCTTCATCTAAAATGGCTACTAGGAAAAATGTTACCGTATTTGCCAGCGTATAAGACGACCCTCTATTTTTCCAGTGAGGACTTAGGTTTTGGGCTATACTCACTATATAAGACTACCCCCCCTTCGGAGGCAACACCATTTAAAAAAAATAAAAACAAACCCTCAAAAGCGCATAGTCCATTGCAGCCGCTCCCCACCTCCAATGTCATCTTTCACCCTGCATTCTACACTGGTTTACCCAGACTTCCTAGTGGCCCATAGGACGTTCTACACTACTCCACCTGCAGCGGTTCCCTGGCACAAGCGGTGTCCAGAGGACAGATCAAATCTGCTTCCCCACAAATCTGATCAGTCTGTTTTAAGCTTGTAGCCTGTAAAGATACCTTTGCAATAAATTCTGTCTTCAAATAGTACTCAGGTGATGCTTCCTGCTTTTCAACATTTGTGTTTTATCTCACAGAGCTGGTTCGAGGCTGAGGCTAGCTGCTGCTATCCATCCACTTTATGGACTTCTGAACCCTTTTATGACTGGTCAATTTTGCACTGCTGTTGTGTTCCCTCTGAGGGGGACATGGGTGTCATAACTACATTAATTTGCATCAGTCCTCGTCATTTTCTTGTTATCCCTTCAGTTTTAGGTTATAGCTAAATCCAGTAATCAAATGCAGAGTCAATTATCTAATACAGGGGCCCACAACCTCCTGCTCTGGGATATAATAGAAAAATACTGTTGTTAAAGGTCAGTTTATTACTAAAATCACAGTGTATGTGGGAATCTTTTCTGTAGTGGTTACTGTGCTGCTTTTATTACTGATACTGACCCACAGGTGCAGAGCAATTTACCTGCACTGAGCCATAGACTTCTATTATAGTCTGCAGGTTTGGTGCACTTTCAGGAAGCTCACAGAAGTCTATTGCAAACTGAAGGAAAGCCAAAAAGGTACACTGCGTTGCACATGTGGTGCAGGTAAACCACAGCGCATCAGTGTGAAAGCAGCCTTGGACCCCTTTCACATGGTCAGTCCGACCAATTGGACCCTCCATTCATAAGTAGCTGTAGACAAACTGACTTTTGTTCTACATCCAATACGATCCACTAAAAAGTATCATGGGCTGCATCCTGCCCACTCTCAAAATGCAGAGTGAACACAGACATGCCATCCACACACAGCTCATTATGGCCTGCAACCGGTTACCAAGTCGCTTAAGTGGCCCTTGCTCTTCAAAAAGGTTGGGCACCCCTGATCTAAATATGAGATTTTAAATCCATTTATATAGGCATAAAGATTGAACTAGCCCTCTGGAGGGCAAACAATACTGATGCAGCACGCAATGAAAATGTTAAAGTTTGACACCTCTGTTTCCAAGAACTCATCAATTGGGTACTGCTGCATAAAACCATTAAATCTTCACTGGGTGCTTCCAGTTTTATAAGACATCAACCAATGCATGCAAAAGGTAATGTAGGTGGTTGTTTGTTTCTTCTGATTTCTAGAATCCATGCTGGTCACTTAAGGGCCTGTAGTGATAGACAAATCCAGCTTGAGGCACTACAGATCACGCACCAAAACAGTGCATTCAATTTTGAGGATATGGTGGCTGAGGGAGCTTATACAAAAGCATCATCTGATTGAGGGGGGGAAGAAACCTGACTAGTTGAAAGAATCCAAAAATCAGATGAGGAAACTGGCAAAAAGGCATGTGAACGCCATTCTTTAGAGCTCTTTAAGGTCACTGTTAACGGAAGACATTGGTGTGGAAAAATTCCTTCTAGCTCAAGCAAGACAATGCTGAAGATGCTACACCCAAACTGGAAAAGGAGAATGCCAGACGGTTTCATAGCTGGTGAGAAAGCCACCCTTGGGTCCTCAACCTGCACAAAGACCAATCAAGGGAGAGGCCTAGCCTTTTACTACCAGCAACTGGTTCACCCACTATACTTTAATTGCTTTATTTCTGCTTGAGGCCCCCTATAAAACGATGCTTGCGTAACTAATGGAACAGCCCAAAGCTTGCACTGCTGAAGGCAGCCACTGCAGAAGTGTTGTAGGCAGTGGCACCTTTTCTCCGCATTTGGAACAAGCCGTTTGTGTGCATAGAAGGTTGGACCTGAACTACATCCTTCCTCAGTAGGACACTGCACCAGAGCTGATTGTGCTGTCTGTCACAAAATGACACCTGCAGTTGTGACTTCATGACTACAGTGCATCTGAGCGCACACACAGTACAAGCCAAAATGAAGCTCATAACCGATGGATTCAGGCCCACCTCTTCTGGATGGGTAAAAGAATAGAGCAGCATCGCTGCAACACCCCATTTAAAGAAGTTGCTCTCCATACCAACCAGGCCCTGCAACCTGGACCCAAGGTAGGATTAATGTAATAAAGCAAAGAATCTGTTTAATGGGTCAGCGCATTATCCCAGCGCACAGAGCAGTACTTCTACACCTTATCTGGACAGGCACATCGCCCCCCCCCCCCCCTCCCCCAATGAAGGGGGGACTTCAAGCATAGGGCTCCTAAGGACACTAGAGAAAAAAAAAAAAAAAGCTTACCTGGTGAGGGATTACATGAGGGATAGTTAAAGGTTTAAGTGGCTTAGCTTGTGTTGACCTGAAGGTGCAGCATATAACCCATCTGTTATGATTCAAGATGTGTTTTCCACTATACGATTAAGAAAATAAACATGCAAAGAACGCCTTCGAACAGGCAGCTTTCACTGTAGCATTATTAGTGTCATTCATTGCACACTAAACAGCTTGCACACAACCAGAATTAAAGTATAGACAGGCACAAAAACACAAATAATTCCATCACTGTGTCACCATTTATTCTTCTTGCAAGCTACAAATGGCACAGCATAGAAAGACAGCATGAAGGAAAAAAATTCAGCTTAAGTCTTCACTCTCCATTACCTCCGATATAAACTGAGGGATAAATCCAAGAAGTTCTGGAGACACCAGCCATGGTAGTTCAATCAGGACAAGGATTGCTCGACTGCCAGCAGCAGGCGATAGTAGCTTTAGAGCAGTTTACAGTCTCAGCTGACTACCCCACATCCAGCTCTCAAACTTAAGGATTGCATAGGATGCCAGAGGCAGGAAGTGGCTGTCCAATCCTTTTCAATCCTGCCAACGGAAAGAAATTGCACTTGTCTGCAAACTTCGGAAGCAACTGTTTGGTCACAACGGGCCATGTTTTTTTCCCAGCGTCTGAAGCAAATACTTCCATCAGAGCCTGTAATTAGCGCAATCATCTGCTTTGCGCAGACAGTGCAGTGGGAGAAGAGAAATGCGATTGGTAGCTGTCAGTTAAGTGCATACAATGTTTTTTCCCCAGTGGAGGCCCAGTGTAACAAGAAAGCTTTGTTGCCATTTTTTCAGTAATGCACTTAATCTCAGCACAGAGAAGCACTGGTTTGTGCATATCTCTAATGAAGACTTGATTAAAGTTCCGCAAACATGCTGTGACAAGATAAACCAGTTCATTACTTTTCTAAATTTCAACTATGCTTTTCTAAGAATTCAGAAAACGTTGGAAAATCTTAGCGGTCACCAAGCTCATGTACTGCAGGTATATGACTGCATGTTAGAGTGGTCTATTATGACTCAATCAAAACCTGGACCAAAAAAAAAATGGGGGGTAAATATAATAAAAAAAGGGTACTTCAGACAAATTCCTTTCACAAAACAAAAACAAGAACACAAGATGGAGGGTTGGGGATGTTTGACACCATTTTATTAATGTTTAACTGCAGTGAAAAAATAGAACCTTGTACAAGTGCCATGGTCCAACGTACATCCAGTCCGTATCTATAATATATACTTTTTTCCTCCCCATTTCATTTTGACTATTTTAATTAGTTTTCCTTTATGTTTAAGTGCAGGAAATTGAATATCACATTAGTCTCTGAAATAAAAGTTGCACGCGCTATAGCATCAATGTTTTAATTCACCTAAGCCTGGGTCACCCATACACTAAAGGTACAGCCATTTTGTTTGCTGCACTAAAATACAATGCAGCCAATTAGCCTACAGAGAACAATTCAGCCTATAGGGCTTAGTCTCCGTTTACCTAGAATGCTGCCTCAAATAATCAAAATGTCTGTTACCAATGTATGTAGGGCAAGAAGTACTTCAAACATTGTCGATTAAACCATTTCAGTGCCAAGAGAGGGGCTTGGTACAAGCCACAGAGAGAACACAATATGTGTAGTAGTGTTGCACCACAGCACCTCCTGGCTGCAGGAAGGGGTCAATTCACATTCTGAGCGATTTTTTTCTCTTTGGCACATTTTAGGGTCAGGGCTGCTTTTAAATCCTTGGGCACAGAGGGAAAGTGGACACCTTTTAAGTGCTTTCCACAGTTATTTTAATTTCGTATTAAAAAAAGATGGGAACATTCTGCTCAATACCTGTGGGGTGATTTCCGATTATCCAACTCTAACTCCTCCCTGCTCCTGGCCTGATTCACAGATCGACAAAAGTAGATTTACACTACAGGCTTCGGTATGTTTACTACTGGACTAAATGTCCTAGCCAGTGTTTCCTTTAACTGCTTCCCTGCCAGAAACACCTGTGTTGTGCAAGTTTCTGGAAAAGAAACAGTTAAAATTAAATAATCTAGAGAAAACAGACCTTAAATGTTGAAATCTAGAAACTTTTGCCCTGTGCGCCTGGGAAAAAAAAAAAAAAATGCGCCTGATGATACCAGAAGCTTTTTTTGGAACACTGAACATCTTTTCTTCTGAACCAGAATAAACTGTATGAAGCTCAGATTGTAGACACTGCTAAACCTCTGCACTCACACACACTCACTCTGAGATTCCTTTCGCTCAGGTCCCCCTGCACTAGAGGAGATAGGAAATGCAGCAACAGACCACTGCTGTGTATCTTTATACAGCAAGGGACATTGGAGAAAAAAAAAAAAAAAAAAAAAGAAAAAAAAAAAGAAAAAAAGGCCAGATGTAACAATGAACTATAAAGTTACACCAGTCACTCCTGCTCTGCCCTGGCCACAAGGCAGTGGTGCAAGCAGACATAGAATTAGTGAAGACCCACAGGCCCTTGCTCCTCTCAGCTGGTGGGCGGGCTCTCACCCCCTTTCTCCCAGGAAGTTTGCTCTTCTCACAGCACTGCTGTGGTCGCGTTTATCCATGTGGTATGTTTGAAGCTTCACTCAGTCACTCTCTCACTCTCAAACATTCAGTAACCGCTCACACTTCTCGCTTCCGGGATATAATTTTTTTTTTTCAAAGAAAGTTGGAGATTTCCAGTGGGTTGTCAGCTTCACCCAGCCGCTATGGTCTAAAAAGGAAAGAAAAAATAAATAAATTATCTGGTTATACAGGAGCACAAAGTATTGACATATCACTGTTCCTGACAAATTCTTCTACCCACCAGGCTTGATTTTTTAGCTTTCGTAGTTCCTTGGTGGCCCAGGTAGCAAGTGTTTTTGTCTTGTTAGTCTTTGATCGTCTACCCTCTGTTAGCAAGTCATGGATCATTGGACGAGTTTCCACCAACTTTACCACATCCTTGCCAAACGCTGTGCATAAATCTCTGTTGGGGGGGAAAAAAAAACAGCTTTAGTCTTAAAAGCACAGCAACCAGTTCACTTTACTGCCTCCATCACCAACATATGAGAAAACCACCACTAGGAACCAAGAAAATGGACCTCCCCAGTAGATAGTATAATATACTCCTTGTGTGACATTGCTGATTGACCAAGCAAGTTGAAAGCTTACAGTGACTTGGACACTGTTTGGCCTTTCACTCCGTTGGCCAGATGAATTTATTCTGGCCAAAGAAAATTATGAACACCTAAAGTATCTACACTTTGCAAAATGCAGCTCTTTATGCCTCTTTAGTCCTGGAAGGGAGAAAGGCATATAAGCAAATAATCCTGATAGCCACACAAATTTGTATTGAAAATTCAGTCCATAAAGTGAATAAAAAGGCAAACTAATGCATTTCACACCGCTCACTGGTGCTTATAGTTATGATTAAGCACCAGTGAGCGGTGTGAAATGCATTAGCAGCTTGCATTTTTATTCTGTTTATGGACTGAATCTTCAATAAAAAGGAATTTCTTGGGAGTACGCCTATCCGGATCCTTATTTGCATCCTACATACTGAGCCTGCACCCTTTGGCAAGGAAGGTGATATTCAGGTACAAACGCCTGGAGTTACGTTTTTTTCTTTTCAAGAGTGTTCAGAAGAGCTGGGCAAATAGGAGATTGATCAGTGGTTCTAAAGGCTCAAGGCTTAAAAAAAAAAAAAAAAAAAAAAAAAAAAAAAAATATACACAAAAACCAACACAATATCACTGTAAACGTCTCAGCACAGAACTCCAAAAATACAGTTCCAATGTCTATAGAATTTTTTTTAGATAGATTCTCTTTTCTATAAAGTAGAAGACCCCTTGAAGCCCAAATTTGGACAACTAAAACATTTAACAACGCAAGGCACATTTATAAAAAGTAGAAATGTTTGTACTCTTGTAAATGGACTTCTCCAAAAGTTCTTTACAGTACATAGTGCTGAATATTCTTAACCTGTGGATGTGTGAAACTACTGGAGAAAAGGATGAGCTAAAAAAATAAAATCAAAGCACAAACCCTGCACAAATTCTGCAGTGCCTCATCCAAATCTCAATATCTGTCCAGCAAACAACGTAGCCTACAAAATGCCTCCTTCCCAGAACTATTTTTCTAGGCGCTCACACAGACCTTCATGACCCTCTTAAGTGGGTCCTCAGCTTATAAAGGAAAAAAGGGTGGCTATAACCTCATATAGAGTAAAGTTTCCAGAAGGATAACCAAGTGGTTAACAAAAAGCAAAAACAGGCTTGCTATAGGGAGTCCCAAAGCTCATATAAACCACAGTATCACGTCCAATGTCCCTTCATTCGAATAAAAACAAACAATGTCACTATAAGTAACCCACGGGAGGAGACGTCCACCAATTTGTCTCGTCTTAAAGTGAGAACGAATCATTCTAAACCAAGCTTTTCCATCCATTGTATATCTGTTGAACTATGACTTCTCAGACTCCAAGCCAGTTTGTCAGTGTTGCTTACACAGGAGCTTGTAATATAAATACATTATATACATACACACTAATAAATATATATATATATATATATATATATATATATATATATATATATATATATATATATATATATATATATACACATATACACACACACATAGAGGTTTGCCTTGCCATCAGCTTTTATTGATGAGACTGGAGCTTGTGTGAATTACACAATTTGGCTAAGACTACTGCATTATGCAAGTTCCCATGGCAATATTATGCCAGTTGGTGTACCCCACATAATTACTGATGTCTGGATGTTATAGTGACATGGTTTAGGTTTATTTTTCTGGTGAAGGGACATTGGGTGCGATATACTGTTTGGTTTATGTGAGCCATAGGCCTCATTACATTTTTGGATTTGATTTTGTTACAAGATATACTTTTAGCCACTTATAGCAAGCCTGGTTTTTGCCCCTCATTAAACACTTGGTTAGCCACCTGGAAGCTTTGCTCCATATGATAAAGCCACCCTCCTTTCCTTTATACTGGTCTGTATCTAGACGTTTTCGTTTTATCCCCAGTAGCTTCAATTTTCACTGTCCTTCCAGGCAGCCTTCCACATGTTTTACATTGATTACAAGAGCACAATATATACATAAGGGGAACGCAGCACCTTACTGTCTTTATCACATGCCGTGAATGATAATCACAAATGCTTGTACTCTCAAGCCGAATTGTCAAGCCATCAACTGGCTGGTGTCCAACTGATAACATGTACAGCACCATAGCAACCACAGATCAAACAGAAGCAAAGATGTCAGCGTGTAAAGGATAGGAAGGTTTAATTATTTAAATGCAGTCCTATCCCAAAGGATAACCCTGGACTAATCTGTCACTGCAAAAAAAAAAAAAGTGCATCTTCATACGATTGTTGACTTGTTCATACAAGAGACTGGTGGTTTCACCAAAAAGGGCAGGAGTATGTACAGAACAATCCATTGTTAAATTACTCCTCAAAATGGTAAACCACAGCAGACATTTTGGACTCATGAGATACCAGTGGAACAGCCTTGTTCCTGAGAGTCAAAGGTTTATCAAGCTTAACCACTTCCCGACCAGCGCACGACGATGTACGTCGACAGAATGGCACGGGCAGGCATATTTGCGTACAGGTACGTCCAATATTCGATGCTCCCGCGCTGGTTGGGACCCCCGTGAGTCCGGTCGCGGGACTCCCCGCGATTGTCTCACGGAGCGGCCGAATGGAGGAAATGCTGTATAAACAACATTTCTCCATTCTGCCTAGCAACTAGTGAAGCTGATCTCTGCTCCATGTGATTGGAGCAGAGATCAGTGTACACTGCCACCCACTGGTTAACCCTTTCACTGCCAGTGTCATTTACACAGGAATCACTGCATTTATATAGCAGTGATTACTGTATAAATGACAATGGTCCCAAAAATGTGTCAAAAATGTCCGATGGGTCCCCCACAATGTCGCAGTCACAATAAAATCGCAGATCGCAGCCATTACTAGTAAAAAAATAAAAAAAATAATAAAAATGCTATAAAACTATCCCCATTTTGTAAACGCTATAGCGCAAAATAATCAATAATCGCTTATTGCGATTTTTACCAAAAATATGTAGAAGAATACGTATCGGCCTAAACTGAGGGAAAATTTTTTTTTTATATATTTTTGGGGGATATTTATTATAACAAAAAGTAAAAAATAATGCGTTTTTTTCAAAATTGTCGCTCTATTTTTGTTTATAGCGCAAAAAATAAAAACCGCAGGGGTGATCAAATACCACCAAAAGAAAGCTCTATTTGTGGGGGGGGGGGGGGGGGGAAGACGTCAATTTTGTTTGGGAGGCACGTCGCACGACCGCGCAATTGTCAGTTAAAGCGACGCAGTGCCGAATCGCAAAAAGTGGTCTGGTCTGACCAGCAAAATGGTCCGGTCTGCAAGTCGTTAAAGGTCTTAATGACCACTTAACCAGTTCATGTCCACCCTATGGTTACAGGTAAGGGGTTGTATGTGCGTAACCAATGGCTGGATTACACACAGCAGAAGCATGGTACCCAACGTCCTCCTGCACCCAATTGTTAGGCAAAGCAGAACGGCAATCTGCCTATGTAAATAAGGCAGGTCACAGGGTTCTGGAAGGAGGGAAGAGATGGAATGTCCACCGCTATAAGTCGCCGATAGTTGTCATTACTACATTACTAGCATAAACTATAGTTTGTAGATGCTATAACTTTTGCACAAAATAATAAATATGCATCATGAAGAAATTAAATTTTTCTTCAATTTCTTTAAAGGTTTTATAGCAGAAAATTAAAACACATATTTGGGTACAGTGTCACCTGACTGCGTAATTGTCAGTTAAAGCAACGCAGTGCCATATCACAAAAACATATTGGCCTGTCATGAAGGGGGGCAGGGTAAATCTTCTGGAGGTCAAGTGGTTAAATGAGGCTTACCATGGTGTCTTGCCAAGAAAAGGATTCAGAGATTGCCTTCACTCAAAGTAAGAAGAATCCACTACCAAGTCCTAGGCAAGACTCATATTTAACCACTTCAATACCTGGCCATAGTAAAATGACATCCTCTAGTTTGTGGGGGGGGGGGGGGGGGGGGATATCCGAATGATGCCTATAGCTACAGAAGAAAATCGCCCGCTGCCGGATGACGAGCATAGAGATTTCCGGTGACCAGATGGTCACCAGTCATCTGACTGTCAGAGGCCCAGAAGTAAAGGCTTACTGACCCCCACATCTCTCCATAAAGAGGACCTGTCACATAGATTCCTATTAGAAGGGATGTTTACATTCCTTGTAATAGGAATAAAAGTGATAAAAAAAATAAAAATAAATAAAAATTAACGCCCCTGTCTCCAGTAGCTCGTGCTCAGAAGTGAATGCCCATGTATGTCCCACCACTCAAACCACACATGTGAGGTATTGCCGCGAGCGTTGGAGCGTGTGCAACAATTATAGCACTAGGCCTCCTCCAACTCTAAACTGGTAACCTGTACAAAAAAAAAAAAAAAAAAAGTGTCGCCTAAGGAGATTAAGTATCGAAGTTTGGCACCATTTGACGATTGTGCACAATTTTTTAAAGTTAGGCATCCATTTACTGGGCATAACATCTTTCGCATTATATAAAAAAAATTGGGCTAACTTTACCGTTTTGTAATTTAATTTGTGAAACTTTTTGGGGGGGGGGGGAACGGAGTTTGGAAAATTATTGCACAAATACCATGTGAGATAAAAAGATAAAAAGTTGCAATGACTGCCATTTTATTCCCTAGGGTGTCTGTAAACCCCCCTCCCCCCCCAAAACCCAAACAATGTTTGGGGGTTCTGAGTAATTTTCTAGCAAAACAAGGATGATTTTTACATGGAGAGAGACGTGCCAGAAGAGGCACGGTATTGAAGTGGTTAAGTAAACCTGCCTATTTAGGGACACAATCCAAACAGGGGATGGGGAGAAAATGCTTTATGCAGCTCGCCCCAGAGATTGGAGACAAAATACTCTAATCTACAGCACCAGCCACAGGGCGGTCCAAAAGGCTCCAAAGCGGTAACGGAGGTGTAAAAGCAGGCATCTCAAAAGGGAACCTGCAAGTACAAAGTCAAGAGTAAATAACTCCACACATTGCTGGAAAAGCAGTACAGCCTTTGTTTTAGTTTTGAAACCTCCTGCAGGTGGTGGTAAAGCCACAGGTTAAGAACATTCAGCAGTGTCTTCCAATGAATATTAGTGTAAACACTATATGCCAGGAACCTTACCCAATAAGACCAGCCCCACAGGCCACCACGCCATCCGTGTGATCCTCATCTGAAGCGATGTGATCGATGAATGACAGGATAAACTCCACACGTGGCTGCACTAGCATCACATCAGCTTAAAGAGAAAAAATATGTTACACAAGGGGGAAAAACAAACAAAGCAAAATGTTAATGTCAGGACAAAAAGACATGAAAGAAAATGCTGCATAAAGTGAGAAAAATAAAAGTTGACTTGCCTTGCAAATTGCATATCTTGAGTACAGGCACGATATTCAAACACCACGAGTTATAGGCATGTACCTTCCCTATAATTCTACCCACTCTGAATTATGCAATGGAGCATAAACCAAGGAATGGAAGAGGTTGGTCATCTGTATCCTGTACCTCACGATATGAAATTTACAGGCAAGCTAAAAATCATATTGCCTTACTTGTACAGTAAAGCAGTGGTCATAAACCCTGTCCAAGGTCCAGTTTTCTGTATTACATTGGGGAGATACAGACTAGAATACTGCAATCACTGAGCAGCAAATGATATCACCTGTGATGTATTTCAGATATCTTGCAAACCTGGCTTGTTAGTGGGCCCTGAAGACAGTGTTGATGACCACTACAGTAGAGGACAGGAAAAATATTTATACATCATGGGATGCCCCCCCAAGCAATAAAGAAGCGTGTGCAATGAGGCAAACCAAACTGTCCCAAAAGACCCAACAAGAGTAAAAAAAAAAAAACCCTCAGTCTCTGCAAGATCTTTAGGCCCCTTTTAAATGGGCCATCTGACCAGATCTTCCTGTCAGTTTTTCCAGGTGGACTTGATCGGATCCTGGAGCGGCAGATCTCAGCTGCGACATGTCCGCTGCCATCTGCCACTATCTGATCCTGTCCACAAAATCCAGACGGATGGTGGTCGTGTTTTCCATCAGTCTGGTGGATTCAGACAGAAGGCAGTCCGTTTTCACCAGATTTCCCCATAGAGGCGAGCGGGACCGGGTCATCTCCGCTCTGCAGTGAGCGGAGACTGACCTGTCAGCCACCTCAATCCCCCACTGAGCCTGCCAAATGAAGGCACTTGTGTGAAAGGGGCCTTGCTGCCAAGCAGCTGCACAAGCAAAAAGATGTCCACCTGGCAAAGCTGAAAATTAAAATACAACTAAAAAAGGCAAAAAACTTGTGTTTTTAACTTTGGACAGGTGGGAGATAGATTAGGACCTGTCAGTTTTTATTGCTGCGCGCACCACCATTAGAAAGATTCACCTATTTGTGCTCTACCATCACCATTGAAAACAAACGCCAACATTTTGGGTTTTCCCCAAGAAAAGGGGAAATCTGCACATGGTGACAATAGTTCTGGTGACATTGACGTCACCAAGCGATTCCCTTAATTTGCAGGGATTTAAAAAAAAAAAAATAGGACAGGAAGGGAAGGTAAATCTCTGCAATGGTACACGGAGGGAAAAAAACAAAACCTGACAGTGTTCTAACCCTCCCTTACCCTAACAGTTTTACTTTAACAGAAAACTAGCTGGCAGCCTTACACAACTGGGCTACACGTTGTGCTAAATCTCCATGAAGTTCAAGGATTAGGTGGAATTGGCATGTAAAAGCACAGCTGAGGTAGGATTTGAACATAAGCAAATTAGACTCATCTAAGACAAAAGGATTATCAAGGCACTAGAGCAGGGGGTCTTCAAATTGCAGCCTTTTATCCGGCCCCTGGGGCACTATTTCTCCCACCGACACTAATGGTGGGGTACCATTTCTGCCACCGATGGGAAACCATTTCTCCCACAGATACCAATAAGGGGGCACTATTACCACAAAGGATACCAATGATGCAGCACTATTTTTTACTGCCACTGACCATCAAGCCTATTGCATGGTTTACTCCCACCAATGCCACTTGCCTGGGACACAGTGCGGCCCCCTAAAGTCTGAAGAGCAATAAACTGGCCCTTTGTTTCAAAGTTTGGAGACCCCTGCACTAGAGGATCCCTAGATCAGGCAAAGGGTATTTTTATTTTATTTTTTTAATCTGGAGGCTGGGGTGGCTACATCCATGTTCCCTGGACTGTTAGGAATTGGGACACTACTCTCCAGTCTGAGACCTGTGGCTATTGTAAACCATTTCCAGCAGACTGCGTTGGGGGAAGGATTAGCCACCTTGGTTCTTTAGGCTGAAGATACTGCCAGTGAAATTAAGCACTATGTGTGGGGTTGTCCTGCTGCAGAATAAATTTGGGGCCAGTCACACCTCCCTGATGGTATGGCATGATGGAGAGGTATCCATTTCTCAGCATTGACGACACTATTGATCCTGACCAAAATCGAACTCCATTTGCAGAAATGCACCCAACCTTGCAAGAAGCCTCCACCATGCTCCACTGTTGCTCACTGTACTGCTCTCCAGCCCTTCAGTGAACAAACTGCCTCCTGCTACAGCCAAATAGATCACGATTTGATCAGTCCAGAGCACCTGCTGCCATTTTTCTGCACCCCCAGTTCCTATGTGTTCTTACATAGTTGAGTCACTTAGCCTTGTTTCCATTTCAGAGGTATGACTTTTTGGTCGTAGTTCTTCCAAGATGACCACTTCTGGCCATACTTCTCCGGACAGTAGATGGATGTACCTGGGTCCCACCAGTTCTGTGGCGATAACACTTCTGAACAGCTTCGTATTTTGAAGGGAAGTAAACATGCGTCTTTCATCTGCTGCATTAGGATTCCTTAGCCAATCACTGCATCTACAGGCCCCATTTACAGTATCAAACTGAATGCACAATGACTTTTGCTTTATTCCCCTATGCGAGTTTGAGCAGACAAACCTAGTGAGAAGAGGTCCCGGTTTAACTGGCAGTACACCGGTTTAACTGGCAGTACAGAGTGATAGCATCCCATGTTAAATTTCTGCTGAGTTACACCTAAGGGGCATGTGGATAACATTGTTATCTGCACTGGACACTTAGTGGTTGTAAACCCTTACAAACCACTTTGACCTACAGGCAAGCCTAGATTAAGGCTTACCTGTAGATCCAAGAAATATCTCCTAAACCTATACGGTTTAGGAGAGATTTACCTGAAGACAGCCACCGCTGTCTACGGCGCATGCGACGCAGGCGCACTGGGCAGGCCACAGATCGCGGCGATATGCTGCGAGTGTTGGCGCATGTGCGGGAGTGATGTCATTGCGGCTCTGGCATATCACAGCGCGAGACCGGGAAGTCGCTCCAGGATCCATGACAGTGACGAAGAGGAAGACGGAGGACTGCTTCGTGGGCTTTGGTTCTCAGGTAAGTTATTCATAATGAGCTAGTATGCTATGCATACTAGCTCATTATGCCTTTGCCTTGCATGTGAAAGGTTTGTCAATTACTTAAAGATAGCAGCCCAATACCCAGGGTCTATGAATAGCCAAGCTCGGGTACTGTACTGAAAATAAGCCATTACCAGGGTTCTTTGAAATGGACGATAAACATTCTAGAAAACCATATGCATGAAAGTTAAAAGAATGCAAGACACCACCTCTGGCTCTACTCACGGTGCACATTCTCTTGGTCTCCTTTGAGCCCCTGGATGATTCCAGTATAGGCCTCAAGACAGCCCTCGCGTAGCTCATTTAGGTAATCCACCATGTCGTAATCTGTCTGATATGGAAAAGCAAAATAAAAACATTTGAAAACAAATGTATCGTTTTAATTTGTGCAAACATACCACAGAACATAGGTTTCCCTTATGCCTTACACTGTGTAACACCCATCCGTCTCACCCACAGCAGATTGAACAGACAGACATGTACAAACTGACACTGCAGTGATTTCAAATAGATTATATTCACACATTCAGTAGCTGGGGAACAAAGATTACATTGTCTGTAAAGATTGTTGAAAGACTGTTTATACCTTCTAGCATTTTAGGAGCTAAAAAAACTCTTGAATGATCCAATATACAAAAAGCTACTTTAGCAACTGACATTACGCTAGGACAAAACCAGGAAAAATCAGGATGGTCGATAATGCCATCATAGTGTAGAACCACACAGCAAGGTGGAACCAAGCCTGCCTTAAGCTCTGCCCATTTAAATATTTGAGCATTTTAAGCTTGGGTCCTATACAAGCTATATAAACCTACACAGGTATCTTGGTGTGTCCCACACTTTTAGAATGAAGTTGAAGTTTCCAGTTTTAGCATTTCAAGATTACCACTGAAAATGCCTACCTTATCCACCTGAGCCTGAGAAGCTTGCTGCAGTGTATTCAGCACAACATCCAGGTATTTTTTAAACTCTCCTCCAATAGCCAATGCAACGTCTCCAAACACAGATAGAATCTGTGGCTTTACAGAGCGGTGAACATTCTCATTCTGAAAGAGAGCTGTCTGACTTTAATAAAGTGGACATGGTATGAAATAAATATGTTTACATCTCAAGTACTAATTCTTTCCCCCCCATACAGTGAAGACAATTTCTTACCCCCAGATTCTCCAGAAGCTGTTGCATAACCTCATCACAAAATGGTAAGATGTTTGTTTGCAGAGCCCGGCATAGGTCTCCTACAAGCCCAACAGCTGCCAGGCACACCTAGCAATGAAGAGCACAAGTTAGTATACAATAACTGGTACCTGTAGACAAATTACTTATACATACACACACGTTAAAGTGGTTATAAAGACTAAACTTTTTTTTACCTTCATGCATTCCCGTTTAGGTAGTACACCCCCTCCTGCCACTTAGCTGAGCCCTCATTCAATCCAGGTGCTATGCACATCTGCAGCTCTTCTCCACCCTCACTTCCTTGTCATACTGGCTCTGCTTCAGCAGCAGGATCCATGGGCTCCCACTGCTGTCAATTAAAGTCAGTGACGAGGGAGTGGGGCCAAGGCCTGGAATCTGAGTAAATGCAGACAGGAAGGCTCAGGAGTGAGCCTGAAAAAAGCAGCTTCCCATGGGGGAAACTTCCCACACAAACAGCCCCAAAGACATTCCCACAAATGTTGCTTTGCTTTCTCCCCAAACCAGCTCAAATGGGGTTTAAGTGTGTAGAATGTGCTGGCTATTCCATGATCTGAATCCTACAGTCTTCCAAAACGGTAGCTGACACAGCCTGGAGATACGATAATGACTCAAAACCTGCTGTAGAATGAACCCGACTAACTAGGTGTATGCCAGAGTATTGTAGGAGACTGCAAAAAGCTGTGGTAGGGTGGTAGTGTTGGCTCAGGCTGCCACTTAACAGTTTGTGTCACATGGAGGAACCATTTTTTCACCTACTCTATGGTGTAGAAAAACCCCTTGAAAAACTGCATGATGAACCGAAGACCTTAAACTTGGATAAGACCTTCTTCCAGTCTTCAGTAGTCCATTGGCAGTGCTTTGTGGTCCAATCAAGTCTCTTGTTTTGCCATCTAAGCAATGGCTTTTATAGTCACTCAGCCTGTCAAACCTGCAGCTTGAAGACTTCTCTTCACAGTTGAAACTCAAACTTTCAATTAGCGTTAAGCTGTGCTTGAAGCTGTTGCCCTGCAAGTCACCCAAGCTGTTGCCTCTCAGAAACGTGTCTGACTGTTGTCGCTCATCAGCTTCCAAGTGCCTTGTGATGGTGTAGGAAGCTGTACTGACATCTTAGCTTTCTATGCAATTTCTCTAAAGGAAAGACCTTCATCAGGGGAGTGCAACATTTTGACTTTACTGGGCCACATTGGAAGAAAAAGGAATGGTCTTCAACTGCATTTGCTCAGGCATGGCAAGCTCATTCATTTGAATGGGTTGCTGTGCCTAAATGTCTTAAATCGCAGCACACGTAAACCACAAGTGCATTGTGGTCCCCAGTAAGTGAAGTGTCTGCAGGTGCCAAGAATAGTGGCACCCACACACATTTCTTGTAAGGGTGGTTCTGGCTGCATGAAAGGGGGAAGACCCACAACGGGAACTAAGCCTAAAAGACTCCAGTCAAAATAAAGCTAGATGGACAGTGAGAACTTTATGAAGATTTGTATACTGGAGATGCCCCATCACTCTGAAAAGGAAGCCTCAAAAGGAACAGGGCAATTGTCTTATGTGGAATGTAAAGAGGGGATTCAAAACAGGTCATGTTTCTAACACTGTCAAGAAATTTTAACCCCCCCCCCCCCCCCCCTATTTGTGCTGAAGCGTTTAACTACCCTCTATTCAAGGCTTAAAGATTAAAAAAAAAAATATATATATATATATATATATATATATATATATATATATATATATATATATATATATATATATATATATATATATATATATATAAAATATTCCCCAGTTCATTAAACAAAGCTGTACCACCAGTGCCTCTCAGGTCACTTCTGAACTGCAGAATTTTGTGTCCCCGCCATAAGAGAACACAACATTCCTTAATCTCTGGACAGACATTGAAACCATCACACTTACCCCAGCCAAAAAGGCTGGTATCCATGGTTACGCTCTGCCAACTAAAGGGGAGAAATTACACCCTGGCCAGCAGGGATGAGCACAGTCGCTGAGCTGAGTATGCCTGATCAGGTGAATTAATTGATTCAGTGACCCAGGAACTTACACTTGTTCAGAATCCTATGTAGATGCCTGGCATAAGGTTATGCATATGCGACAGCTTCAGCAGAGGCCACCATGAGGCTCAGAATCCAATGCAAAAAAAAAAAAAACACATGCAGTCGGCAAAGAAAATTAACCACTTCAGCCCCAGAAGAATTTATCTTTGAAAACTGTAGAAGCCTCTCTCCCCCCCCACTCAAGCGAGCGGGGGAACACCTTCACAAGGAGGCTTTAGTATTGTGTTTTGTGGGTTTCTTCCTCCAGGTCCTTTTTTGACCAAGGTTTACCTCTTGAACCCGATGGTGGAGGCAGTAGTCTCTGGACACTGAAGCACATTAAGAAAAATGCTTAAACTTTAACCGGTAAAAAGGGAACTTCCCTTTTAAAAGCATCAATTTTTTGCTCCAAGCTTAAAATGGTTGAAGCAAAAACCACCTTAGTAATAAACACAAGGGCTGCAGTGTTAAAGAGGAAGTAAACCCTGATGAGTTTACTTCCTCTTTCATTCCCTGCAAAGGTAAAGCATAAATGGACTACTATGCATTATGTCATTTACCTGACACAGGAGCCAGCGAAGTCCCCGCTGTCCCCTGTAGTCTGGCGCATCCATCATCTCGGTCGGTCTCGCTGCTCCGTCACCGCTGATTCAGCGAAGCCGTCACTCCCGCGCATGCGCACGGGTGCCGCGCTCAGTGCACCTGCGCCGTAGACAGCGGTTTAGGAGATATTTCTTGGACCTACAGGTAAGCCTTAATCTAGGCTTACCTGTAGGCCAAAATGTTGTAAGGGTTTGCCCCCCAGTGGTGACACATAGGTATTACAAAACACTTACTAAATTTAAAAGGAGACTTTCATAAGAATGTAAAAAAAAAAAAAAAAAAATTTTTTTTTCTTCTAAAAACTGTGGTAAATATCCATCTTCACCCTTTGGTGGGTTCTGTTAAACCTTCAGGAGCTGGGTATCCGAGGAAACAATCTTGGACCTGTAATTTCACAGCTCTCTAAAAAGACGCGTTACAGGCAAGACTTTGTATACAAGGCCCAGGTACCATTCAATTCGACCAAAAAGACACTTTGAATGGATCCAGCTGCATGGCTAGCCCCAGCAAGGATTTCTCCAGTGGACAGCTTCACTCGTGACCAATACCTTAGACACTGGCGAAAATGGAGGTACTCCCAGTAGGTTGGGGGGGTTATAGGGAGTGCACTTTGTCTTAGGGCATGCTAGTGTCAATCACCTAAAAGATGGCCTACAACCCACATAGTAACTATTATGGCCCTATCCCGTTTTGTAAAACAAAAAAAACACACACCTCTCATGGCCGACACTTGACAGTATTTTGGGACCATTGTCATTTATACAGCGATCAGTGAGGCAGGGAAGGGGTTAAACACTAGGGGCGATTAGTGTTAAGTGTCCTAGGGAGGTGTTCCAACTGGGGGAGTGGACCACCACTGACATGACAGCGATCCCTGCTCTGGGAGCAATAGATAGCCGTCATGTCACTCGGCAGAACAGGGAAATGCCTTGTTTACAAAGGCATCTCCCTATTCTACTCTGGCATGATCCCAGGCCCCTGGCGGACACAGGGCCCGCAGGCACGGAGTATGCCGTGATTTAAAGGGGACATACCTGTATGCCAGCTGTGCCATTGTGCTGATGTACATAGTAATGCGCTGGACAGCTAGAGATTAAGCAAAAGTGGGATAGACAGTGGTCTGCAAATAGACATCCCAGACCTCAAAGTGGTGGTGTGGGTCTAGCACCCTGTAGACCACTTTGTTGGGACCAGAAAAACAAGCAGGTGTGGAGGACTCGTCATTGGAGGATTGTGGCCTGAATGTGAAGCTATGTCCTTCAATGAAGGACAGAGGAACGGTTATGACGATTTTCATTTACATATTATCTCTGGTATTGCCCCTCAATAAGGCCACGGAGTAAAAGCAGATGCACTCAAGAGGCGACCAACAGGGGGGGGGGGGGGGGGGGGAAATCTTACCTGATATTCTGCATAGTTCTTGAGGCCAATGGCAAGGAAAGGTTTAAATGCCTCCATGTACTTCATAAATTCTGCTCCAAGCACTAAAACAAAACAAAAAAAAGGGGACAAAAAGGTACATTTCAATTGACAATTTAAAGTTTGTTTGCAAAATCGATCCAAACAAGAGTATGGTAAAACAGTAACACTTGATGCCAAGGAGTCTGCCTGGAATTTAGAGAATCAAAATATGAAGGTAGGATTAAACCCAAACAAATTACAGTTTACAAATTCTTAAATCTAATGGCTGCATTCTGTTTTAAAGGGTCCATTCACAGGGGCAACTCAGATCCGACTTCCAAGTCGCACATGTAGAAATCAAAGTGAATGAGAGCCGTCTTAATGCACACTACTGAAGTCGCTCCGACTTCAGAAAAGGTTCCTGTAGTACTTCAATCCGACTTGTACCCGACTGGTACCCATTGATTTCAATGGAGGTCGCCTCCAAGTCGGATCTCCGTCAATACGGAGGTGACTCACAGAATTATGAGCTCTCAAAAGGGAACTCCACACCAAATTTATAAAAAAAAAAAAAAATTGGCGTTGGTTCCCCCTCCAAAAGCATACCAGGCCCTTAGGTCTGGTATGGATTTGAAGGGGAACCCCCCTACACCGAAAAAAAACTGCATCCCCCCCCCCCCAGATCCTTATCCGAGCACGCTACCCGGCCGGCCAGGAAAGGGCAAGCGAGAGCCCCCCCCTCCTGAGCCGTACCAGGCCACGTGCCCATGTTGATGAGGACAAGGGCCTCTTCCCGACAACCCTGGCTGTTGGTTGTCAGGGTCTGCAGGCTTATCAGAATCCGGGGCCCCCCCCCCTTTAATAAGGGGATCCCAGCCCCCCACCCTATGTGAATGAGTATGGGGTACAATGTACCCCTACCCATTCACCTGTGAAAAAAAAAATAAAAAAAAAAGAAGAAGAAAAAAAACACAAAAATAGTTTATTGCACAGCTCCGGGGGTCTTCTCGCCAGACTCCTCCGCTATCTTCTGCTCTTTCACTAGCGGAGGAGCCTGGCTTTCTACGGCGCCCTCTTCCGACTTCGGGGGTCTTGTCCCCCCTCTACGGTTCTTCTTGCTGGGCCACCGCATCTTCTTCTAGCTCTTTTACAAGTGGTGGCCCAGTCTGCTGTCACCGCTCTTCGAGGTGTTGCCTCGTCGCTGTCTCCGGTCACAATGGTAGGGGTGCGGCGACATATAGGGACATCAGCGGATGATGTCCCAGAGGATGCTGGGACTGACATAATGGGAGGGGACATCGTCGCCGCGTCCCTGCCATTGTGACCGGAGACAGCGACGAGGCAACATCGAGGAGAGAAGACAGCGGTGACAGAAGACCGGGCCACCGCTTGTAAAAGCTAGAAGGCACGGTGGCCCAGCAAGAAGAACCGAAGAGGGGGACAAGACCCCCGAAGTCAGAAGAGGGCGGCGAAGAAAGCCAGGCTCCTCCGCTAGTGAAAGAGCAGAAGATAGCGGTGGAGTCTGACGAGAAGACCCCTGAAGATGGAAGACTCCCGGAGCTGTGCAATAAACTATTTTAACCCTTGTGTGTTGTGTTTTTTTTTCCACAGGTGAATGGGTAGGGGTACATTGTACCCCATACTCATAGGGTGGGGGGCCAGGATCCAGGGGGCCCCCGGATTCCGATAAGACCCCTGCCCGCAGACCCGACAACCAACGGCCAGGGTTGTCGGGAAGAGGCCCTTGTACTCAACATCCATGTTGAGGGCATGCGGCCTGGTATGGCTCGGGGGGGGGGGGTGTGGCTCGCTCGTCCGCACCCCCTTTCCTGGCCGGCCAGCGTGCTCGTATAAGTGTCTGGTATGGATCTGGGGGCTGTTTTTTCGGTGTAGGGGGGTTCCCTTTCAAAACCATACCAGACCTAAGGGCCTGGTATGCTCTTGGAGGAGGAACCCGTGCAGTTTTTTTTTTTTTTTTTTTATTTGGCATGGCATTCCTCCTTGAGAGCTCTGATTGGCCATGGCAAAAGTCACCTGGCCGTGTCCCAAGCCATGTGAACCGAGCCTTAGTGCCAGTTCACACTATAGCGACTTGGGATCTGACTTGTCAGACATCAAGTGGCTTGACATCAGAAATTCCATTATAGTTAATGAGATCCATCTTAATGTACACTCAGACTTCAGAAAAAGGTTCCTGTACTACAAGGTGACTTGTACCCATAGAACTCAATGGAAGTCTCCTCCAAGTCAGATCTCCATCTATATTGGAGACAGGAAAATAAATTTACCCAGGCAAACCCCTCCCAGAGAGCCGATTATTCTGTGATTGGCCACAGCCAGTCGCCTGTCCTGGAGGAAACTTTAAGTCATGTTGCAAGTCACCTCCAAATCGCCTTGCAAAGTTATGCTGTAAGTCGGGTTGCCCCTGTGTGAACTGAGCCTTAGGCTTTCCCCTGGATAACCCAGCAAGTCTTATTTTTCATTTTGCTATAAAAGACTAAGCTACCCAGAAAAATTAACAGAGGGTTGCAAAACAATTTAGCACTGACAGGGAAGATTACAAAAGGTCTGCTTTTCTCAACTGCATTAAGTGCATCAGCCAGTATTGCACTACACTATGTCATGACCCAAGCAACAACGCTGAATAAGAAACTCACCTAAAAGCAGAGTTCCAGCCACAATCCCCCCCAGGTATTGAGCCGAGGGGCCAAGAGATCTGGCGTGCCCCAGCTTAGGCGAATGAGCCAAAGTACTTCTGGATGCAGCAACCATTCCCCCTGGTCGAGCAGCCGACGACTGAGGTAGTCCGCCTGCCAGTTTTCTACATCCAAAATGTAAGCAGCTGACGGAGCCGGGACACGCTGCTCTGCCCACTGTAGGATGTGAGTGACCTCCAGTGCTGCAGCCGAGCTCATAGTCCCTCCTTGATGGTTGAGCTATGCTACCGCCGTCTGACTGGACACCCCTGTAGCCTCTGCGATCATGGACAGACACCACCTGATCATCCGAAGCACCAGCACACTGATCAGCGGGCGGGATTCTTCCTGCGTCTAGTGAGCCTGGGCCGACTGTACACCCAAACTCCCCCCCCCCCCCCCCCCAGCCGGTCAGGCTGGTGTCCATTGTGATCACCGTCCAATGAAGAGGAAGGAACGACTTCCAGAACCCAAGGGCCGGAGACCTCAGCAACCAGAGAAGGGAATCCCTGACTAGCTGGCTCCCCTGAATTTGACAATCCAGGGATGTCAGATTTGTCCCATTTGGACAGGATCTCCTTTTGCAAGACTCGTGTGGAATGGAGCATACGGTACCACCTTGATAGTGGCTACCATGAGACCCAGAACTCGCATGCAGAAACACAGCGACAGCCACCGGTGGGACATCAACAATTACACCGCCGATTGAAGAGTCTTCAGCTTATCTGAAGGGAGAAACTCTCGCCTCTGAGGAGTCTAGGATCAACCCCAGGTACTCCAGGCGCTGAGTCAGCACCAACACAGACTTCTGGAGGTTCAAAACCCAAATTCCCAGAGGGTCTGTATGGTGATCTCCACATCCCTTAATTCGGAGGCTGCTCTCAAAAGATTGTCCAGGTAACCCACAATTGTGATCCTGTGTTGTCGTAGCAACATCAGCCAGAATTGGGGCTAGCACCTCGGTGCCATCGCTAGGACTAAGGGGAGAGCTACAAATTGTTAGTGCTCGTCCGACTGCAAACCATAGAAAGCTCGGATGTCTGGGTGCATATGGGACATGCAAGTATGCATCCTTGATGTCCAAAGACGCAGAGAAATCCCCCTAATGGAGTGCAGCGACCACAGAATGAACCGATTCCATCCAGAACCTTCGCACAGCAGTTGAGGGCCTTGAGATCCATGACCGCATGGACCCCTTCCTTCTTTGGGACTACAAACAGAGTAGAATCCCTGAAACCTTTCCGGCATTGGTACACTATCATCCTGTGCTGCCCCCAGACAGGGCCTCCTAACAAGCCGGCAGAAGATGAAGGTTTTTGGGGAGGAGGGGAGGGGAGGAATTAGAAAATATAGGATCTCTATATCTGTTTGGTGGACAAGAGAACAAAAAAAAAAAAAAAAAAAAAAAAAACACCCCACACACACTCTTGTAGCCGGAAAACTCGTTTTCAGACCCACTGGTTGGAAAGGAGAGATGTCCACCGGACTGCAAACCCCCACCCGAGAGTCGGGCAGAGCAGACCTTCATCTGGCAACAGATTTGCTCGCAGGCTTGCAAAAGCAAAGACATTTTTGTCCTTCCGCAGGTACCCTGGGTCGACTGGGAACGCTTACCTGCCGACCCAGGCAGACGAAAAAGCCGCCTTTAAGCGTAAAAACGAGGGCCCCCGCCTACGGCGTGGCTCCTTACCCTTCCTGGGCTGTGAGAGCAAAGTACTTTCCCCCAGTAACATTCTTAATGGTCATCCAGCGAGGCTCCAAATAGCCTCTCCCCTTGGAAGGGCAAATCTGCCTGTGCTTTCTTAGATGCCTGGTCTGCAGATCAGCACTTAAGCCAAATCAAGTGACACAGCACCACTGCTGATACTGAGGCTCTAGAAAGCAAAAGGGGCCGTATCCAGAGCCACACCACAGACCAATTGGTGCACGGCCTTAAATATGTCTGAAAGTTGCACGCAGACTGGGAAAACCTGGCTGCAATGCTGACCCCACCACTGTCTCGGCTCTTCTGTCAGCAGGGTCCTTGAAAGCAGGGGACCCTTTCCAAGGGAATTGTGGTTACCTTATTTAACCTAGATACCGGGGGAGTCAACAACCGGAGATGTCCATTTTTCAGGAAACTCAAAAGGGTAATGCACCACCGTCTGCCTCGGGACTTAAAAGGCCAGCTGCGGGCTTCCACATTTCTTGTAAATGAACTTATCAAAATAAGTTAAAATATGCAAACACCTTAGCAGTGCGAACCGACTTGTGGGACCCAAAATGGACAGACACCTCTGCAGATGCCCCCGCCGTATCCATTATCTTTAGGGTAGCCTGCACCGCTGTTATAAGTGCTCCAACTAGAGGTTTTTCCCCCGCGATAACCCAGACACAGTCATCCTCACTATGCCGAATGGTCCTGGCCTGCATCCTCTGAAACATCAGAACAGGGGCCGCTTGTCACAGCAGGACCAGAGTCTGAATCAGAGCTTTCCCCAGAAGTTCAGCCCCTACTCTGTCCACCTTTAGGAGATCCCCAAAAACCCATTTATTCAAGGAAGCCTATCCCACATCCACCCAACTGTCCCGAGCCACCCCCATCAAACCATTCACTGCAGCTATTACCTTTTGTACCACCATCCCCTCCCTTTAGAATGTAAGCTATACGAACAGGGCCCTCCTGTACCTTTTGTATTGTACTGCAATTGTGTTGTCCCCCTATACATTGTAAAGCGCTGCATAAACTTGGCGCTATATAAATCGTGAATAAAAAGATAAGATAATAAAATGTTTACCCACCTTGCTCCTGCATGCCGCTTCTACCCTGGCAACAAAAGATTCCAGGACCGCCTAAAGAGCATTCATAGGCACTGCAGGTGCAGGGGAACCGGTTGCTATAACAGGGGTGTCTGGGGAAGAAGCACCAGCTTCTGACATGCTCACCCACTCTCGCCTGTCACCCTTTGGCACCCAAGGCAAGCATCAAAAAATGCCCACCTTTCTAGCTGCCGCAGACTGAGGGGCCCCCCGCAGGACTCACGACCCTGACCCAGGTACGGCTGCTGTCCACACTCCCTCTGCCTGCCACAAGGTGTTCTGGGTCAGTTTTGTGCCGTTCCGGGTTTAACCAGTGCTAGAGTTTAACAGATCTGAGGCTACTTAAAAAAAAAAAGTCCGCCAGCCTCCGCAAAAGCATCCATGATTAAGCACATGACCAGAAACCACTGCTAATACAAACGGTAAAGCAGTGCTAAAAGCTCCATTCCCGCCCCACTGTGAAAGGGGCCTTAAAGCGGGAGTCTGCCGGGAGTTCCGCATTTTTTTTTTTTTTAAAGCCAGCAGCTACAAATACTGCAGCTGCTGACTTAAAATAGTGACACTTACACGCCCAGCGCGCCCGCGATGTCGGCACCCGAAGCCGATATCTCGATCGTCTCTCCGGTGCTGCTGCCGCCATCTTGGCTATGGGAATCAGGAAGTGGAGCCTTCGGCTTCATTTCCCGGTTCCCTACTGCGCATGTGCGAGTCGCGCTGCACAATAAGGATGGTCCCCGCTGTCTCTGGGATCCGTGTGTTTCCCAGCAGGCAGCGGGGGACCTTCGGAAAGGGGCGTACCTTCTGCAGAATCTACGCTGGAAGTGGGTGCAGATACCTGTACTGTACAGGTACCTACACCCCCTCCCCCATGAAAGGTGCCAATTGTGGCGCCGGAGGGGGGGGATTCCAATGAGCGGAAGGTCCACTTTAACAAAGGATACAGTGACCACAGCAAACATTGCAGGCTAGCCCTGCTTATATTGCATTAAGGTATGGTTACCAAAATGTACATCAAGGGAAAAAAAAAAAAAAAAAAAAAAAAAAAACTATCCATACACTGCTAGTGAGCCCTGAGCCAATGCACAGTTGGAACTTGAAGTAGGCAGTGAAGTAAAATAGGTAATGGACTTCTCCTGGAAAGATTTTTTAAATAAGACCACCCCCACACACGCAACCCAGAACCTAGAGTGGATAGGGCTATTTAGGGCCTTTGTATCAAAGATTTTGTCAGTGCACAATCACTAGATTGGTGTGGCACATAACCCATGGTCTGACTACAAGTCCCATCCAAGTAAAACTTGCAACAAGAATCACAGACTAAGCATAGTTAAGCAATACTCATAATACACCTCACACCCTCTAACCTCAACTACAGCTTACCTTCTACCAGAGTGCTCACTGCCATTAGGGCATCTTCTTGTACCCCTCCTGAACCAGCCGTACTCTGAAACATGCGCAGTAGGGAAGCCATTACTACATCAGATATCTGAAGTGCATCTTGGGGCTGTACTTTACGAAGCACATTCTGGAAGACAAAAAAATAAAAATAAAAATAGAAACCGGAAAATACTGAAGGAATCATGCTGTAATACTAGTGTCTCGTACATTGGCAGACATGGCTTTGCTTTAAACAAAATTCAGGAAAAAACCCTTGATCTGTATGCAGGTCTCCGTTTTCCCATTGCAGCGCTAAAATACACCATTCACGTTACCCACCCATCTCTATTTGGTTCAGGGGTGGGCAATAAAGGCACAACTAGGTTTCAACCCAAGTTCTTTGAGCATGTGCCAACTGAAGGCTTGATGCAGTTTTCTTCCTCTCCCTAGTTAAGCTGCCAGGTATGAGAAAGCAAACTTGTGCAAGCTTGGAATTCACTTTATTCTGAGATTAGAAGGGCTCTATCCTCACCAGGACAAAACCTTGGTGAGTAAAAAAGGGGAAGGTCTCAGGCACAAAAAAAAAAACAAAGAACAAACCCTCCACGCGATTGTGGTACTGGGGAGGGCCAATTTACCGTTTGAATGCCTAAGACATCTACTGCATGTAATAAGCCCTCTCCTAGGCAGCCAATGATATGTGGTAAATCTAGCAAATGTAAAGCTCAACACAAAACTCACAGCACCAATAGTAGCCATGAGTGTGTTGTATACTGATCCAATGCCATGTGATGAAGGCAGATATCCCACCACCCGGATCACTTCCACAATGCAAGTATGCTCCCTTTTACCAGTTTTATGAATGCCAGTAAAAAGACGAGTTTGTTTCTAGCTGCCTCAGCACCTTCCTCAGATGGCTGCTAAACAGATAAAACTGGCAAAAAAGTCCCAAGGAGACATCCAGACTTGCTCTCACGGAGTACTGTAGCAGAATTCAGGGCTTTTAAACAATGGATGCTTTGTACAAATAGGCAAAAAGTGGGGTGCACGGGTTTTAAACCCCCACATCTCAACAGGGAGGTCACTGAGAAGATTCAGAAGGCAATGCCTTGTCAGAACAAGTGGGGTCAACAGAAACATCCCTGGGATTTGCTAGTAATAAGAGGTCAAAAGGAGGTTAAGCCCACACAAAGATTCAAAGGAAGCTCCTGGTGTGGAGTTAAATAAGCACTCAAATGTGACAGGAAGGCATTATGCCCACCCTAGCCAGGGACAGCAAAAGTCAATGCACATATTTCAGGTAATTCTACAGGGCTGTCAACTTATGCAATGCTTCACATCAGTCCCTGCCCTCAAGGAGCTTGCAATCCTCTCTCCCTCTTACCACACACATGGGCAAGTTTAGACAGAAGCCTATAAACCAATTGCCTACTGGGCACTTTGCCCCAGGTCGATATTCAGCTTTCAGCATGGTCACACAACACTGTACCCATACAAAAATGTTCTTTGAAACCACGCTTTTTGGTGGCATTTAAATCAGCACTTTGATAAGAAAAAAAAAAAAAAAAAGTAGCTATAAAATTTAATTATCTGTTTCATTGATGAGGCTGCACTGATTTGACCACCACTACAGTGCCACCCAGACACTGGATTGCTGCTTACCGGCTCTCATGTGCTGTCAGCATGAGAAGGCTGCTGATAACCATTAAAAAGCCATTTACGCTGATCAGCTGTGATTGGACACAGCTGATCACATGGTAAAGAGCTGCTGGGATTAGCCCTTTACTCAGATCTGTGATCAACTGTCAAAAAGACAGCGATCAGAGCACTCCCCTGGGGCAGGGAGGTAGGGTTCTGTGAGGATGTCAGACACCCCCCCCCCCCCCCCCCCCCAGAAATGTATGACTGCACTGTAGCAATCATTATTGCAAACTACGGCAGAAGGCAAATTACACAGCGTTATGTACTTTTTCTTGCCACCAACTGTAAGGAGGGTGTGTGGGCGCAATAGAATTATAGGAGGCCTTAGGAATCCTATAAAGCCCAAGGCCAAAAACACTACCGATATGAGAGAAGTGGAAGCACAAGCTTCAAAAGTGATGTGCACTACAGCAATAAGCTGGAACAGACTCCTTTAATTTGAGAAGATACTATGGACCAATTGTAGGGGAAACCGCTAAAACGTGACAGTGTGTGGCCCTAGCCTGAAATCTGGGGAAAACTACTGAATAACCATAGTAAAAACCTCAGCCGAAAAAGCAGAGGACCCAGCCATATCCATTGGACTAAACGTTAATAAGGCTATGGTCAAAAAGTCCATTAATATCAGCCCTCAGACAGATAACGGGGTAAGGGTGGTGTCTTCAATCAATAAGTGATATACTGATGACTTCATTATGGTCATTTAAAAATCCTTTAAAAATGAGGTTGGTCTAATTGGCAGGAAAATAAAAATAAATAAAAACACCCCACACAATGTCTTCAGACAGTCATAATCAACACAGTAAGTGATCTGCGTGGTGCATGAGCTTGTCATCTTTAGACATCCAATCACCTACATTGATTGAATGGAATAGCTGAACAGACTTACCTGGAGTGTAGCACAGAGAAGGGACTGCAGATCGTTGAATTGGATCCTGTCTGATGTACTTTGTATGTGGGACTAGGAGAGAAAAAGGAGGTGGAATACATAAAAAAAAAAAAAAATCTGTCTTTTAGCAGTTATGTCTCACACAGCAGATGTTCCCACTCCTACCTCCATCTGAAGCACTTGCTGTAGTCGCTCCATTATCACTAGTGTGGTTTTCTGAACAGCAGGATAGCAGTCCTTGGCACTATTCTTGACTATTTCCATTAGAGCTTCGTAGGCAGCACTTCGTAGGTTGTTCTGGTGTCCATCAGGCCTGGAGAAGAAAAAAAAAAAAAAAAAAAAATAAAAAAAAAAAAGTAAACCAGCCTGCTTGGTTACCACTTCCAAAACCTGCCTTCAGCCTTAACTTACAATGAGAATAACTTACACAGCAAGGGCTCAGGTTGTCTTCAGAAAGTCATAATCAACACAGTGGATTCTGTGTGGTGCATGAACTGGTCATCACAAGACAGTTAATTTAAAAATAAAAGCAGTTTGAAAGGCGTCCAATTTAAGTGAAATTAAAAGTGAACCTGATTTGGTCGATGGCGTAAAAAAAAAAAAAAAAAAAAAAAAAAAAACACACCCCACACACAGACTACACCTGCCAGACCGCTTACCTGTCAGTGGTCTCCAGCAGCTTCTGTACAATGACTTCAAAGGAGCTGGACAAGCAGTAGGAGGCTGGTTCCTCCTGGTCATCTGTAACATCAGCAGCTTCGTAAGCAGCTTCTGCCAAACTGGTGAAGGCCTTAAACACAAGCAAACCATTGCAATTAGCAGCCTAACAGAAATAGGACTTGTTTCCATTAAACCTTTACCAAAAGCTATAGTAACTTACCCAGCACACATTAGTAGCCACCCTGGGTTCAGCCCCCAGCCCCTCAATGAGGCACTGAAGTAAAGGAACGAGGTAAACATCATTGATTGCTGCCTCTGGAAGAAGCTCACATATTCGGCCAACAGTCCAGGCAGTAGTGTCCCTCACCACAACACTGTGGTCTTTCATTAGCTCTATCAGGGTAGGCATAGCCTATATAAGAAAAAGCAAAAAGATTTCGTGTAACTGCTGCAATAGTAGAGCGATTTTTTAAACATTCACCCATTTCCTCAAAATACTGCATGTGCCTATATAGGAAGAGAGCAAACATTCTTTGCATATACTGTCTTTTCTGAGAAAGATAGCTGCCACAAAAAAAAGAAAAAATTAAAAATAAAGATAATATTCCCAGAACGAGAAGTCAAAGTACAGCTAATAAGCTTTTGACTTAGCTGTAAATTCCATATCGTGAAATACAGTAGACACAGGATTTTTAGTTGTAGGCCATGGCCTATGTGCCGCTACCATCGGGTGACTAGATCATGGTAAAAGCTTTAAAGTTAAATTTTTTTTTATTTTATTTATTTTTTTAAATATCCAGTGTGATAACTGCTGTGTATAATAAAAAAAGTGCCAAGAGAGTGCGGAGCAGTAATCAAAGCAAAAGGTGGCTACTTTGAAGACCCTAGAATATAAGACATATTTTCAGTTGTTTCACCCTTTTTGTTAAGTACCGTATATACTCGAGTATAAGCCGAGATTTTCAGCCTCTTTTTTGAGGCTGAAAGTGCCCCCCTCGGCTTATACTCGAGTCATCGCTGTCTGCCTGCTCGATCAGCGTGTCGAGCAGACAGAGGCCATTCTATAATTCAAAAGCCGCGCCTCCGGCTCCGCCTGTGATAGGCGGAACACTGAATTTCCCAGCAGCCTGTGTTCCGCCTATCACCGACATCGTCTCATCCTCGTACTACGGACGAGGATGAGACGATGTCCGTGATAGGCGGAACACAGGCTGCTGGGAAATTGTGTTCCGCCTATCACAGACAGGGAGGCGCGGCATTTGAACAGGGGAATGGGCGCCGACGAAGAGCGGTGATCCTGGGACGGGACCGGACGGAGGCTCGGGACGGGACCGGACGGAGGCTCGGGACGGGACCGGACGGAGGCTCGGGACGGGACCGGACGGAGGCTCGGGACGGGACCGGACCGAGGCTCGGGACGGGACCGGACGGAGGCTCGGGACGGGACCGGACGGAGGCTCGGGACGGGACCGGACCGAGGCTCGGGACGGGACGGGACCGGACGGAGGCTCGGGACACAGGTAGGCTGGACACACAAGGCCACACACACACAGATGGACACACACACAGGGATGGATGGATGGACACACACACACAGGGATGGATGGATGGACACACACACACAGGGATGGATGGATGGACACACACACACAGGGATGGATGGATGGACACACACACACAGGGATGGATGGATGGATGGACACACACACACAGGGATGGATGGATGGATGGACACACACACACAGGGATGGATGGATGGATGGACACACACACACAGGGATGGATGGATGGATGGACACACACACACAGGGATGGATGGATGGATGGACACACACACACAGGGATGGATGGATGGACACACACACACAGGGATGGATGGATGGATGGACACACACACACAGGGATGGATGGATGGATGGACACACACACACAGGGATGGATGGATGGATGGACACACACACACAGGGATGGATGGATGGATGGACACACACACACAGGGATGGATGGATGGATGGACACACACACACAGGGATGGATGGATGGATGGACACACACACACACAGGGATGGATGGATGGATGGACACACACACACACAGGGATGGATGGATGGATGGACACACACACACAGGGATGGATGGATGGATGGACACACACACACAGGGATGGATGGATGGATGGACACACACACACAGGGATGGATGGATGGATGGACACACACACACAGGGATGGATGGATGGATGGACACACACACACAGGGATGGATGGATGGATGGACACACACACACAGGGATGGATGGATGGATGGACACACACACACAGGGATGGATGGATGGATGGACACACACACACAGGGATGGATGGATGGATGGACACACACACAGGGATGGATGGATGGATGGACACACACACACAGGGATGGATGGATGGATGGACACACACACACAGGGATGGATGGATGGATGGACACACACACACAGGGATGGATGGATGGATGGACACACACACACAGGGATGGATGGATGGACACACACACACAGGGATGGATGGATGGATGGATGGACACACACACACAGGGATGGATGGATGGATGGACACACACACACAGGGATGGATGGATGGATGGACGGACACACACAGGGATGGATGGATGGATGGATGGACACACACACACAGGGATGGATGGATGGATGGACACACACACACAGGGATGGATGGATGGATGGACGGACACACACAGGGATGGATGGATGGATGGATGGACACACACACACAGGGATGGATGGATGGATGGACACACACACACACACACACACACACACACAGGGATGGATGGATGGATGGACACACACACACAGGGATGGATGGATGGATGGACACACACACACAGGGATGGATGGATGGATGGACACACACACACAGGGATGGATGGATGGATGGACACACACACACAGGGATGGATGGATGGATGGACACACACACACAGGGATGGATGGATGGATGGACACACACACACAGGGATGGATGGATGGACACACACACACAGGGATGGATGGATGGATGGACACACACACACAGGGATGGATGGATGGATGGACACACACACACAGGGATGGATGGATGGATGGACACACACACACAGGGATGGATGGATGGACACACACACACAGGGATGGATGGATGGATGGATGGACACACACACACAGGGATGGATGGATGGATGGACACACACACACAGGGATGGATGGATGGATGGACGGACACACACAGGGATGGATGGATGGATGGATGGACACACACACACAGGGATGGATGGATGGATGGACACACACACACAGGGATGGATGGATGGATGGACGGACACACACAGGGATGGATGGATGGATGGATGGACACACACACACAGGGATGGATGGATGGATGGACACACACACACACACACACACACACACACAGGGATGGATGGATGGACACACACACACAGGGATGGATGGACACACACACACACACACACAGGGATGGATGGATGGATGGACACACACACAGGGATGGACAGGCATATCTCACCCTCGGCTTATACACGAGTCAATAGGTTTCCCAGTTTTTTGGGGGTAAATTGGGGGCCTCGGCTTATACTCGGGTCGGCCTATACTCGAGTATATACGGTATATAATTCCACATGTGTTAATTCATAGTTTTGATGCCTTCGGTGTGAATCTACAATTTTCATAGTCAATATAATAAAGAAAACTCTTTGAATGAGAAGGTGTGTCCAAACATTTAGTCTGTACTATAATCTCTCTTCTATGAACAGATGAACTATGCTGAAGTTCCCAAAAGCAGTCCAATATTTTGTTATTTTATACATTTGGCAGAGCTGACAAACATCTTACAAGTAGAAGTGAACCATTACATCTTAGAAGTGAACCATTTCTAGAATCAACTACAATTTACACAAAAACAGTAAATTTACTACTCCGTCTTCAGAAAAGTCATAATCAACACAGAGTGTTCTGCGTGGTGCATGAACTTGTCATCCTCAGACACAGCATTCAATTTGGGCACAATATGTGAAGCGTTTTACCTGTATGACTAAAGGTTTCAACTGGGTGGCTTCAGGTCCCTCAAGGATGCAGCCAAACGCCATAACTGCAGCGTCCCTGTACCGCCAATCTGGGTTCTTAATGTGCTCTTTGATGAATGGCAATACATGGGGCACAATATCATCCTCACAGCATGTAGCCAGTAGCATGAGACACACACCAGCAGCCTTACAAGGATTCCAGTCATCATCGTCGTCATTCTCATCCTGAAAAAAAAAAAAAAATTAGAAGTTAAAATGGACGATAGAGATCTCCATCTCCAAGGCTTAAGACGTTGGCTATAGGCATCTCAAATTTTCAGAATGGCATTCCTACTAACCTGTTTTGTCAACGTCTGTGTCAGAATAGGGACCAAGTACTGCAAAGCCCCCTTCGCATAGAATTTGCTTGTATGTTCTGGAGGTCTTCCCTGTTCAGCTGCCTGCAAAAAAAAAAAAAAAAAAAGAGAAGACTGCTAAGTAGCTTTCATACCCAATACTATATATTGGTGGTCAGACTGTCCAGAGTTTTCATTTAGCAAGGTTGCTGACCTAGTAGGAACAAGACATCCACAGTGTTCTGACAGATTCCTCATAAGAGGGAAGGTAACTTCCAAAATGAACCTAAAGGCACACTGAGCAAAAAGTTTGTACGCTAATAACCCATTTTCTTGGGTCCATTGAGGGACAGTCAAACCCTTTGGGTTATACTACTGCGAGGAGGGGGAGGGGATTTTCCCTTGTCCAGGGGGACAGAAGTTGAAGCCTAGGTTCACACCTGTTGCTGTGAACAGCATGCGGTTTGGACAGGAATTGCACTGCATTCCTGTTCAAATCACATGCAATTCTATTGCAATGCGATTGGAGTCATTTTGTATAGCTCAAATCACACCATACCAATTCAAAGGTGGTGCATACATCTTGTTTTGCCGAACTGGAATCAGTTCAGACCCATGCGATCTGATTCTGTCAATCGCACCGCGTTTAGCAAATTTTTGCAGCGTTAACAGCAACACCCGCAGCGGTTTGCACGGAGTGCAATTGTGATGCAGTGTGGGAAATGCACAGGAAACGCTGCGAACCCTGCACCGCATCAGTGTGAATCTAGGCTTTATACTTCAGGTGCCCAAAACCCGATTTGCACTTGCAAAATTTTTGCTTTAAGAACAATCGTTAGATTTTAAAATCATTAATGGGGTCAAAATTAACTTGTTCCAAACCACAGAGACAGGAAAACTAAGCAGAATAGAACACTTCTTGAGTGAATTTTTTTTCAAAATGTGTTTTTTGTTCAGAAATTGAAGTTTAAAATTTTAATGTTAAAAGAAAGTGACATTTACAAAAAACAGGGTTAGTTCATTCATTGAGTATAAAGAATGTTTGTACAAATATTCTCAACTGAAAATCTATACATGTATGGCCAACATTAGGCTTCAGCCATGGCATCAATGGCAGTGACCTTGAAGCAGAATGGTGAACTACAGTACTATGGCATGGTCCAACTGATTCCTGATCAATGACTGTCTCAGGGTGTAGAGCTTTCCAAGGACTAACAAACAAATCAAGCAAAGTTACAGACTGTTGATCAGGAGACAAGATTCCTTGGAAACCAACTTTACTTCACTGACAAGTTGTCGAGTACCGCTTTCCCAGGTAAAGAAAGGAAAAACATTAAAGCATAGACTTCCCAACTTTGAGACACTGGGCAGGGACAACCTTGTCTTAACATCCTGTCCAGGTAGTAAACCAACCTTGCCTTGAAAGACTGAGCCCCAGCCTCCTGATGCAAAAGTGAAGAGTTGCGCAACTTCTGGACTGGAGAGTTAAAAAAAGGAGACTAAAGCCAAAGCCTTTTGGCTGCAATTCTATGGATTTAAAAAAAATAAAAATAAAAAAAAAATAAAAAAAAAAAAGGGGGAGGAGTGCAGTTTGTTCTGCACACCTATGACAAGGTTTCAGCTGATAGCAGGCTCTGAAAAGATCAACCAAATGGTCGTAATCTGCCCAGAAGCCTGGGCTCAGCCAGCCAATGAAAGCCTGAGCCAGCCGCTCCCAGCCCCTCCACAGCCTAAGGCTCCATTATTGGATGTTGGAGGACCAGAGCAGAGAGCTGCTATCTAACAGCCAGTAACTCTGCTTGCAGAACAATGAGGACTGAGCAATCATTTGATCCCCCAGTTCCCAGTCTTAGAGCCATGGGGGACAGATGAAGCATTGGATTGATGCTGCATCCAGCTAGGCGAGTCATTTTTTTTTGTTAACCCGTACTTCTAAATGCTTCTCCTAAGAAAAAAAAAAAATTCAGCAACGTGTTCGTTCCAATGCAGATTTCTGAAATTTCAGGACCCAGCTCAAACTCTGCAAGATCTGAACAATTCAAGCTACATTGCGCCAAATCCTCAGCTGAACACTACAGGAGGTTATCCAGATATGCCAAAAACAGACCTGCCCCGGTAGTGTATCAAGCATAGCATACAGATGAATCATTGCCAACACTAGGGGTGGACAGGGCAAGCTAAAAAGGGCACAGCTACAATCTGGAAGTGCTGGGGACCCAAACAAGACTAAAAAAGGGGACATGCAAGTATGTATCCTTGATGTCAGACCCGGTGAAATTTGAGCCTGAATGAAGACAATTGAGGCCCTTAAGATTCAAGATGGGGTAGATTCCCCATTTGGTTTGGGAATCGTAACAAGTCAGATTAGAACCACAGAAACTTTTCCGTCAGTGACTGGGCAATAGCAATAAAACTAAAAAATAAATAAATAGACGGCTGCATGGAGATTTGGTAATCTGTGTAGAAGATTGGTAGACATGAATTCTAGCTTGTAGCCCCCTGGAACCACCTCCAGCACCCAAGCATCTGAGATGCTGGATTCCTAGATTGCAAGGGCTTAGTAATGACAGTATAGAGCCTTGTATTGTTTTTTTCTCCCTGCTTTGCCCAGGCAGGGAGCAGTACCAGTTGAAGTTGCATGCTGATCCTCACATTAAGTCGTGCAAACCGTGTCAAGATTTGACAGTCTCCAAGTGGTAGAGGCCTCAGTCTCCTAGGGTGAAGCATTGTCTTAAGGATTTAGAGACAGTCAGTCTCCATGGCTGAAAGCGAAGTGGATGCAAAGGTGTCGAAGCACACCTACAAATTCTGCAATAAGCAAGGCATAGAGTCAAGCAGAGGGCAAGATTCCAGTCTGTCATTGTCAGGCAGAAAGGATCATGAGCTGGGCACCAGAAGCCCTCCCCCTCCATTGTCTGGCAACACTGCAAGGCAGTCCAATGGGCTACTGCTGAGGAAATGTTGACCTGGACAAGAGCAGTGCATGATGTCATAAGCCTAGGCTTTTTACCATAAAACAAGGAAGTGGGCTGTACAAGGCATTTACTGGCAGAAAATTAAGTTTTTTTACTAGCCAAAGTTAAAGCAAGGGCAGAAGATTTATTAGATTGAAAGTTGGGGGAAAAAAAAAAATATATATATAAAAAAATAGAAACACTGAAGGTCGCTTTAACAGGTGGAAAACAATGTTTGATAAGCACTAACAATATGATGGCAATTAGTAATAAGCAGTAAGGCCCATCCCCACTGGTGTGCTTGAAAACTCATACCATGTTTTTGACACGTTTAAAATGACTTTTGGTGCGTTTTCTGGATTACTGAATCTAACACGCACCTGTCAAATTTAGAAGATACAATAATGTAACCAGCATTACCTCAGATGCTTCAATTGCCAAGTCCATTTCCTCATCACAAACGTTGGACCAGAACTCAATTCCCTGCAGAGCAACTTCATCAATTTCATTCTTCATTGCCTCCACAGTGATCTACAGAACACAAAAAAGGTGCATTACATAATACTCACCTCAAACTAAAACAAAACCTGGTTATGATCACATACTCACAGCAAATAGTGCAGGACCCATGTACGTTTCCATATACTGATAGTACAAAGACATGATCTTCACCAGATTTTGTAATGCAGCCACTCGTACCTACAAAAAAAAAAAAAAGGGATGCATGAATAAAAATATCCAATGTGGAGCACCGCTACATGGAAGTTGGAGAAGTCAAAATTGGGGGGGGGAGAGGAATCAAACTCACCCTAGTATCAGGACATTGTGTTGCTTCGCAGACCACTTGCATTATATAGTGTCTTTCAGCCTTGAAAGGAAAAATGTAATTAATATACACAAAACACAGAGTTGAGAAAATAGGGCAAACATGTTACATTTGGAATACAAAAAAAAAAAAACCATCAGGATTATACGGGAGCATTATCCCTCATTAATTTTAGCAAATAAAAGCTTACTGTTCAACTACGAAGTGACAAATAGGCAAGTGAAATGCTTGCCAACCATTTTAGAGCAAAAAAACTACAGATATTCTTACATTCAGGGGTCCAGCGACAATGAGATTCTTTATTCCATTCTAGTTTACACTACAGAATAGTGAAAGGAAATACCCACAGACCAAGTCCGGTTTTAGGCCTGCACCAGTTTAAAGAGGAAGTAAACCCTGATGGGTTTACTTCCTCTTTCATTCCCTGCAAAGGTAAAGTATAATGGACTACTATACATCACATAGTAGTCCATTATGTGTCACTTACCTGAAACAGGAGCCAGCGAAGTCACCGCTATCCCCTGTAGTCCGGCGCATCCATCTTCTCGGTGGGTCTCACTGCTCCGCAGCGGTCATTCGGCAAAGCCGCGATAAAGTCACTCCCGCACATGCGCACGGGAGCCGGCACATCGCCGTTGACTGCGGTAGCTGTCTTTCGGCAAATATCTCCTAAACTGTGTAGGTTTAGGAGATATTTCTTGGACCTACAGGTAAGCCTTAATCTAGGCTTACCTGTAGGTCAAGGTTTGTTGTGTTTACAACCACTTTAACTGTCTGCTGGTCAATCTCTTGCAACTGCATTTCGAAAATTGGCTTGCTACATTACAAAAGTATCTAATCAGAGCAGCAGAACCTTTGCCCAACTTTGTAATTGTCATTAAGTGTGAATTCCAAGTGGGGTTTCTCCAAAAGTCTTTTGGGATACCAAGGCAGAAGGTTATTAAATCTGCATCAACTGAAAAGTAAATTAGTTGATGGTCACATTAACCTTCAAAGCCCACCCAAACCATATGTAGTAGCTATGACAAGATGTTGGCCCTTAAGAACCTTGCTACAGCACCAAGTATCTGATTAACCTACTGTTACCCCAACCTACCAATACATTCTCATAATTCCTTGACTTTCATTCCAACTTCGTAGCCCAATTATGTCACTGCCTTACCACGATCTAATACAAGTGCCCTTGCCCCTGAAGAGGGGTGACCACATTGCCAAGCACCTTTCCTTAACAGGGTTGCAGACCGTTTCTGGGGCATCAGGGTCTCTGGGCACATGGAAGCACAGAAAACAGGACCTTGTGTTACCCGATGTGCAGGGCAAGATGTAGTGGATTATTAGTAAACAGGTCCCATCTTTAACTGTAGGCTAAAAAAAAGCAGATAAGCTGTGCCACAATCAAGATATTTCAGGTTATATTCTACCAACATAAGCATGAAATTTCAAGCTCCAACTAAAGTGCTGACAAAGAGGTTACTTCAGCAGTCAGTGAGGAAGTTACAAACATGCAGCAGAGTTTGGCCAATTTAAATCCATCTGACTGTTTCAGTGCACAGAACAATAGCCAGTCCAAGCATTACAACTATCTGCTGCAAGCTCAGCAATTCCACAAATTCTCTATAGCACATCCATAGCTCTGAACTCCCCCAGCATTAACGTTACTGTACAAGAAGACTGAAGTTGCAGGTAAAAGACAACACTTTTCTCACCTCTTTGTCAAAGTTCGATTTTGTGAACTCCAGAGAGTTGAGCAGAGCGTTTGTTGCCGCTAGTCTGACATTGTTACTTGGCTCCTCTTTTCTCATACCCTGGATGATAGCAGTCAATATTTCATTTGATTTATGCTGCAGTTGCTCTGGATCCTAAAAATAAAAATAAAATTTACTTAGAAACAGTAGAAAGCATCAGAATGGAATGTAGATTAAGAATATGAGCTTGGGTAATCTGGGTGACATCATACTGTTCAAGTGGACACTGATGGGGTCTGCGTTCTAGGGAAAACTAGCTGGAACTCTGATACAAGCAAGAGACACTTCCTGCCTCCCAAAGATCAAAATCTAAGGTCAGTACTAAAATTTAACAAGTCGGATTAATTAAGGTTTGGGGGGGGAGTTAAAAGCCAAGTGTTAAAAAGTATGGCCAAGTTTCTTGTGAGTTGAAGAAGCACAATTACTTTTGTCCTCTTGTGTGAAGTCAATGGCCTGCTGGAGCAGGGCTACTCGAGGCTCAGAGAAAACCAATATTGTGAGGATCCACCCTGCTGTCAGATTTGGTAGTTAGCCCCGCCTCTTAAGGGTCCTTTCACACGGGGCGGATCAGTGCCGATCCGCCCCATGGATATCCGCTTGGTTGGACCTGTCACAGTGCCGCTCTCCCCTACGGGAGATCGGGTGATGACGGACCGCAGTGTCCATCGTCATCCGACGACGGATTAAAAAATTGATTTTTCCTCCGTCACACTTTTTTGGATCGGAGCAGGTCGGATGTCAGCGGACATGTCACCGCTGACATCCAACGCTCCTTAGACCTCTGGAGCATTCGTTCAGGAGGGTGCTCAATTCAGGTTTCAGAGCAAACAAAACACCTGCACAGTATAAAGGGTATGTATACATACACAATCTTTATTCATTGCATGTTCCCCCTGAAGCCACCAGCTACAGCCCTGATGTCTTCCTGTACATTGTAGGGCCAAAAGACCTGCCTTGTATGCAAGGATCCCCAGAATCCATCCACATGCCAGAATGAGTGGAGGAGAGAGTGCTGATGGCAGAGGAAGTAACAGGCCACTATCACGACCTTCATCATCCCCTGGGAAAAATGAACAGATAATTCTTTAATTCTTTCCGGGGGAGAAGAGAATATAAATGTTTTTTAAAAAGCCAATTCCATGGTTATGTCCGGCTTTAAGGTTTGCTGATCTGGAACAAGTATGCAGATCAGAGTTGGACAGAACCATGCATCTGCATGCTTCTCTCAGCCCATAATTAATGCCCACTAAATTTTCCAACATGCATAGGTTTCGCACACTACCCCATTTCTGTATAAAACACCCCATATAGTACCTACTGGGAACACAAACTCCTCCATATCCATGATCTTTTCATTTCAAATACCTTTAATAGGGATTAAAGGTTTCCTCTGCCTATAAAAATTTTGTTAAGACCAGCATGCCCCATGAGAGCTGCGGATCCCACAATACAGTGTAGCAGCTTGCACTGTAATCTGTGTTGTGTTCTCAGCTAAAGTCCAACACACTTGCCTTCTGTGGACAGAAAACCAATGTCATTATGTGGTAAAATCATCCAGGAAACGCCTTTCGTTTTACCCCATGAACACAAGGCGTTCCGATTGGCCAAGAAGGCAATTGACATCACAGGCTTCACCTTGGCCACAGAACCCTGCATAGTCATTTATTGGGAAAAAAAAAAAAAAAAAAATGTAAGAGATTCTTGAATGGCTCATTTCCCAGCCACAGAAAGGAGGCAAGCAAGACTCGGCCAGAACACAGCACAAGCTGCTGCACCGATTTACAGGGTCCACACTGACTGCTCTGGTATAAGTCAGTAAACAATAGGAGCAGGCTAGCCCAAACTAAACATTTTTTATAGCAAATTAAATAGTCAAGGCCTCTTTCACACAGCCAATCCGTTCAGGTCCACCTGTCAGTTTTTCAGGCAGACCTGAACGGATGCTCCATAGAGGTCTATGGAGCGTCGGATGTCAGGTGACATCCGACACCCTCCGAAAAAGTGTGAAGGAGGAAAAACCTACTTTTCCATCCGTCATCGGATCGGGCAACGACGGACTGTGCGGTCTGTCGTCATCCGATCTCCCATAGTAAAGAGCGGCGCTTTGACAGGCCTGTCCCTGCACTGTCATCTTCCTGCTCAGCGGGGATTAACGGGGGCGATCCCCGCTGAGCAAGCAGATCTCATCACTGATCCGCCCCGTGTGAAAGAGCCCTTATTCTGCACTTAAAGAGGAAGTAAACCCTGATGAGTTTACTTCCTCTTTCATTCCCTGCAAAGGCAAAGCATAATGGACTACTGTGCATCGCATAGTAGTCCATTATGTGTCACTTACCTGACACAGGAGCCAGTGAAGTCACCGCTGTCCCCTGTAGTCCGCCGCATCCATCTTGTTGGTGGGGTCTCGCAGCTCCGCCACTGTCATTCGGCGAAGCCGCGATGACGTCACTCCCGCGCATGCGCACGGGAGCCGACACGCACGGCAGCTCCGTCGTTGAGAATGCCGCGTTCAGTGCGCCTGCACGCCGCTGTCTACGACGCATGCACCGTGTACAGTGGTGCCTGTTTTCGGGCGAATATCTCCTAAACCATATAGGTTTAGGAGATATTTCTTGGACCTACAGGTAAGCCTTAATCTAGGCTTACCTGTAGGTCAAAGTGGTTTGTAAGGGTTTACAGCCACTTTAAACCTGTGCAATGCAGCTACTACCCCCCACCCACTGCAGAACACAGGCCCCATCAGTGTCCACTTGAACAGAATGAAGTCACCCAGATCACCATTTTGATTGAATTGTAAAGCCACAATCTCAAAAAAATAAGTTCCAGGAAGTATTTTTAGTGAATAAACCCCAAGAATTAATTTTTCAGTAGGATTTCTTTTACTGGTAATTTGGCTTCAACCCAACAATAATTGTAATCCCTTTATAGCATTTCTTAAATTCCATAAAAAGGGAAAAAACACCTTCCAAACATAATAAATGCTATCAAGATATAGCACCTAACGAGATAAAAGCAATACACTTACAATGTCCTGGCAAATATATCCAATTGCTTCCAGCGTAGATTCTTTCATGTGCTCTGTACTGTTTAGGTCGGTCACGTTCGCAACAAGCTGCGGTATTAGTTGAGGCCATTGGTTGACTGGTATTTCTGCACATGCTATCCCCGCCACGCACTGTGATGCTGAACTGGGCCTGTAGCTTTCGGTTCCCAGAGTCCGCAAAACCTGTAGAGCAGATACATGTCACTTAAGAGCTATTGGTTAATTTTTTTCTTTAAAATTTGTCTACTCAGAACTTACCAGAGCTTTGATCTCACTCCGGACATTGGAATCAATTGCCAGCCACCGTTGTTGGTACTGGGTCTTCAAATCGGGGTCTTTTGAGGTCAAAGAGTTCTTAATCTGTAAACCGGAAGCAACTCTAGCAACCTGGCTGTTTGCAGGATTGGCCAGCACTTTTGAGAGCTCCAACAGGAAAGTTGCCTGGAAAGAAAGAAAGAGTTAATGCAGTGCAGACTGGATAGTGGTAGTTAGATTATACATAAAATTACACATATTTGCATAGCTATACAACCTGCTTTGCGTTTGAGGCCTTATAAAACAAAAGATGCTTTAATGGATACAGCATTTTTGCCAGTCATAAGGCACTGAAGCTGACCACAACCATTTCATCACCAAGAGGTCAAGAGTGGCACTTTTTTTGGTACACTAAAATAGTCTGAGCACATTAGGCAATTCTAAGAAAAATATATTTCCTAATGCTAGCGTTTCCCCGAAAATAAGACCTAGCGTGATTGCCGGTGATGGCTGTAATATAAGCCCTACCTCCCAAATAAGCCCTAGTTAAAGTCCTTGTAGGTCTTATTTTCAGGAAAGTTTTTTGGAGAGGTAGGGCTTATATTGCATCCACCACAGGCCCCCTGCAGGTTTAAGTCATAATGTACTAATATGCACCACATGCAATCCAGCACAGTTATGGCTCTGATGCTTCTAGCTTCACCCAGTTCTTCCGCCTGGGATCACAGGCTCCGACTGTATGAATGGCTAAGGCCGTGATGACGTTACTCGTGCGCATGTGCCCTGGAAACTCCAAAAAGGTATGCCATCCCTTCAGAGAGCATGTACTGGTGAGTGACATCAGGTGTATTACATATAAATATTTCCTAAACAGTGCAAGTTTAGGAGATATTCATAGGCAAGCCTCATAGACTTACCTGTAGATACAAGTTAAAAAGTAGACGTTACTTCCACTTTAAAACCAGCAATAGCATCTTTTTCAGGAAAAGGATAACCAGAAATGCAGATTTTCAGATTTGAAGGACTGCAGATAGCAAACCCAGAAAGCGCAAAAAAAAAAAAAAAAAAAAAAAAAAAAAAAGTGTGAACATTTGATCTTTTGCACGCCTGTCACTGCTGGGGGCACGTAATCATTAGCTGTCTGAGCCAAACCAAACTTGACAGAAAGATGATTGTGTATTTACCTGGATTAAAACCACAGTTTACAGTATGTTTCAGGACCCTATTAACAAGTTAAGAATTACTCCAGACTGCAACTACACAGCAAAGCATCCAGAACAAGGACACTTTCCTCTGCCTTTTACGTCAACAGCCCAAAATAAAAGCTGGTTCTAGTCCTTGTGAAAAATATATATTACAAATATGCCAACACATTGCAACAATTGCTAAGGACACAGCTGCTGAGTTAGGCTCCTGTCACACAGGCAACAGTTTAGTCACTCTTTGAAAAGATTGTTTAAATCATTTTTCAGTTCAGATCAAGTCAGTTTTTACATCTGCCCACTGGTGTTCTTAATCATGACTCATTGGGGGGGGGGGGGGTTTGCCCACTGACAGCAGAATGTAATTAGAGTAAGGTGATCTGTTATGCATGCAGCACAGCGCATTCTGCGCCCTGACTGGGCAACGCTTTACCCAATCAGGGCACAGTAAAAGTTGGTTAAAGGAGCAGGCAGCAGCCTTAAAAAAATAGGATTTTTAAAACTGCTTACCTGTAAAAATCCTTTTCTTTGATGTACATCGGGGGACACAAAGCCATAGTAATAACGATGTGGGTTATAGCAGCAATCAAAGTGTATAAGAAGGGAGGGACCTGTGTCCCCTGATGTACATCAAAGAAAAGGATTTTACAGGTAAACCATTTTAAAAATCCTATTTTCTTTTATCAGGGGATACAGAGCCATAGTAATAACTATGTGGGATGTCCCATAGCAATGGTAACTGAAGGGGGGTGGGTGGGGTTGGGAGACAGAATCAAGGAAACAGGAGGCCAGAGGACTCATACTGCAGTGTATGCTGTGCCCAAAGGCAATATCCTCATGACCTTCAATATTGAAAAAAAAAAAAAAGTCCTGATCATGTACCATCCAAGAGGCACCAATCATCCTGGATGAATATGCTCTTAATATGAGAAGGAAGAACTTTCTTCTTTAGGCTGGGTTCACACTGCAGCGATGCGGGAATGCTGCAAATCCGCTGCGGGTTCCCGCATCGCATGCCTCCGGCGGCAGTTCACACTGCCCTATGCGAACCGCTGGGAGTGTCAGTGAAACGTTAGCATATCGCAGTGCGATCTGCAAACTCTGACAGGAATCGGATCGCATGCTGCGGACAAAAAAAAAAAAAAAAAAAGTCCTGTGCTAGTTTGGGCCGGATGCAATGCAAATTCAGCCATACTATCTGTATGGCTGAACTCACATCGCACAGAGATCGGATGTGATTTGCAGTGCGGTACGAATCACATCCGATCTCATACACCGCAGCAGTGTGAACCCAGCCTTAAGCTTGAACAATCACTTGACAAATCCATTTGGAAAATAGTGGATCTTGACGCTGCCTGTCCATATCTTGGACCCTCTGGCAGTACAAACAAAACCTGTGTTTTGCGAACCTGAGCGGTCACCTTTATCTAGATTCTAAACGCTCTTACTAAATCAAGAGAAAACTCTTCCCCAGATTAAGGCTTCTGGGGAGAAAGGAGGAAGAATATCTTGGTTTAAATTAAAAAAAACTTACCACTTTTGGTAAGAATTCAGGATGAGGACATCAAACCACCTCATCCTTATGCATCATGAAATAGTTCCAATACTCTAGCAGAAGAAATGGCAAGGAAAAAAAAAAAAAAAAGAAAAGCCACACACTTAGCTTTCCTGTCAAAGAAAGAATGTCTCGTAAGGTTCAAACTGCTAATTTAACAAAGCCAACAAGACCAATTTTAATCCTAAGAATTTAGAGGTGCCTTGATAGGGGGAAACTGAATAAGCTATGCACCAAGAGTGGGAAGCAAGAGGCCGTAGGAAAAAGACATCGACCCGGCCTGGATCTAGCTCTTGATAAAAGTCACGGCCAGCTTCATTTCAGATCTCATATGCAGGAATCCTACCCTTTGACATACATCCTGGGGTGCCAACCCCTGGATCCATACCAACATATGCCTTCCAGATTCTAAAGTAAGTGATTCTGGAAGCCGGCTTCCTGGCATTAGTCAAAGTAGACACTACTGAAGGAGATCACCCACAATCCTCTAGAGTGGGATTCAACAGTTAAACCTGTAAACTTGTCCGTAAAGTAGGATGAAATACTGGAAGGTATGGCTATAATGGCAGAGTCCAAAGGACTTCTACTGCCCTCTTTATCACGATAAATGAAGATCTTCTGGGACCCGGCTAGGGCCACCAGAACCACCTCCTGTTCCTGCTTAATCCTGCGGAGAAGGCACAGAAGTAGCAGAGCTGGAGGAAATGCATAGATCAATGAGAACTGATCCCCTGGGAAGACCAACGAGTCTGTTCCGCCTCCTTTCACGGTAGGCTCCGAGACCTTGAAAGGAAACCTTCAGGAACAGGGGTACACTCAGGTAATCCTGGACCTGAGAGAAGACCCTGTCAGTAAACTTTTATTGGCCTTACTACCAAGAAGTACTGGATCCCAAGGGCCCAGCTTTAAAAGCATTCGCAAGCAAAACCTTGTGTCTTCAGATGACGAGGCTCGGGTACTGTTCATTTAGTCCATTACAGAGCCATCAGGTCAGGGTGACTGGCTCTCAAAGGATTACTGCCTGTGGAGCCCAGTACAACACATCCTTACACGTGCCCAACACCTTAGACACCGACGAAAAAACCAAAAAAAAAAAACCTGAGGACTCCCAGTAATGGGAGGGGTTATATGGGGGGGGGGGGGGGGGAGTAGTTCACGCCTTAAGGGGCGTGCCAGTGTCCAACACCTGATATAACCCACATACTTATTACTATGGCTCTGTGTCCCTTGATGTAAGAAAAGAAAGTGATTGTAAAGTCAGGGTTCCCCTCGCCAAAAAACCTTCCATGTGTAGCAACCCCCCCCCCCCCCCCAAATACTAACCTGAGCCCCAGCCAGCGATGTCCACAAATGAATCAGCTGTCAGGAATTTCCCCTCCTGAGTGCCCCCACCAGCAAGCAGATTTCAATGGGGGCACCCAAGCTAAGATGCAGATCCATCTAACCATTTAGACACAGCTACAGTTTTGCCCTGCCTTCTGATTGACTCAACACCCTGAGGAAGATCAGGCTCAGGCAAGTATTAGGGAGCTGCTGCACACAGCTGTTTTTTTTTTTTTTTAAACCCATAGACAATCTGGGGTATTGTCATGAGGAAGATGACACCAGACCCAACAATGCAGACGAGCTGAAGGCCACTATTAAAGCAACCTGGGCTTCCATTACACTTCAGCAGGGCCACATGCTGATGACCCCCATGCCACACCACATTGATGCAGTAATGCATGCAAAAGGAACCCCTCGACCAAGTATTGAGTGCATACTATACATGGACCCTTCAGTAAGCCAGCATTTATGTATTAAAAAATCTTTATTGGGCTTATGTAATCTAATTTTCTGAGATGCCATAATCAAAATTAAAGGCCCACACCATGTACTTTTTTGGAAAAAATATCAAAGCTCTGCATAAAAATCTACAGACATGTACTTTACTGTCCTCCATGATTCCAAAACGCATCTATTGAGTTGACCAGCTGATCTCATTGGCACACACCCTGCATCATTCACCCTCCCCCAGCTGCACTTTTTTTTAATGAGATTCAATCAGTGATCACCCTTCTCACTAAATACACGATATACAATCAGATTGCAGTGTATGGCCATCTTTATACAAGTACATAGAAGGAAGTGGCCAGAAACACTTAGCTGTCAAGCCCCCCCATCACATCTCTGCATAGTGGGAAGTCAATCCCACGTGCGTTTTTTTTAGCAAGGTGGGGAGGCATTGGAGCATTTTCACTCACACATAGGGCAGCCCATCCACCTGGCTGGGCCTACACAGCAACAACCCCAAAGCAGGTTCAGAATTTATTTTATTTTTTTTAAAGAGCAGAGCTTGGTGCGCTTTACTTACTGAGATTTTGGAGCCTCATTGTTCTTGTAAGCACGCACCAATTTCACTTTCAGGCCCCATTCACATTTAGCCTGGTGGAAGCGCACATTTTTTGTGTGTCGTGTAACAAGCATAGGGCAGCCTGTCGATTTAAATTGGCTGCACTACATGTGGTTTAAGGGACATTTGGCATTTTGTGGGTTGTGTGTCTTGCAGCATTTGTCACATGGCAAAATGTGTGTTTGGTGTGCCATTATCTAGTGGCCTTCACTTCCTCCCCTGGCGCTGGAAAGGAAGAAGATCCTCCCCCCCCACCCCCAATCTTCTGGGACACATCACAGGCCCCAGAAGATTGCCTGGCTGGTCACAGCGTGGCTCATGCAGAGCGTGCCCAGCTGGGAAGCCACAGCCAGGCACCCACAGTTAGAAAGCCAGCGGCGCAAAGGAGGGGGGAGAGGAACGGGGCTTCTTGTGCCCACGTTGCTGCACTGTGGGACAGGCGAGTGTCTGATTATTAAAAATCAACTGTCAACTTTTAAATGGGTGGAACACCACTTTAAGAAGTGCTTGAACTATATCACTGTGTGTAACATCTATTAGAAAATATAGAAGTTTCACTTTTTGAAATAAATGGACTGTTTGATATTGAAATTTTATGAGATGCATTTGCAGGCAAGGGCGGGGCCATCTGGCATCACCACCCCCTTGATGTCACTGACCCAGCATGCACTGGTCTGTGACAGCACAAGGGGGTGGCGTCACTAGGTGGCCCCACCCTTACCTATACAAGAACTGTCAAATGATGGGAGGTGGTATTTGACAGTCAGCCGTCGAGTGCTGAGCGATTTTTTGTTCCGGGTGCAGCTGGCAGCATGATTGACTAGATTTACACTGGAGGACACGAATAAAGGAATTGTCAAAAACATGTTTATTACTCTGACATTTGGTGAATGGGTAGGGGTACTATAACCCATACTCATTCACATGGGGGGGGTATCCCCCTTCTTAAAGAGGGCTTACAGATTCTGATAATCCCCCTGCCCACAGACCCAAGACCACAGCCCAGGGTTGTGGGGGAAGAGACCCCTTTCTCTTGCAGGACATTGCGATATAGGCATCCTGAGGTTTAACAAATTTAAAGCAGGGGTTGCAAGCAGTGACCGCTGACCAATCTGAGGTTTGGTAAACCGAAAACAGTCTGCCCACTAAAATCACTCAAACAGCCCTGAGTGTTTGACCAGAGAACAGATTTAAAAGATTTTTTTTTGCATAATTTTACTTGCCTAGCTGGATGCAGCAGACCGATGCGGCAGCTGTCCATACCTCCCCAAATTCTGCACGGAGAACAGAGCCAAACATCGCCAATTGCGTGGGTCTCTCACCTCCATGAGCTATGCTGACTCAGCATCGCTCCTTCACTCATTGGAACGATGAGCTGTGGAGGGGCAGGGAGCGGCCATCTCATCAGCTCGCTGAGACTGCCATCAGTCAGTCAAGGCACCTGGCGGATCCAGACTCCCATTGTTGGGATGATGCACTGCCTTGACCGATCTCTGCTGAAAACTGGTCACAGGAGTGCAAAAAAAAAAAAAAGGCATTCTTGTGACCCAGAGGTGAAGCCCAGCCCGAAAAGATCAGGCTGGACAACTTCTTTAAACACGTCCTAATTTAACCCCCCCCCCCCCACCTTAAATCCCAAAAATAGACAATTTTATATAAATCGCTCTGGCTAGAGAAGGGAAGCGTTAGAACCCACATGAGGTTTGAATGGCTACTCGTGTCCTTGTTAGGTAGGAATAACCTCCATGTGACAAAAACCACTATAAAGACCATTGTCAATGCAACTGAAAGTGAAGGGAAATCAAATGCATGTTGTCAGACAAGGCGAGGACAAGTCCACAATGAGTCACACGGGTCTACAATGAGTCACAATAACAACTGTCCGAGAGGAAATTCTCACATTACTTCCTGTTGTATCTTCACAAACCAGTGGCAAAGCGGGGGCTTTACCAGTTGGGCACAAGCAGCAAGAGGGTTTTACCCCACCTCAACCCAAAATTTAGTAACATGCTAGCTATGCCTACAGGACAGTATCTGATCAAGCGTTGACCCAGCTTTTTAGCTGGATCCTGACAGCTTCGAACCTGGAAATGCTCAGCGCCTTCTGGTTAACTGATGGCAGAAGAGATCTAAGAGCAAAAAACGTTCACTGATCTGTTCCCAATCCTGATTGTGTTTATTTTGGTCCGAGGAACCACAACAATATGTCTTTACAGTACTGTAAAAACGATCAGGTGTTTTTGCAGCGGCCCAATCACTGACCAGAAGCCAGCTGAAGAACAGATGTTTTATGCTCAAGACCTAGGACAGTGATGGCGAACCTTGGCACCCCAGATGTTTTGGAACATTTCCCATGATGCTCCACTACAATGCAAGGTACCAGAGCATCATGGGAAATGTAGTTCCAAAACATCTGGAGTGCCAAGGTACGCCATCACTGACCTACGACATTAAAGACTGGTACCCAGAAAGCCAGCATCCTCATAAGAGCTGCGCGATTAATTGTTAAAAAAAAAAACCACGCAATCTCGATTCTCTTCTCTGACGATCTCTCCCACTGAGAATAGGCGATTCTTTCATATGAGTGGAGAGATTATCTGCTCACTCAGCTGTCAAAATAAAGCATCCCGGGCAATCTGCCAAGTTTAGAACTTGCATGAAACATTGTAACTAACTTCTTAGGCCCCTTTCACACATGCGGACATTATGTCCGTATTTCATCCATCCGTTTTGCAGATGAAATACGGACATACATGCATCTCTATGGGATAGCGGGTGTTTGCAGGTGAAAATCCGCAGACACCTGCTATCGTCCGCCTCCGCAAACGGAGGAAAATCCTATTTTTCTATCCGTCTGCAGAGCAGATCGGATGAACACGGACAGACGGTGCTTGTCCGATTCCCCATAGAGAAGAGTGGAGAGCTGACAGGGCGGTCCCTGCACAGTGTGCAGAGACCGCCCTGTCCGCCGCCGGCTCAGCGGGGACAACGGAGCGATCCCCGCTGAGCAAGCGGATCATCACGGGCCGGTTCATTACTGATCCGTTCCATGTGAAAGGGGCCTTAGATCAAAGGCATAGAACTTCTTGTGTAAACAAATAATCTGGGTAGTCTGTCAAGCTTTCAACCATGTATAAATGCAGGAAGTTTAACCACTTAAAGTCGAAATCTTTTTCAGACACAAAGTTAAAATCAATATTTTTTGCTAGAAAATTACTTGGAACCCCCAAACATTAAAAAAAATATATATATATAAATATATATATCCCTAGGGAATAAAACGCCAATTGCTGCAATATTTTATGTCACACTGTTTGCCCAGCAGTCTTTCAAATGAAATTGTTTGGGGAAAAAAAAAAATACACTTAACCCTTTCCCGCCGAGCGTACCCAGATATGCGTACTCGGCTTCTGGGGGTTATACCGGGATGATGCCCGCACCTGCAGGCATCATCCCAGTACCGTTTTTTTGCAGCAGGCGATTGGCTATCCAGGTATAACAACTGATGCGGCTAAAAGCCGCTCGGCTGTTATGCCGGAGGAGCGGGAGGGGATGTCCCCCCCCACCCGCCGCTGTTACCGGTGCTCCTGCTCAATCGGGAGCACCGATCAGAGATCCGACGCCTCCGGCTGCTGCGGAGGAACTGGAACGAAGCCGTAATCGGCTTCGTTCCAGTCTCATCGTAAACACGGAAGCGACGTCATGACATCACTTCCCGTTTACTCAGCTGCCAATGGCGCCGGTTTAAAAAAAATATCCGGTATTCAGAATCGCCGTTTTTGGCGATCTGAATACATTGAAGTGTAAAGGAGGGGTGGGGGGTCTTTTAGACACCGGATCCCTCCATAAAGAGGACCTGTCACCACCTATTACTGTCACAAGGGATGTTTACATTCCTTGTGACAGCAATAAAAGTGATCAATTTTTTTTAAAACAATTTAGTTATTTTAAAATAAATAAATTTTTTTTTTTAAGTGCCCGCCGTCCCCGCGAAGCAAAGAAAACGCATACGGAAGTCGCGCCCGCGTATGTAAACGGTGTTCAAATCACACGTGAGGTATCGCCGCGATCGTCAGAGCGAGAGCAATAATTCTAGCACTAGACCTCCTCTAACGGTAACCTGGTAACCGTAAAATTTTTTTAAAGCGTCGCCCATTGAGATTTTTAGGTACCGTACTTTGTCGTCAATCTACAAGTGCGCGCAATTATAAAGTGTGACATGTTTGGTATCTATTTACTCGGAGTAACATTACCTTTCACATTACGCAAAAAAAATTGGGCTAATTTTACTGTTTTGTTTGTATTCATGAAAGTGTCCCTTTTCCCAAAAAGTTGCGTTTAAAACACCACTGCGCAAATACCGTGTGACATAAAATATTGCAACAATCGCCGTTTTATTCTCTAGAAAATATATATATATATATATATATATATATATATATATATATATATATATATATATATATATATATATATAATGTTTGGCTTAGTCATGAAAGGGTTAAAAAAAAAAACAGTAAAGTTAGCAATTTTTTTTTGTTTTAATGTGAAAGATGTTATGCCGCAAGAATCGTGATCCATCTAAGCAAAAAAATAAAATAAAAAAATTGTGATTCTCATTTTAGCCAGAATCATGCAGCTCTACCTCATGTCTACAGCCATTTCACAGGAACAACTTTGCGAGACAATGGCCCTGAATTCTTTCAGCCATGATGACACTCCACTGGCACCAACGTTCTGGGTGTTGGGAGTCTCCAAGCTGTACCAAACAATCTTCTATTACAGAAAGATGTGATCACTAATATACTGTACAATATATTAGGTTGATGGGAAAACAGTCCCATGTGGGGAATCACCCCCCCCCAGCCTATGCAATTGTAGATGTGTATTCCAGGACAGCCGTCATTGTCGGCTCAGTGCCTGTGTGCCACCAGGGTGACTGCACTCCTGGAGTTATGTTATCCTATACTGGCCAATCAAAATGGCCAAAGAACGGTGATGTGTCAAATAATGTCCATTGGATAGCGTCTGCCCTTGCACAGTACAGAGGACAAGGAGATTCTGAAAGTCTCCAAAGACGAACGGCGCCTGCGCAGCGAGTCCAGGTTCAAGCCCCCCATCCAAGTGGACATAGAGTTAGTGGCTTCTAATTACGTGATCCATGTGTCCAGGGAGGTCACAATGTCAGCAACCCTGCAGATCAACTGCCGAGTGCTGCCACTCTTGGTAAGGGAACCAGGCAGTGCACATGCATGCTGCGCTTTCTAATTAGCCTGGTGGCAGGGGCAGAACTTCCAGGAGATAGTGTCATGGCCCATCTCCAGAATTAGGGAAGGGGACCAGTTCCTCCCCCCCCCCTCCCCAAAAGGTGCCAAGCATGGCATTGGGTGGATTTCGACTTTAGGGCTGTCAGCAGATCAGCCACTACAAACTCAGCAGAGAGCAACTGAGCATGTGCAGAGTTTGTTATTGGGATTTAAACAGTATACACACTTTTAAACAGGAAGTAAACCCTAATGGGTTTACTTTCTCTTGGTCTCCCTGCAAAGTTAAAGCATAATGGGCTACTATGCATCGCATAGTAGCCCATTATGTGTCACTTACCTGATACAGAAGCCAGCGATGTCACCGCTGTACCCTGTAGTCCGGAGCGTCCACCTTCTTCTGGGTATCGCTGCTCCGGCCACTCCCAGCGCGATGACGTCACTCCCACACATGCGCACGGGAGCCGCCACTAACTGCATATCGCCACATTTTTAAAGTAATTTATTAAGGCAGCTCTGGTGTCGTCGATCTCTTCTCCCTCCAATGTTGTCGACATGCTCTTCCGATGTAATGCTAGGTCCGCCCAATTCCTATACAAGTATTGGCACGTGACGACATCTGGAGGCGCCGCCACCTTGTGACATCACTGTCCCATCATGGATCAGCGGTGAAGTCACAAGGGGGTAGGGCCTCCAGATGTCATCAGCGGATAAGTATTGGTACATGGTGAACCCAGCATTACAGGGGGAGGGCATGTTGAGTAGAGGTCGACTGATATGTCTCTCTCTGTCCGATGCCGATAATTAGAAATCACTGTGGCCGATATAAGATGCCAATTTTTTTCCTTCCCCCTTCATCGCAAAAATCTAACAGACACCTACCCCACTGGGCGGTTTTCGGGGTGCTTTTGGGCTAAAAATAGCACCTGTAAAGTGCCTTCAAAACCGCTCCCCTGCAGTCTGTGTGAAAGACAGGTGACACGCTGGCAGGATGTTAAAAAAATAAATAAAAATATATAGTCCTGCAAGCAGCACCTTTGGAGTGGTCTATACCACTCCTGCCCATTGATATGAATGGGCACCACTGCCAAAGCACATGCAATGCATTTAACCTCTTCCTCGGCTACTAGCTGGGTTATATGCACCCCACTAGCAGCCAAATAGCACCGCTAAAACTAGCATAGTTTTACCATCGCCTGCCCCAATGTGAAAGCAGCCTTAATAAGTGATACAGAAAATTGTACATTTAAACATTTATTAAACAAACCTGCAGTTTACTTGTGTATAATTTAGATTTATATAAAAAAAAAAAAAGGCCAACTTTACTGTTTTTTTTTTTTTAATTAGTGTATTTTTTTAAAAAAAAAATTGCGTTTGAAAGACCTCTGTGCAAATGTCGTGTGACAATATTGCAACAACCGCTATTTTATTCCCTAGGATCTCTGCTAAAAAAAATTATATATAAAATTTTTGGAGGTTCCAGGTGATTTTCTGGTAGAAAATACAGGATTTTTACTTGTAAGCAACAAGTGTCAGAAAAGATTTAGTCTTTAAATGGTTAAACTGAAAACACCTACACACAGAGCTCAGTTCATTTAGAAGTGTAAACATTGTATCTCTTTACTCTGTGTGGCAGACTACCCAGAGAGGAGGAAAGTTTGCTTCACTGAAGATTCAGGCAACTTGCATTGACTTCTATTACAGAAGTCATTTGCAAGTCGCGCTGTAGTTATAATCTGCCTTTTTATCAGCACAATTGGCCGATGCCGATTAAAAAACGTCAAATATAATCGGTCGACCTCTAATGTCGAGACAGCATCGAAGAACAGAGGGAGAAGACAGGGAAGAGACTAACCGGAGAGGTGGAAAAGAGTAGACATCAGAGAGAGAAGAACTGGAGGATGAAGACAACGGAGAGAGAAGAAATTGTCAGTCACTGGAGATGCCTTAATAAAATTACTGTAAGCCTGTGTATCGTTTTCCACACACCCACCACTCCTACAAGTGGCTGTAAAAACAACCCATGTGCATGAGGGCCAATACTTAGCGGAGCCATCTCAAGCCAGTGCTATACCTAGGAGCAAAGGCTCTCTCCCTCCTAGCCTTTGGCTCCTGTTTGCATAGAGAACTATAGGCAAACAAACCCCCCTTTATCTGGAATGGGGGGGGGGGGGTAAAACCCCGTCCAATTTTTATTCACCATCTGTGTCCCATTGTGAAACAGGAAGTGTGGGGGAATCCCTGCAAAATTAAGAGAATTCCTTGCAGAACTAATGTCCCCATTAGTAGATTTCCCCTCTTAGTTTTCTGGGGACAACCCAAATTGGGTTCTTTTACTTCCAATGAGAATAGTACACAGGACAAATAGGGTAAATCTCCCCAACGGAGACAGATAGCAATAAAAACTGATAGGGTTTCTAATCTTTCCCCACTATACAAAACTAAAAACGTTTTTTCTTTAATCAAATCCTGTGACAAGGGTGAAGGACTCAGCAAAGTGCCCGCAGGAGTGCCATAGGCAGCAGCTTCCTATGGTGGCACACTGAGCAGGAGCACTGGCTGGGGACCCCAGTTGGAGGATAGGGGCTGCACTTTGTAAAAACACTACACAGAGCAGACAAATATAAGATGACACTTGAAGAAAATAAAAAAAAGAAAAGTTGTGTTTACTTTAGGTGACAGCTGCCACACATGCAAGTGAAGGCACATCTGCTGTGCACACTTAGGAGTCAGTAAGCTCTCAGATGATCCGGGTACAGAAGAAGTACGGTGACCCCATACAGGGAGGGAGGATGATCTGGGGTCAACGTACCTCCTCTGTAACCAAATCATCTCCCTCCATGGGATCATCTTACCTCCTCTGTGCCCAGGGAGGGGGGATGGCCCGGGTACAGAGGACGCATGGTGACCCCATGGAGGGAGGGGGGATGGCCCGGGTACAGAGGACGCATGGTGACCCCATGGAGGGAGGGAGGATGGCCCGGGTACAGAGGACGCATGGTGACCCCATGGAGGGAGGGAGGATGGCCCGGGTACAGAGGACGCATGGTGACCCCATGGAGGGAGGGAGGATGGCCCGGGTGCAGAGGACGCATGGTGACCCCATAGAGGGAGGGAGGATGGCCCGGGTGCAGAGGACGCATGGTGACCCCATAGAGGGAGGGAGGATGGCCCGGGTACAGAGGACGCATGGTGACCCCATAGAGGGAGGGAGGATGGCCCGGGTACAGAGGACGCATGGTGACCCCATAGAGGGAGGGAGGATGGCCCGGGTACAGAGGACGCATGGTGACCCCATAGAGGGAGGGAGGATGGCCCGGGTACAGAGGACGCATGGTGACCCCATAGAGGGAGGGAGGATGGCCCGGGTACAGAGGACGCATGGTGACCCCATAGAGGGAGGGAGGATGGCCCGGGTACAGAGGACGCATGGTGACCCCATAGAGGGAGGGAGGATGGCACGGGTACAGAGAACGCATGGTGACCCCATAGAGGGAGGGAGGATGGCACGGGTACAGAGAACGCATGGTGACCCCATAGAGGGAGGGAGGATGGCACGGTACAGAGAATGCATGGTGACCCCATAGAGGGAGGGAGGATGGCCTGGGTACAGAGAATGCATGGTGACCCCATAGAGGGAGGGAGGGAGGATGGCCTGGGTACAGAGGATGCATGGTGACCCCATAGAGGGAGGGAGGATGGCCCGGGTACAGAGGATGCTCTGGGGTCATTGGACCTACTCTGTAACCAAATCATCCTCTGTACCAGGATCATCTCCCTCCATGGGATGATCGTACCTCCTCTGTGCCGAGGGAGGGAGATGATCCAGGTACAGAGGATGTATGGTGATCAGTAGAGGGCAGCCGCTCTGATCACCCCCCCCTTGCATGTCACAGGCTGGGTGCAGCTCCCACATGGGTCCGCTTTCCCGGCACTCAGATATAGGCCGCAACTCAACCCAACGTGTTGAGCAGCCACCGCCCCGCCTCCTTCACCGCTCCCTGAGCCGCGCCTTCCCATTGGCCAGCCACTACCCGGCTCAAAGTCAGCTCTCTCCTCTATTGGCTGAGCGCGCATGGCGGGCAGGTTAGGCTGTGAGTGTATTGGCGGTTAGCGGAGGCCTGAACTCGGGCCGCTCCAGCAAACCATGACCGGCAAATCCCAGCCCGGCCAGCCTGACAGCACGCTGCTAGTCCCTGCCCCCGACCTCCCGTACATTTTCCATCCCGTACCGCACATAACCCCCGCTCCTCACCTGGTTCTCGATAGCCGCCTGCTCCAGGAACTTCTGTGCCGCTTCCAACTCATTGCGGTCTGTAGAAAAGACAAGACGTCAGTCCGCGCCGCTCACCACAACTCTCCCCCGGTCCCTCGTGCAGGGACAGCCGGCTACCTTCTCCTCATGTCTCCCACCCCCTCCCCCACACACAGCGCTACCTCACCTGGAGACACGGTCTTCTCGAGGATAGTGATGAGCTCCATGCTGGCGGTGCCGGTCACTGCTCGGGCGGTGCCGGGCGGGCTGCCGGAGGAAGGGAGGGAGCGTGGCGCGGAAGGATCTGAGCGCTCAGTGCGAGAGGAGGAGGGGCTTCGCCGCGCACTGATATCAGCCCGACCTCGCTCAACGCACACAGTGCTGATTGGTGGAGGAGCACGCTACGGCGGCGAAGGATTGTGGGAGGGGAAGGGCGGAGACTAGGGGCGGATGAGGCAGTGGGCGTCACCCCAGTGGGGTCATACAGCATGTGCTGTGAGGAGAGATAAAAAGGCGGCGGGGGAGGGGAGTCTCCTCACAGACCGGGAAATGTCTCTGGTGTCAGAAAAAAATTCTTAATGAAGATTTATTAATAAATTCCATACATATATGTTATATAAAGACATTTTAAATAAAGATTTGATGTAGTATTCCAGTGTTTGGGCCCAGTCATACCCGTGTGTTAGATAACGTCTCGTGTTCTCTAGTGCATGTTGTTGCACTTTAAGGCCCCGTTCACACCTACGCCTCATGTTCTGATCTGACCGTGTTCTCGGATATTCCGACTGTGTGTGGTCTGCATCGGACTGTTTCCGTCGGAATATCCAATGGACCAAGTTTGAGAGCTGGGCTATAAAATTTTCTGATAACATGATCCGATCACATCAGTTCCAATCGTGTGTAGCCTAGTCTGACGGACAAGGTGCCACGCATGCTCAGAATAAATTCGGAAACGGAAGCGCTCGCTCAGGTAAAACTACCGCTCTTAATCGATATAGCACATTTGTCACGCTGCAATGTTAAAAATTATTTTATGAAGCGCATTCTCTTTTTCTTTACAATGCTACAAGAATGAAGTTGTTTTGCTGCTCATATTCACACAGACTTCTCCCGAACGTATTTCTTTATTCTTTTTCCTCATTTCAGCAATACAATATTTTAATTTGTCACATCTCCCCAATCATTTTTTTGTTTTTAAATTTTGTGGTTGGTTTTTTTAATCAAGATCTCCTTTTTTGACAGTTTGCTCATCTTCGCAGTTTTTTTGGTGTGTTATGTGTGTCAACTTACCACAACACCATTATTATCTTTTTATTTTATTGTTTTCTTTTTTAATCTACAGGAGGTTGTTTGGTGTTGGTGCCCCTTGTTATTCATTTGACTTTGTATTTTTGAAATTGACATGCCTATTCACAAATAAACTGTTCTTTTTGAAGTAAAACATATACGCAAGTATTTCTTCAACCAAAAAAAAAACTTTATTTAGGTGTCAGTAACAAATAAAGAGGGAGGCAGCACTGGAGAAACTGGGGAGATTAGCGAAGCCTTTGGCCCCCAGGGCATACATCAACTATTTAAATGCAAAAATTGGTGGGCAGAGGAGTACATGTCTGAGGGAGAATAGTCTGGTCCTGAAGCCCAAGAAACCCGGAACAGCAGCAGATGACATCTATGTCCCCAGGCTGTGGTCCTACAAAAAGCTGCATCTTCTGTCAGACCAGACTGAACCCAGGTCATCACACTCTGGTCTTCCTTCCACGCTTCTTTCCGGGCTGTGGCTGTGGTGCTGAAGGTGTGGCAGAAGGAGGAGGAGGAGCATGGTCCAAATCACACAAGTGTGTTGCTTGTGTGATTTTGCCCAACAACCCCTTGTTGAGGGTGTGTATGATGAGCTCCTCACACAAGATGTGTTGCCCCTCCTCCATTTTCTGGAGTTTGCAGGCAGCCAAGGTGGCAAACGCCTCTTGATATGTGGGGGTGGCTTTGAGGGCCACTGAAGCTTCCCAGATGAGCTTCAGAGCCGACTCCTCCACATTCCCCCCCCTTTCTGGCCCTTTTGTGTGGAAGGCGGAGGGGAGGGACCTGGGATTCAGTCAGGCTCCTCCACCCGCCCACCGCTTGGCTGCCGCTTACCCCTGCCTCCTCCTGGCTGCCACTTTCCATAGCCACCTCCTGGCTGCTGCATTCCACCCCCTCCTCTTCCTGACTGAGGTCTTCCTGTGTATGAAAAAGGGACATCGTTTTAGGTTCATCAAACACACACAATTTTCAGCTCAAGACTGTTGCAAATTGTTAACAAATAGAAAAGACTATCATTCTGAGCCCAGCATTTTTCATTCTTGGCCCAAAGGTTTTGGCCACTACTATCTATTTATTTGTGCAACACTTTCTAAAATCAGCAATTAGTGAGCAAAAATCAAGTTAACATCATTCATTTTTACTCCCAAAATATGTAGAACAATATTATACCTGGCTCAAGCTGGGCTCCTCCAGTTCTTCCTGAGTGGAAGGCCCAGGTTGGGCGTCGGAAGACTCAGCAGGGGTGGAATGTATCGTAGAAGGACGCTGACATCAGCCTGGTCTGACAGAAAATGCAGCCTGTCATAATACCACAGCCTGGGGACATAAGCGTCATCTGCTGCAGCTCCAGTTTGCATGGACTTCAGCACCTTCTTGCGCTCCCTCAGATATGTACTCCTGAGGCCACCAATTTTCGTTCTTAAATAGTTGATGTCTGCCCTGGGGACCACCGGCTTCACAAACTTTCTCCATCGCTGCCTGACTCTTTAATTTGTTACTGTAGTGTGGATGCGTAGATTGCCACAGACAGGGCAGCTCCCTGTACTTATCGATGAACAGAGGGAGGAAACTATGGTCGTTAAACCCATCCATATTCTCTGCAAGACACAACACAAGACAAACCCTAATGTCAGGCTAAACTCCACTAAATCTTGTCCCAATACAGGCCTTAATTTAAAAGCAGTATAGGCTAGTGATGTACAAAGTTAAAAATTGTACCTTCGTTTTGCACGATTGGCGCGACAGCTTCTCCCTCTGTTCACAGATCATACGTACAACACACTCGCGTTGCGTTTTATATACAGTGCGCATGCATGAAACTCCTCCCGCCCCTGACGTTCTTTCTAGACTATTTCCTGCCCCTTCTCTTTCGGCGCAGTGGGGAGAGCACATGGCGGAGACACAGCAGGTGCGCACTAATAGTTCCACTAATGAGGAGGAGGATGAGGAAAGCCTGGAGCCAGAAACGTCCTGATCCCGGGGGAGAAGATTTAAGGCCTCAAATATGTCTTTTGGAGAGATGTTGGAGATGGTGGAGACATTGGAGAGGAACGACTATGATGGGAAGTATGGACCTTACCCAAACCCAAATATCAGAAAGGCCAAGATCATGATTAAAGTTGTGAAGAGTGGGGGGCGTGGCCAAGATGGCAACCAGCTAGGACGTGTTTGCAGAGAGCTCCGCACCTGGCAGGCTATTTATCCGGCATTTAGGGACATACATCTCTCCCCGTGGGCCGGTGAAGCGGTGGTGAGGCTCGGGGATGCGCAGGGGTAGCTCCGGTTCCCATAGGAAGAAGCATACGGTCCCGGGAACCCCGCCGGGAACTCCACTACAGACCCGCGCGGCACGCGGGCAGGCCTACACCAACATGGCGTCTCAAACGGACCACGCTGACACGCCACCGATGGGTGATGATCAATTTCAAGCTCTTATGCAAGCGATCACTGGTTGTCAGACTACCCTAACCACTAAGATAGAGCAGATACAGCTCGACATGGGGCTTATCAGGCGAGATATGGATAAACACCGGGAGCGGCTTGCCGAGGTGGAACGGAGGGTTGGAGACGTGGAAGATGTTACCCGCGACCATGATGCCTCCCTCCGTACCCTGCAGGTGCGGGTGAAGGCGCTGGAATCCAGGGCAGAGGACCACGAGAACAGGAATAGGAGGAACAACCTGAGGTTGGTGGGCCTCCCGGAGGGGTCGGAGGGCCGTGACACCGAAGCCTTTACCGAACGTTTGCTACGTACACTTCTCCCGCTCGCTGAGTTCTCCCCCCATTTTGTCGTGGAACGAGCGCACAGAATGCCGTCGGTTCGTGGCCCACCGGGCGCCCCGCCACGCACGTTTATTTTCCGCCTTTTGAACTTTAGAGACAGAGACCTGGTTCTTCGGGAGGCGAGGAAGGTGGGGGACCTGCGCTTTGAAAATGCTAAATTAATGCTTTTTCCTGATTATTCTGTGGAGACGCAGAGGCAACGCAGGACATTCGACCAAGTCAAGGCCCAGCTGCGCACCAAAGGTCTCAAGTACAACATGATGTTCCCCGCGAAACTCAGAGTGATTGACGGAGAATCCGTTCGTTTCTTTACCGCCCCGAGTGAGGCCTCCAGATGGATTGATTCCCTTCCCCAGCAGAGATAATTTTTTGATGATGATTACCTGACTGGGGTCCACAAGCATCACAAGCTTTGCCCAGTGTCACGCGGATCGGATTTCCCCCCCCCCCCCTAGCTCTGTCCCTCCATTTTGGAACTTGGAGGGCAGGTCGGAGTGCCCCTCTCCTTTTCAATACTGGTTTTGGGCAGGGGGCGAGGAGCCGACCTGATATTCTGATGCTCCTTAGGGGGGGTCTACAGGTTCATGTCTTCATATTCTGTCTACCGGGCCTTAGGGCCCTACCCCCTCCCTAGTTTATACCCGGGGGGGTTTGCAAGATTACTTCTGGATGTGAATACTCTGTACTGATGATGCTGGACCCCGCTACTCCGATGTTGTCGTCCCGTTGGATGAGTTGTTACTAAGAATGGGCCCTTGGAACATTCCAAGAGAATTTTGCACTTCAATCTGAGGCGCCACATACACTACGATTTGTTCCCTTTTGTCTTGTTTTTTCTTTTCCTTTGCCTCCAGGAAGCGGCTGCGCTGGAGTTTGTCTACTCTGCGCAGGAGACTCTGTCCTAGGTGTGCTGGTTGATACGCACCGCCCCCGCGGGAGATTTCTCCTTTAAATGGGTTTGATTATGTTTGGTTTGGGTTCTCAAACACCCTGGGGCTGTTTTTCTGGGGTGTGGGGTGGGAAGGGAGGGGAGTTCTGGTTTTTTTTCTGTTTATTTTGTTGTTTTTTTGTTACATGCTTTCATGTTTTCTGGTATAGACAGCGCTACTATAATGAATGTATAAGGTATATCATTGCATTACTTAAGATGAGATATTTGTGCCCCGACCCTGGCCGGGTGGTCGTATCCGTTGGTCCCCCCTGCCCTTCCAGATTATGGCTCCGTTGAAGATCCTCTCCTGGAATGTTAGGGGGCTTAACCAGAAGATTAAACGCTCTCTTGTTTTTGACTACATGAAAAAATATGCTCCGCATATCTGTATTCTTCAGGAGACGCACCTAGTGGGGGGAAGGATTATGGGATTGAAGAGGCCCTGGGTGGGATACCACTATCATACCACATACTCCGGCTATGCCCGGGGGGTTAGCGTCCTTATCCATAGGTCCCTTAATTTTGAGCCTCTTGATATAGTCACAGATAAGGACGGGAGATACGTATTGGTCCATGCCACAATTGACATGATAGAAATGGTGCTGGTGGGTCTTTATATGCCTCCTCCTGCGGATCTGTCTCTACTACATAAACTGACTGCCCTGATAGCCCAATTCCAGACTGACAATGTGGTTATAGCAGGGGACTTTAATATTCCTCCTAATCCTTCCCTGGATAGGTTGACGCCTGACCGGGCCACGGACTCTCCAGTTTCTCGCTGGGCACAGGTGTTTGGGCTGGAGGATGTCTGGAGGTGGAAACACCCATCAGATCGCCAGTTTACGTGCCACTCCTCCTCCCACAACACACTCTCCCGTATTGACCTGGTCTATGCTGGTGCCCCCATGCTTCCCAGGGTCCTTGGAATAGAGTTACTTCCTCGGGGCATCTCTGACCACTCCCCACTGCTGTGTACATTGCAAACCTCTACCCCTCAGAGGGATAGACTATGGCGCTTGTCTAGGTACTGGATTGAGCATCCCACCATTGCCTTTGAGATGGGCGGTGAAATCCGGGGATTTTGGGCCTCAAATGTTGGCACGGCTTCTGGGGGGATGGTCTGGGATGCCTTCAAGGCCTATATGAGGGGGTGCTACCTCTCTTCCATTGGTCGGGAGCGCAGGAATGATAAGATCACGGTAGAGGAGGCAGAAGCCAGGGCCCAGGAACTGGAGACCCGGTTCACCCTCACGGGGAACCCGCTCACGGCTCAGGATATGAAAGTAGCTCCTTAGGGTGGCTAAAACAAGCAAACGTCAACTGGCTCAGACGCAGAGGATTTTTGAACAGGGTGAAAAGACGGGGAGATTGTTGGCCTGGATCTCGAGGGAGCAGGCCCCAATCTCCACTATCCCTCGAATACAGAATAGTGCTGGGACAATAGTGACGGATCCCCTTGCCATCAACGCTTGCTTTGCAGAGTTCTACTCCGCCCTTTATTCATCTAGGGTGCAGTACTCAGCGCAGGAGTTAAGTGCTTTTCTAGAGGGGGTGACACTCCCTGCCCTTACTTCTGAGGCCAGGGACGGTCTGGACTCCCCGATTACTCTGGCGGAAGTCCGGGTGGCGCTGGGGTCCATGCAGCCGGGGAAGACCCCTGGGGAGGATGGGATACCCCCGGAATTTTACAAGTATTACCTAGAGGAGATGTCAGTTAGAATACATGATATGCTCACCGCGTCCCTTCGTGAGGGGGAACTTCCTCCATCTATGGCACAAGCCATCATAGTGGTGATCCCTAAACCTGGGAAAGACCCCCAGTTGTGCTCGTCATACCGACCCATTTCCCTACTCAACTCGGACGCGAAAGTGCTGACCAAAATCCTTGCCAGGCGACTGAACGAGGTTATACTTACCTTGATCCATGAGGATCAGTCCGGCTTTATGCCAGGGAAGGGGACAGATATTAATATTCGCAGGCTCTTTACTGTTTTGGCCTCGGGGGATGCAGAAGGTGGGGAGGAGGTTGTGGTCTCTCTAGACGCGGAGCAGGCCTTTGATTCAGTGGAGTGGGACTATTTGTGGGCAGTCCTCCGTAGATTTGGATTCGGTCCAGCCTTTATCTCGTGGGTCAGGGCGGTGTACAGAGCTCCCACGGCCAGAGTGCGTACGGGTGCGGTCCTCTCCCCGCTCTTTCCCCTCCATAGGGGAACCAGGCAGGGGTGTCCACTGTCCCCGGGGCTTTTTGCACTGGCAATTGAACCTATGGCGGCTATTCTCCGCTCCTCTCCTGAGGTTCGGGGTGTTGTCCGGGGTCCTTTGCAGGAAAAAGTCTCGTTATACGCTGATGATACTTTGTTGTATCTCAAGGACGACGGAGCCTCCCTACAGGCGGCACTGTCGCATATAGACCGGTTCGGACAATTCTCGGGTATACGTATAAATTGGGCGAAATCAATTCTATTCCCACTACATGATGGTGAGGGCGGTCCCCGAGTAGATGGGCAACTGCAGAGGGTTTCTCAATTTAAATATCTAGGGGTGGAAATACACAGAGACTTGAAACAATTTATTTCCCTTAACCTGAGTCCGGTGGTTACCCAGTTGACCCAGAGGTGTACTGGGTGGAGGTCCTTGCCGCTTTCGCCAGTGGGACGGGTCAATCTAATTAAAATGTCGGTCCTTCCTCGGTTTACCTATCTCTTCCGTCAGACCCCAGTCCACATCCCGCTTAGATTTTTTAAGAAATTAGATGGCATTGTTTCGTCCTTCGTCTGGAATGGTAGGCCCCCTAGAATAGCTAAAACAACCCTCCAACGGCCCCTTGTGAGGGGCGGTCTGGCACTGCCCTGTTTTCTGAAATACTACTGGGCGGCAGTCCTAGTGACTGTCAGGTGGTGGCTCTCCGAGGGCCCGGTCAACCCTGCGTCCTCGTTGGAGGCGGCGTTGTTGGGCTCTCATGCGGAGCTCAGGAACCTGATCTATAGGGGACCACGATCTAACCCTGGGATAACCCTTCCGATGCGTACGACGCTTAAAATATGGGATCTGGTGAACAAAAGGTTGGTGGGCGCAGGGGTGTGGGCCCCGGGGACTCCCCTTTGGGGGAACCCCCGCTTGCCCCACTTTCAATCCATCCCGGATCCGATTGTTTGGGCCAGGCATGGAGTTATAACACTGGGGGACATAGTGTCCCAGGGGCAGCTACTCTCCTTCGATGCTATTAAACAGGCCAGGGACCTCCCGAACCATATGTTTTTCAGATTCCTGCAGTTGCGACACGCCTTCCGTTCTCAATTCCCACCTAGAGCGACTCTTGGGGTGTCGGCGGTGGAGGAGGCGCTTGGTCCTGAGGGGGGAGGGACGCGCACACTGTCCATGGTGTATGCCGCGTTGACCGTATCGGAGGAGACTAGGATCTCCCATTTGTTTGCGCTCTGGCAAGCCGACATTCCGGAACTTACTGAGGAGGACTGGGAGGAGGGTATACAGCAATACCTGACCCTTGCGATTTCTGCAAGGGACAGGTTTATACAATTGAAGTTCCTCCACCGGGTATATTTTTCACCGGCACGCCTGGCAAGGATTTACCCTGACCGATTGACTACCTGCCCCAGATGCAAAGAAGATGATGCTGACTTTTTCCACATGGTCTGGTCCTGCCCTGGGGTAGTGGGATTTTGGAGAGGGGTCCTGGCCGATATTAATGCAGTGGGGGAGCTTACGATTCCACTTAGCCCGATACCTCTCTTGCTGGGTATCTGTGATTTTCTGGATATCTCCTGGGGGAAGAAACTGTTTATTTTTTACACTACACTCTATGCGAGGAAAGCCATACTACTGCAATGGAATCAACCTCTCCCTCCTACTAAACAACTGTGGCAGTCCCTGGTGAACGCGGCTTTGCCGCTTTATAAACTTACATATCTGGGCAGGAACTGCCCTGGGAAATTTGGGAAGATTTGGGCGGCTTGGGTTGAGGCGAAGCATTTGACTATTGGTTAGGCTAGGGGGTGTGGAGGGTGGGGGGAGGGAGGGGGGTTTCCCCCTTTGTTTTGTAATTTATGTGGTTTTTTGTGTGGTGGGGGGAGGTCTCGGGGAGGTTTTATATTCCATGTTGCAATGATTAGTGACTCTATATATTGCTAAGAACTATCTGTGCTTATATGTGATACATTTGATTATCTGTCTACTCAAAATATGTATGTACCTTGCTGACGCATGTCTGTTTTCTGTTTTTTTTTTTTTTGTTTGTTTGAAACATAAATAAAAATTCTTTGTTAAAAAAAAAAAGTTGTGAAGAGTCTTCAGAAGAATTTTGGGGTACGACGATCCAAGGATCAACTAAGAAAACGCTGGTCAGACCTGAAACTGAGGGAGCATGATCAGTACAGAAGGATCAAGCGTGTTCTTCAAAAAAGTAAGTAGTTGTCGTGTGTTCATATTATTATTATTGCTTGCATACTGCTCCATGTGCTTTAATTTAATGTTGTACAGTTTAAAATGGCCACTTTCATGTTCATGGGTTCACTCGTTTGTAATAAACATCGTTCATTAGCCCACTCCAAAAACAATGTTTTGCAAACTTGCACTTGACTACATTTGTTCACACTACAGGTAAGTATTCCAGCTTTAGAAAGTGTCAAAAATAATGTTTTCACCTTTGAACTCTGCCAAAAAACACAATTGTAGGACACTTCCAAGCAATGTTTCATATTCCTAGTTCTGTCCTCAAATATCAGTGTGCTAAGTATTCCTTTTTTACATTCTCATAGGGGAGAGAAGACTCAGGGCGTCTGAGGACACCAAGGACTCCACACCTCCCAAAGAAGGGGAAATACCAAAAGCACAAGAGGAGGAGGAGGAATGAGAGATTTTTGAAATTGGCGAAATTGTCACCACAACAGGTGAGTGTCGGAGACCACAGCTTCTGGTAAGCTAATCAATGTATGTCTGCATATTTATAATACATGGTGTGTTTTTTTTTTAGGTGATGTGGAAGAAGAATCGCATTTTACCAGTGAAAGTGCCCAGATCCTCATTGGGGAGATAATGGAGTGCAATCGCGATTTAGAGAATATACAGAAAAACATCAATGTTCAACAAAAAATTAAGAACATCATTGTTGTTTTGGGGAGAGTCTTAAACACCCCAAACTAGCTAGCATCGTTTTTACATTTTCAAAAACACTTTTATATTTTTCGAAAAGCCAAATTTGCAAGATGCACACAGTGTGTCAACATGTACTATCTTCCATCATGGGGGATCAGTGTATGTGTTTTGTGGGTGAAAGCCCTTCCTTGCTACTAAAGTGGCTGAGATAAAGGGGTTGCACCCCAAAACACGTACATTGATACCCCATGATGGGAGATAGCATATGTTGACATTAGGCATGGGATCAGGAGGAAACTGGCCACTTTTTGATTCTCAATTTGTGTGCATCTTCCAAATTTGGCTTTTCCAGGGGTGACACCCCATCCGATGAAAGCAATATCAGCCCAGTTTTTTACATACTCATGTCTGATATTGTCTTCACTTTTCAAAGTTGAACTTTGTAAGTTCCTGTGTTCTGTATGTTATGCTTTGATACATGCCTGTTTACACAAAAACGCCAAGTTATAAAAATGTTCCTCAAAATAATGTTAGATACACCAAATATGTTGGTTTGTTTTAAAACCCTTTTCTAAACGCACATGTGAATGTGCTTTGAGTAAAAAGTTAAATTATCAACAATGTGTGGCTTCCTTTTTCAATGCGCAAAAGCAGTATTTGGAGTAAAGTTGTTGTTTTCTGTGGCAATGGATGGTATTTACTAAAGGCAAATCCACTTTGCACTCCAAGTGCAGTTTCAGGTGCACTTTTGCAGTGCACTTGTAAGTGCACTTGTAAGTGCATAGTGGATTTGCCTTTAGTAAATAACACCCACAGTGATGTTTAAATCTGCCATGGTGCTGAAAATGAGCAATATTTTTGTGAGTAATGCGCTACATACATTATCAACAAAAACAAGGTGTGTGTGTGTGTAGCAGACCCACAACATAATAAGATCATAGAAGATAAGAAGAGACTGTCACCTCATCTTGCTCAGAACTTGGGTTTGCACTGTTGTAGAAAAAGGCCCAAAAAAACAGCAAAAATACCTAGGGGACACCTAAAACAAAGCCAAGCAGTAAATAAAAACAAAGATTATTGCGTTTCAAAGAAAAATTTATTAAAAAAATGCCTCTCAGACATTGTCTGGCTTATCAATGCCCCCCCTACCCACAAAGTACTCCATGTATTGGTTTCTGACCTCGCGGGCGCTTTGGGGGGGGGGGGGGGAAGCTAGGACGAGCAGCTTTAAGGGCCATGAGGTTGACATTTTCCGGCAAGTCTGCATCAGGGCCAACTGAGACCACATAATTTGACGAATGTTTTTTCAAAAAAATGTGCAGAACACAGCAGGCAAGCACAATGTGATTTAGTTTATATTCCGCCATGTGGATTGGCGTCAAAAATAGGTGGAACCGGCTGGTCATTATCCCGAAAGTGTTCTCCACTACTCTTCTGGCTCTGGCCAGCTGCACATTAAAGATCCTCTGATCCAGGGTGAGGGTCCTCATTGGGAAAGGCCGCATCAGATGGTTTGCCAGATCAAACGCCTCATCCGTGACGAAAACTAACGGGAGTTCTTCTACATTCTTCTCTGGAAGTGGCAAGCCCAGACTGCCACTCTGGAGACGCCAGTAGAATTCCGTCTGTGCGAACACTCCACCATCCGACATCCGGCCATTTTGCCTCACGTCCACATAAAGGAAGTCATAGGTCGCTGACACCACTGCCAACATCACGATACTATTAAACCCCTTGTAATTATAATAGTAGGACCCTGAGTTGGGGGGTGGGACAATGCGAACGTGTTTCCTATCAATTGCAACTCCACAATTGGGAAAGTCCCAACGGCTGGCAAAGTGGGAGGCCACAGTCTGCCTTTCCTGTGGCGTTGAAGGAAACTGTGGAGTGAAACAAGAAAAAAAATAGTAATTTTGCACATCAACATTGCAAGCAGATTAGACACAAACATTTTTGGACAATATCAGTATAACATTTTAGGAAATGAGTATTTAAAGTATAAGGTCCCCTTACCAGATTCATCACCCCCCCTATTGCAAAAAATGAGGGGGGGGGGTGTTTTGGATAGGTAATCCTCTCCACTTCATTGAGAGCTGAATGCATAAATAATGTGTGATACTTTGGCCAGCCCCTCCTTACTTACACTATTGGCAGCCCACCGGACAGGTAAGAAGTGTCATAAAAAGTATTAGCAACAAGAGTAAAAAAAATAATCGCTAAATTGGTACATGGGGACCAGACAGGGTTTATCCCAGGGCGGTCCACAAGTATGAATGTAAGGCGAACTTATTTAAATATGCAGATTCCATCAGCAAATGAAGGAAATACAGCAGTCATGTCACTAGACGCGACTAAGGCTTTTGAATGATGCCTAGAGTGGCATTATTTAGGGAAGGTGCTAGCAGAATTCCAGTTTGGGCCGAGGTTTGCACAATGGATAAGACTGTTGTATACAGGGCCAAGGGCGAAAGTGAGGATAAACGGTGAGTGCTCAGAGTGGTTCCATTTGGGGAGGGGGACTAGGCAGGGGTGCCCATTGTCGCCCCTGCTTTTCGCCCTTGCAATGGAGCCACTGGCCATAGCCTTGAGAGAAGCGCAGGAGATACAGGGTTTTAAAAGGCGTAATGAAGAGGAAAAGGTTGATATGTACGCGAATGACGTGCTGCTATTTCTGGGGGATACGGGGCCCTCATTGGTAGCGGCAATGACAATGATAAAAGAATTCGGATATTTCTCCGGACTTGAAATTAATTGGGAAAAAACTGTTCTCCTGCCAGTGGACGCCTTAAAAGACCCATTGCCAGAACAGGTATCCCAAATCAAAATAGTTAATCAAATGAAATGTTTGGGAGTGAATATGACATCAGATCCGAGGCAGTATATAACAGGGAATTTAGGCCCACTTATGACAAAACTGAGGCGTAAAATTAGAGTATGGAAAAACCTCCCCCTATCAGTAGCTGGTAGGTGTAACTTAATTAAGATGGTGTGGATGCCTCAAATACTATATGTAATACATAACTCACCAGTTTGGATTCCAAAACATTGGTTCAAGAAAATAGAGAGCATGTTTAGAGAAGTAATATGGAAGAATGGAGTGGCAAGAATTTGCTTACAAGCGTTGCAAAGACCAAGGGAACTGGGAGGTTTGGCGCTACCCAATATGAGACATTACTTTCTGGCAGCCCAATTACAGTATATGAAAGGAAGTAATTTAACGGTAGAAGAGGAGAAAGGAAATAGCCTCCTAGTGAATGACACCCCGCATAATACAGTTGTGGAGGCAGTGGAGGCCGACTCATTTAGGACCAGATGTCCAACAGTTCAACTGATGGTAAAATGTTGGGAGACGGTAAAAGCAATGTTGGGATATAGTGGATATACGGAATTTTTCCCAGTTTGGGAAAATAAAAACCTAGTGGAAATTAGGAAAATGGGGAAAACTTCCTACCACAACTGTATAGGGAAGGGAGGTTGAAAACTTTTCAGGAACTAAGGGATGAATATGGACTACCCGGTCCCACCTTTTTTAATTATATGCAAATTAAACACGCATTGGAGGTACAATTTAGAGGAAAGAATTTGGAGTGGAGTAAGATGCCGGCACTTAGGAAAATTATAAATAGTAAGACATCAAAAGGAGTCATCTCAGATATTTATGGTTATATAAAGGGAACAGAACAAGAGGGAGAGATAGAGAGTGCAAAAAGAGTAAAGTGGGAGAGAGATGTGGGTCCAATGTCGACGGGGGGGGGGGGGGGGGGGTTATGGCATTGGGGGCTAAAGTCTCATTATCCCCTTAAGTTGTTTAGGTTTGGGAGAAGACAGGATGCAGAATGTCAAAGATGTGGAGATAGAAGAGGGGACCTAATACACATGATATGGAGATGCCCAAGGCTATACAGATATTGGAAAGGAGTTATAGGGAAAATAAACCAAGTATTTGGGACATCATTAGAAGTAGAGGCCAAAATCTGTATAATGGGTTTGATAGAAGGGGAAGATGGGTTGGGAGATACCCATATAGCAGTAATTAGATGTCTTTTCCATGGGAGAAAGTTGATTGCTTATAAATGGCAGAGGAAAGAAGCACCTACAGTAAAGGAATGGATGGAAACAGTTAAAGATACGGTAAAGAAAGAGGAATATATATATATAGGAAAAGAGGTAATTATAGGAAATTTGTAAGGATATGGGAAAAATGGTGTGTGAGGTGTGAGAAGAATGGGTAAGAGTGGTAGGCTTGAAAGGGGAATGGATGGAGGAGAGCGGGAATGTGGGGGGGGGGGGGGGGGGGGAACGAAAGAGACGATTGTTTAAAATAGTTTTTTTTTTTTTTTCTCTTTCGTCTCTCCCGGGTTGGCTTGATAAGCTGTATATTTAATGTCCCCGGACGGGTGTATCGGGGGTGTAACGGACTGTCGGGGAAGGAGGATATGCTTATGGGAGGTTGGGGAGGTATGTTTTGGGAAATAACTGTATATTCTGTTGATGTGTTTTTTTTTTTATCTTGAATAAAAAGAAAAAAAGAGTTGGATTAAAAAAAATCCACAAGTGGAAAAAAAAAAGGATTTAAAAAAAAAAGAAATGTCATAATACAAAAAAAAAGGAACAAATGGAAGCACATTTTTACATTCTGCTATTACCTATCAAGATAATAATAGGAGAAAAAAAAAACTTTAAACTGTAGCATTTGAAAGTATTGAGGCAGGCCCTTGCACTACATGCTTTGGTGAATGCATCCATAAACCTGACCAGAAAAAAGGTAGGTATAGTGTGTATTGGGTTTGGAAAAGTCAGCAGATAGAGGATTGCTATCAGCTGACCTAGCAGTTGGGGGGAGGGGGGTTCATAATGAGTTTGGCCCAACCAAAAAAATTCTGTCACTCTGCATGAATTTAAGCACACACATAACATTTGTAGACATTTTAGGGGGTGTTTAGGGGAAAGCAATACTATGGAGCTGACAAAATACATTGCTAAGTGACTAGGCTATAGGTTTAGGGCCCCAGAAGAGCATGCTGGGAAAGTTAGCGAAGGCAAATATGCATGAAGGACAAAAAAGGAACTTGAAAAGCTTCCAGCATGCATGAGGACAAAGGGGCACAGCATATCAATTAGAGCATATTGCAATCATGGTAATTAGGGAATGAGGAAGGAAATCCAATACATTAACAAACATTAAATACATAGAATGTTATGTTAAAGGAGAAAACTTACCTTCATATAGTCCTTCTGCAGGACCTGAATGATGGCAGAACAGGTCTCTGGAATAATGACTCCCAGAGACGGGGGGGGGGGGGAGATGCCTGTCGAGAACTTGAGGTCCTGAAGACTTCTCCCTGTTGCCAAGTAGCGCAACGCGGTGATGAGCCTCTGCTCCAGAGTGATGGCTTACCGCATGCAGGTATCCTGCCTGCTGATATAAGGGGACAACAAAGCCAGCAGACGGTGAAAAACGGGGTCCGTTATCCGGAGATAATTCCTGAAATCATCAGGATTATTCTCCCGGATCTCACAAAGCAAAGGCATGTGTGAGAACTGGTCACGCTGGAGCAACCAATTCTTGGTCCGGGCTTGTGTCAAAGCTAAAAGCCCAACACCAAGCCCCTGCACAGCACGAACTCTATGACGAGTACGTACATGAAACATGGCTTGAAAAAGGTCGGCTGGTCAGAACGGACAACAGAAAGCACCGATAAACAGCAAGGCCTTAAAAGAACGAACTGCAAACCAGAAACAAGCAGACAATAAGTAATGAAAAGCCGGAGGCTAGGTTCATACTATAGCGGGTCTGCTACACTGCGACAACCCTCAGGCAAAACGCACTATGCTTTAGCAGACATGCGGGGCATTCATTCTTAATAGCACCCTCTTGTGTTTTCTAACACAACAGAAAACAACACATTTTCAGGTGCACAAAACTTCATACGTTTGTAAAAAAAATAAGTGTCAGGGATTAGTGATGGACGAACTTCCGACGGGACGTTTCGCGAACGCGAAACGCGAACGGGCACAAACGTTCGCGAAAACGACCGTTCGCCGCGGGCTCCATTGACTTCAATGGGAGGCGAATTTCGCAAACCTTTAGGTCGAATTTGCGGCCACGGGGTAATTATTAGGGGGTAGCACGTAGTCCCACCACCTGGACAATAGCATAATACATGTATGAGGTGAATTTGGGATCGATAACTACAAGCATTTTTTTTTTATTTGGGAAATTGTTCTGACAATTCAGGACTATGGAGCTAATGAAGGCAATGGAGGAGAGGGAAGGTCAGGGACCAGGGTAGGCAAACAAGAGGGTGCAGGAGATACAGAGCACTGACAGCAGCACCGTAATACAGAGCACTGACATCAGCACCGTGACATACAGCGCTGACAGCAGCTCCGTGACATACAGCGCTGACAGCAGCTCCGTGACATACAGCGCTGACAGCAGCTCCGTGACATACAGCGCTGACAGCAGCTCCGTGACATACAGCGCTGACAGCAGCTCCGTGACATACAGCGCTGACAGCAGCACCGTGACATACAGCGCTGACAGCAGCTCCGTGACATACAGCGCTGACAGCAGCTCCGTGACATACAGCGCTGACAGCAGCTCCGTGACATACAGCACTGACAGCAGCTCCGTGACATACAGCGCTGACAGCAGCTCCGTGACATACAGCGCTGACAGCAGCACCGTGACATACAGCGCTGACAGCAGCTCCGTGACATACAGCGCTGACAGCAGCTCCGTGACATACAGCGCTGACAGCAGCTCCGTGACATACAGCACTGACAGCAGCTCCGTGACATACAGCGCTGACAGCAGCTCCGTGACATACAGCGCTGACAGCAGCACCGTGACATACAGCGCTGACAGCAGCTCCGTGACATACAGCGCTGACAGCAGCTCCGTGACATACAGCGCTGACAGCAGCTCCGTGACATACAGCGCTGACAGCAGCTCCGTGACATACAGCGCTGACAGCAGCTCCGTGACATACAGCGCTGACAGCAGCTCCGTGACATACAGCGCTGACAGCAGCTCCGTGACATACAGCGCTGACAGCAGCACCGTAAGCAGCCCCAGGAGGAAGTCAGCACAGCACAGGGATGGTGTGATCCCCTCATAATAAGAACCCCCAGGAGGAAGTCAGCACAGCACAGGGATGGTGGGAGCCCCTCATAATAAGAACACCCAGGAGGAAGTCAGCACAGCACAGGGATGGTGGGAACCCCTCATAATAAGCAGCCCCAGTAGAAATATGACACCGCTCAACCTCTTCAAAGAGGAGGGTAGGGGCATATAGTACGGTGTGCTTTTTTGGGTCAGGGAAGTGAGCCAAATGAATTAAGAAGGTCTGTGTGCTTGATTCCAAAAATTGTTTATAGACATATACATGGTCTACTGATCACATGTGTTGAATTCCTCCGAGATCCATGCCTCATTCATTTTTAGAAATGTGAGGTAGTTAACACTGTGGTGAGCTAGGCGAGTACGCTTATCGGTCACAATCCCCCCTGCTGCGCTGAACGTCCTTTCGGACAGGACACTGGATGAGGGGCAAGCCAACAGTTCGATTGCAAATTGGGCAAGCTCTGGCCAGAGGTCAAGCCTGCCCACCCAGTAGTCTAGGGGTTCATCACTCCTCAGAGCGTCCACATCGGCCGTTAACCCAATGTAGTCGGACACCTGACGGTCTAGGCGTTCCCTGATGCTGGATCCGGATGACACCTGTCGATGGGTCGGCTGAAAGAATGACCTCATATCCGAAGTCACCAACACATCTTCAAACCGGCCTCTTCTTGCAGGCGCTGTTGGATTGGTACCCGCAAATCCTTCTCTGGGAGTGGGAATTGCTCCTCTGCCAGCGCACGCAAAAGCAGAATGCAGCATTTCTCGAAGCAAGGCCTGGAAGTGCTGCATTCTGACAGCCCTCTGCGACGGCGGTAACATTTCCGCCATTTTGTGTTTGTACCGGGGGTCTAAGTACGTTGCCACCCAGTACTGGTCCTTGACCCTCATGCTTTTTATACGGGGGTCCCTATTAAAACACTGGAGCATGAAGGCCCCCATTTGCACTAAAGTGGAAGCGGTGTGGTGGCCTGGCTCCTGCTCATCATCCAGGATAATGTCGTCCTCTTCATTCTCCTCTCCCCATCCTCGCACAACAGGGATCCCAGAAAGGTTTAAAGCATGCTCTTCTTGCTCCTGCTCATCCGCCCCGGCACCATCCTCCTCTGACTCCTCATCAGACTCCTGTTGTTGACTTGTCTCAGATAGAGTAGCCCCCCCTGGGAATTCATCCAGCATTGCGACTTCCTCATCTTCCCGCTCCTGCTCCTCCACAGCCTGATCAATGACACGACGCAATGCACGCTCCAGAAAGAAGGCATAAGGTACCATGTCACTGATGGCGCCATGGCTGCGACTGACCAGTTTGGTGATCTCCTCAAATGGCCGCAGAAGTCTGCATGTGTCGCGCATGAGCAGCCACTGGCGCGGTGAAAAAAAACCCAGCTCCCCAGAACCGTTTCTTTCGCAGAGTTCATACAGGTAGACGTTAACTGCACGTTTCTGCTGGAGCAGCCTATCAAGCATATAGAAGGTTGAGTTCCATCGCGTCGGGCAATCGCAAATAAGACGTCTGACCGGCAGATGGTGTCGCCGCTGAATGTCAGCAAGGCGAGCCATGGCCGTGTAAGATCTTCTGAAATGGGCCGAGATTTTCCTTGCCTGCCGCAAGATGTCCTGGACCCCAGGGTATTTGACAAGGAATCGCTGCACGACCAAGTTTAAGACGTGTGCCATGCACGGCACGTGCGTGATTTTGCCCTGTTTCAATGCGCTAAGCAGATTGGCACCGTTGTCACACACCACTTTACCAACTGTCAAATTGAGCGGTGTTAGCCACTCATCTGCCTGTGAACGCAAAGCTGAAAGGAGTGCCGGGCCAGTGTGGCTCTTTGCTTCCAGGCACAACAGACGCAGCACGGCATGGCAACGTCTCACCTGGCATGTGGAATAGGTTCTGGGGAGCTTGGGCGGTGCAGTGGAAGAGACGCTAGCAGCGGAAAAGGAGGAGGCAGCTGAGGAGGAGAGGGAGGAGGATGGAGTAGGAGGAGGAGAAGAAGAGTCAGGCCTGCATGCAATCCGTGGCGGTAAAACCAAATCTACACGGGTGCCACGGGTTACATGCTTGACGGCCGTCAGAAGGTTCACCCAGTGGGCAGTAAAACTGATATACCTTCCCTGCCCGTGTTTGCTAGACCACGTGTCTGTGGTCAGATGTATCTTGGCACCGACACTGTGTGCCAGAGATACATTCACTTGCCGCTGAACATGGCCATATAGCTCTGGGATGCCCTTCTCTGAGAAATACTTCCTTCCTGGGACCTTCCATTGTGGTGTTCCAATGGCCACAAATTTGCGAAAGGCCTCCGAGTCCACCAGTTTATATGGCAGTAGTTGGCGGGCTATGAGTTCTGACAAGCCAGCCGCCAACCGTTGGGCAAGAGGGTTATCCGGCGTCATCATTTTTTTACGCTCAAACATTAGGCCCACGGAAGCCTGCCTTTTTGCAGAAAAATGTGAGCTTGGCGTGATGGAAGGTGGAGTGGAGGACAATTGTGAGGAGAGAGGAGAAGGAGAAGTAGAAGACGAGGCTGGACGGTGAGAGCCTGCAGTGTGGCTTTGTGTGTTCCGTTGCTCCCACTGGGCTCGGTGATGGCTGCTCATGTGCCTTCTTAAGGCGGTCGTCCCTAGGTGAGTATTGGGCTTACCGCGACTAACGCGTTGACTGCAAAGATTGCAGATGGCAACGCTATTGTCAGCAGCGGACACGTTAAAAAAAGCCCACACTGCGGAGCCATGTGCCGGTGTCCTGGGAGCGCCAGATGTGACCGTACATGGTCGATGACTCGCTCCTGATACATTTGCAGTCTGCTTTGTCCCTGCTGTGCAATGTAAGTCATTGCTGCTTCTCCTCCCTATCTGCTGGTCCATATCTCCCTCTGAACTCCCCTCCTCTTCCTCTCTTGTGGGCACCCACGTGACATCACTAGACACGTCATCATCAACGTCACCTTCCCCACCGCTATAAGTAGAGATCTCGGAGTAGGCAGCAACACCGGGGACCAACCTCCTCCTTGGGCTGATCTGGGTACTGGCGTCAGACTGCTGAGTAGCGCTTGTTGCTACCTCCTCTTCCTGATCCAATACCAAGAGTGGCTGCGCATCAGAAATGTCCTCTTGATATGGATCGGAAAATAATTCCAGTGACTCAAGCGGAAGGTATGTGGTGGTGGTGGTGGTGGTCGTGTTGTTGGTGGTAGTGTCTTTGGGGGTGCACATAGCAGAGAGTGAAGAAGAGGGTGCAGATCGAGAGGATGAGGAGGGTGCAGAAGAGTAAGGCTGAGCGAGCCACTCAACCAAGTCTGGTGCATCCTTTAAAGTAATTGAACGCACCTTCTGCAACTTCCCACTTTGGCTCAAGCCTGTTGCTCCTGCCCTACCCCTACCACCCCTGCGGAAGGGCCTGCCTCTTCCTCTGCATGTCATTTTTTAAATGACCCTGTGACAAAACTCTTAGTCCCTATACCGCTGAAGGACTGCTGCAGTATAGGTGAGCGGTCAGCAGTGGTGCACGTCAACCCTATCTATTGTGGACCTATAGCGGTCCTTACAGAACAGCAGACTGTACCGCACTCAAGCCTATGTACCGTAGCACCCTATACCAAGTTACCAGTCCTTATAAGAACTTTTGTGGACCAAGCAGGTTGTGTATTAGTGTTTAGCAGACTGTACGTCAGTCCCTATACCGCTGAAGGACTGCTGCAGTATAGGGCAGCGGTCAGCAGTGGTGCACGTCAACCCTATCTATTGTGGACCGATAGCGGTCCTTACAGAACAGCAGACTGTACCGCACTCAAGCCTATGTACCGTAGCACCCTATACCAAGTTACCAGTCCTTATAAGAACTTTTGTGGAACAAGCAGGTTGTGTGTTAGTGATTAGCAGACTGTACGTCAGTCCCTATACCAATGAAGGACTGCTGCAGTATAGGGCAGCGGTCAGCAGTAGTGCACGGCAACCCTATGTATTGTGGACCGATAGCGGTCCTTACAGAACAGCAGACTGTAACGCACTCAGGCCTATGTACCGTAGCACCCTATACCAAGTTACCAGTCCTTATAAGAACTTTTGTGGACCAAGCAGGTTGTGTGTTAGTGATTAGCAGACTGTACGTCAGTCCCTATACCAATGAAGGACTGCTGCAGTATAGGGCAGCGGTCAGCAGTAGTGCACGGCAACCCTATGTATTGTGGACCGATAGCGGTCCTTACAGAACAGCAGACTGTAACGCACTCAGGCCTATGTACCGTAGCACCCTATACCAAGTTACCAGTCCTTATAAGAACTTTTGTGGACCAAGCAGGTTGTGTGTTAGTGATTAGCAGACTGTACGTCAGTCCCTATACCAATGAAGGACTGCTGCAGTATAGGGCAGCGGTCAGCAGTAGTGCACGGCAACCCTATGTATTGTGGACCGATAGCGGTCCTTACAGAACAGCAGACTGTAACGCACTCAGGCCTATGTACCGTAGCACCCTATACCAAGTTACCAGTCCTTATAAGAACTTTTGTGGACCAAGCAGGTTGTGTGTTAGTGATTAGCAGACTGTACGTCAGTCCCTATACCAATGAAGGACTGCTGCAGTATAGGGCAGCGGTCAGCAGTAGTGCACGGCAACCCTATGTATTGTGGACCGATAGCGGTCCTTACAGAACAGCAGACTGTACTGCACTCAGGCCTATGTACCGTAGCACCCTATACCAAGTTACCAGTCCTTATAAAAACTTTTGTGGACCAAGCAGGTTGTGTGTTAGTGATTAGCAGACTGTACGTCAGTCCCTATACCAATGAAGGACTGCTGCAGTATAGGGCAGCGGTCAGCAGTAGTGCACGGCAACCCTATGTATTGTGGACCGATAGCGGTCCTTACAGAACAGCAGACTGTACTGCACTCAGGCCTATGTACCGTAGCACCCTATACCAAGTTACCAGTCCTTATAAGAACTTTTGTGGACCAAGCAGGTTGTGTGTTAGTGATTAGCAGACTGTACGTCAGTCCCTATACCAATGAAGGACTGCTGCAGTATAGGGCAGCGGTCAGCAGTAGTGCACGTCAACCCTATGTATTGTGGACCGATAGCGGTCCTTACAGAACAGCAGACTGTACTGCACTCAGGCCTATGTACCGTAGCACCCTATACCAAGTTACCAGTCCTTATAAGAACTTTTGTGGACCAAGCAGGTTGTGTGTTAGTGATTAGCAGACTGTACGTCAGTCCCTATACCAATGAAGGACTGCTGCAGTATAGGGCAGCGGTCAGCAGTAGTGCACGTCAACCCTATGTATTGTGGACCGATAGCGGTCCTTACAGAACAGCAGACTGTACTGCACTCAGGCCTATGTACCGTAGCACCCTATACCAAGTTACCAGTCCTTATAAGAACTTTTGTGGACCAAGCAGGTTGTGTGTTAGTGTTTAGCAGACTGTGCGTCAGTCCCTATACCGCTGAAGGACTGCTGCAGTATAGGGCAGCGGTCAGCAGTAGTGCACGGCAACCCTATGTATTGTGGACCGATAGCGGTCCTTACAGAACAGCAGACTGTACTGCACTCAGGCCTATGTACCGTAGCACCCTATACCAAGTTACCAGTCCTTATAAGAACTTTTGTGGACCAAGCAGGTTGTGTGTTAGTGTTTAGCAGACTGTGCGTCAGTCCCTATACCGCTGAAGGACTGCTGCAGTATAGGGCAGCGGTCAGCAGTAGTGCACGTCAACCCTATGTATTGTGGACCGATAGCGGTCCTTACAGAACAGCAGACTGTAACGCACTCAGGCCTATGTACCGTAGCACCCTATACCAAGTTACCAGTCCTTATAAGAACTTTTGTGGACCAAGCAGGTTGTGTATTAGTGTTTAGCAGACTGTGCGTCAGTCCCTATACCGCTGAAGGACTGCTGCAGTATAGGGCAGCGGTCAGCAGTAGTGCACGGCAACCCTATCTATTGTGGACCGATAGCGGTCCTTACAGAACAGCAGACTGTACCGCACCCAAGCCTATGTACCGTAGCACCCTAGACAGACCAAGTTACCAGTCCTTATAAGAACTTTTGTGGAACAAGTGAGTTGTGAATGATTAGCAGACTGCAGCAGAAGGGCAGCAGTCAAGTATAATATTCTTTCTATATTTGGAAGAAAGAATATTATACGTGTACAAGCCTATTACCGTACCACTGATACCAGTCCTGAAAAGAACCTTTGTGGAACTAATAGTAACAGCAAGTCTTTAAAATTATCCTCACTGCCTGACACACTGCTTCCTGCCTGTCCCTATACAAATTGGCAAAAAAGAGTAGGCTGGAACGATTAGCTGGAACAGCTCTTTTGTGGACCTGATAGTAACAGCTAATGATGATGATGATGATGATGATGAAGAAAGACTAATCTGGCTGAGCTGTCCCTAAAATAGCAGCATACAGCGCTCTGTCCCTTTATCTAAACTGACAAAAGAAACTCAGGCTGCTGACCTAACACCTATACCAGTCCTGAAAAGAACTTTTGTGTACCAAATAGCTAGCGTTTTCTCTGTCCCTACTCCACACAGGATCCTTTCCCTACAGTGACAGAAGAAAGAATGTAAAATGGCCACCGGATCGGGTGTATTTATAGGTTAGGGGGAATGTCCAAGTGTCCATGAGCTGTCATGTCTCAATTGGTTGTCCTGTAACACATGATAAACGTGTCACGAAAGGTTAAAGTTCTTGTATACATTAAACACGTAAGTCCGCCGGGGCGAACGACGGAAAAAGGCGTTCGAACCCGCGGACGGCGAAAGTCGGAAATTCGCCGCGAAACGACCGCCGGGCGAACCGTTCGGCCATCACTATCAGGGATATTTTCCCTGTGTTTCCCACAGGTATATCACACTGTTCAATTAAATGGGTTACTGTGCCTGCACAAACACACACGTGGGGCCCACCACAGTGTCACCTTAGCCTTATGTGTAACCCTGCTTCTATAGACTAAACTAATTATTTGCGCTTACCTAACCAGCTGTCCCCTGTTCCTTCTACTACAATACTACAGTCATCCTCAGACTCTATCCTACACTCTCTAACTCAGACTCGGGGGTACCTTAGGCAGGACAGGACTTAGGGTGGTGGGGGCCCCTGGGCTTGAGTCACTTTCGGGCCCTACCTTCTATACATTACCGTATTTATCTGTGTATAACACGCGCCGGCATATAACACGCACCCCAAGTTTAGGAGGGAATTTTAAGGAAAAAAACTTTTAGAAGGGAAGTTTAAGGAAAAAACTTACATTTAAATGCCCATCAATGCAGCCTTATCAGTGTCCATCTGCAGCCTTGCCCATCCATCTGCAGCCTTGTCAGTGTCATTGCAGCCTTGTCATTTTTAGCCTTGTTAGTGTCATTGCAGCCTTGTCTGTCATTGCAGACTTATCAGTGTTATTGCAGCCTTGTCATTTTCAGACTTGTCAGTGTCATTGCAGCCTTGTCATTTTCAGCCTTGTCAGTGTCATTGCAGACTTGTCAGTGTCATTGCAGCCTTGTCATTTTCAGCCTTGTCAGTGTCATTGCAGCCTTGTCAGTGTCATTACAGCCTTGTCATTTTCAGCCTTGTCAGTGTCATTGCAGCCTTGTCAGTGTCATTACAGCCTTGTCATTTTCAGCCTTGTCATTGTCATTGCAGGCTTGTCATTTTCAGCCTTGTCAGTGTCATTGCAGCCTTGTCAGTGTCATTGCAGCCTTGTCATTTTTAGCCTTGTTAGTGTCATTGCAGCCTTGTCTGTCATTGCAGACTTATCAGTGTTATTGCAGCCTTGTCATTTTCAGACTTGTCAGTGTCATTGCAGCCTTGTCATTTTCAGCCTTGTCAGTGTCATTGCAGACTTGTAAAGTGCATTGCAGCCTTGTCATTTTCAGCCTTGTCAGTGTCATTGCAGACTTGTCAGTGTCATTACAGCCTTGTCATTTTCAGCCTTGTCAGTGTCATTGCAGCCTTGTCATTTTCAGCCTTGTCAGTGTCATTACAGACTTGTAAAGTGCATTGCAGCCTTGTCATTTTCAGCCTTGTCAGTGTCATTGCAGCCTTGTCATTTTCAGCCTTGTCAGTGTCATTGCAGCCTTGTCAGTGTCATTGCAGCCTTGTCATTTTTAGCCTTGTTAGTGTCATTGCAGCCTTATCTGTCATTGCAGACTTATCAGTGTCATTGCAGCCTTGTCATTTTCTGACTTGTCAGTGTCATTGCAGCCTTGTCATTTTCAGCCTTGTCAGTGTCATTGTAGCCTTGTCATTTTCAGCCTTGTCAGTGTCATTGCAGACTTGTAAAGTGCATTGCAGCCTTGTCATTTTCAGCCTTGTCAGTGTCATTGCAGACTTGTCAGTGTCATTGCAGCCTTGTCATTTTCAGCCTTGTCTGTGTCATTGCAGCCTTGTCAGTGTCATTACAGCCTTGTCATTTTCAGCCTTGTCAGTGTCATTGCAGCCTTGTCAGTGTAGCCTTATTGCAGTCTTGAAGTTAAAAAATGGCGCAGCCGAGATACAAAGTCCTGTGTATCTAGGCGGCTCATGGTGGCTCTCGGGAGCTCTCGGGTTCTCTCAGTGGCTCTCGGCAGCACTCGGGTCCTCTTGGCGGCTCTCAGGTCCTCTCGCAGTCCCGAACGGAGCCGAGAGTAGCCGAGTGTACTCAGCTCAGTCATGCCCAGTCCCTGTGTTATGTCCATCATATGACGGGACTGGGCATGACTGTGAGCGGAGCCAAGCTGAGTACACTCAGCTATGTATCTTGTGGGGCGTGCAGGGCCCCCTGTTGGGCAGAGCCCATGGGCTTGAGCTTATTCAAGCCCAATGGTAAGTCCGGCCCTGCCTTTAGGCTTCTCAAGGGGGTGCCTTGAGGCTTCCCCAGGGGTGCCTTGAGGCTTCTTCAGGGGTGCCTTGAGGCTTCTTCAGGGGTGCCTTGAAGCTTCTTCAGGGGTGCCTTGAGGCTTTTCCAGGGGTGCCTTGAGGCTTCTTCAGGGGTGCCTTGAAGCTTCTCCAGAGGTGCCTTGAGGCTTCTTCAGGGGTGTCTTGAGGCTTCTCCAGGGGAGTCTTGGCAAAATGCCTAAAAATTCATCAAAAATTGTATACAAGCCAGCTGGTGAATCATGCCTGCCTTTTAGTTACACAAAGACACAGGTTTACGCCCTTCTAGACACTGGCATGCTAACAATGGTGGCTGGTGCTCCACTTTTGACAAACAAACCACCCAGACCCCCCCCTTCCCATCGCTTATCCATCCACTCACCAGCCCCACACCTACCCCATCTAGTTTGCAGGAAGCTTCGGATCCTTCCTGCGTCTCCTTCTTAGCAGCTTCCCCTGCATCTCCTCCACATCTTCAATCTTTCCTTCTCTTCTGGCATCTTCCCCAACTCTCTAAAACATACACTAGTCACCCCCATACATACTGTCCTTGGACCCTAACATTCTTAACAACCTACACCCCATCTCCTTGCTCCCTTTTTTCTCCAAACTCCCTGAACGTCTGGTCTACTATACAACCAACTCAGTGACCACCTCAGTAAGAATAACCTTCTTGATCCCCTTCAGTCTGGATTTCACCCTCAACACTCCACAGTAACTGCTCTTTTAAAACTCACAAATGACTTACTAGCAAAAAAAAGCAATGGACACTGATCTGTACTCCCACTTCTGGACCTTTCAGCTGTCTTTGATAGGGTTGACTAACCCCTCCTCAAAAAAAAAAAGTTACTCCTTTGGTCTCCCCATCAATGTGCTCTTTGATGGCTCTCATCCTATTTATCCCAACGCACCTTCATTGTCACTTACAATTTTACTTCCTCCACTCCTCTTTCTTTCTCCATTGGGGGTCCCCCAAGATTCTGTTCTTGGACCTCTCCTATTTTCAATCTACATCTCCTCCTTGCGTCAGCTGAATATCATATCTATGCCGATGACACCCAAATTTATCTCTCTACCTCTCAGTTCACTCCATCAGTCTCCTCATGCATCACTAATTTATTAACAGACATATGGTGTCTGCATGTCACACCACTTCCTCAAACTCAACCTATTCAAAACCGAGCTAATAATATTTCTAGAGCAATGGCACAACCATCCACCCATCCCTGCATGTCAGGGTGCTAGGTGTTATCCTGGACTCTGAACTTTGCTTTTGGCTCCGCATGTAATCACTTTCCAAAGCTTGCCTCCTCAACCTGCACAACATCTCAAGAATACGCCCCTTCTTTTCTTTTTTTTTTTAATACTTTATTTATGGATTGCAGGTAATACAGAAACATACTGATCAAAACATGTTAATCCTCTTTCCTTGGTACCAATTAATACACATATTACAGTAAACAGATCTATTAGTAAAATAGTATGTGATAGCATTATCACTGTGAGTAACCTACAGCTACGACACTGGCTCTCCCATCCAGCTGGCTGCCCAGCGGTATATTGACGTCTGAGTCCCTCTCCGAGACAGAACCCCGTCTGGCCGTCCCAGAGAGGTCCCCCGTGGCGCTGGACCTTGTCGCCAATGGGGAGAACCCTGGGCCGTACCATCTTAAGAGTTGCCATTCCTCGGTAGGGAAGATGAGGAAATATTGTGGCCAAACCTTGACAATCACTAGTTTTTTACTAAGTTGAGGGGAAGGGGAAGAGTGGGGGGAGGGGAAGGGGAAAAACGGGGAGGGGAGGGCAATGAGCGGGAAAGAGCAGAGCAAGAGGAGAAAAAACAGTGGGGGAGGGGTGGGGGGGTAAAGTGGACCAGAGCGGTCTATGTAAGGCGGGATGGGGGGGGAGACTCCAGTGGTTCCCGCTAGCCGGGTCTTCCCTTCACTTCCCACCATGGGACTCACAGATAAGTCTTATATTCAGCAGAAAACCTGAAAAGATTCCAGGGCAACCAGCGGGCGTCGTGATCCTCCTCCCCATCCCCTATGGCTGCCATCAGCTGTTCCATACGATAGATGTCGCTAATCCTCGCGAACCATTGTGTTACTGTCGGTGAGGACTGTTGCTTCCACATGCTAGGTATGCATGCCCTGGCCGCATTCAGAAGGTGTTTCAATAGGGATTTACGGTATCGTTTCCCAGACATAGGAGTTAGGTTAAGGAAAATCGCAGCTGGGTTATCCCGAAGGTCAACCGAGGTGAGGTCATAAGTGATCTTTAGGACTTGTCTCCAAAACTGAGTTAACTGCGGGCATTCCCAAAAGATATGAATCAACGTACCCGCTTGCGTACCACATCGCCAGCACATGGGGCTGTGTCCCGGAAACATGGCAGCTAGGACCGTGGGGGTCCTGTACCAGCGAGTCAAAATTTTGTAAGTGATTTCTTGATACTTGCTGCACAAGGAAGACTTGTGAGCAAAAAGGAGTGCACGGTTCTTTTGGTCCATCGAAAATTTAACACCGAGGTCTCTCTCCCACTTTCTAATGAACGGCGGGTCCCCCTGTGAGGAATGCTCCAAGAGGATGCCATACGATTGTGATAGAGAATCGCGTATCGGACCCTCTCCCACGCACATTTCCTCAAACTGGGTTAAAGCTCTACGGAGGCGGCCACTGTGTGGCAATGATTTGAGGAAGTGGGAAAGTTGGGCCAATTTCCACCTGCCTAACGCGGTGTTCCCTAGCATCCCATATAAAACCGAGGGGTCCCTCCAGTCCCCTGTTCCCAAAAAGTGGGAGGCCCGAGCTAGGTCCTTGTCTTGATGGATTCGGAAGGATTTGTCGGATGTGCCTGACACAAAGTGAGGATGTCCCACTATGGGGGTCAAGGGTGAGGGAAATCCAGGCACTCCCGCCAGTTTGAAATATCTATCTAGTTCCCGTAGCGTGGGCTCAATAAGGGGATGAACCCGAGTCCCCTCGGTCAGGCTAGTCCCACTCCAAGGCAAACCCTCAATGGGGCACGAGACCGATTCCCGCTCTAGTCGGACCCAAAGTTTACCCGCCCCGTGTCTGCACCAGTCTACCGTCCTACTCATGTGAACCGCCATATAGTATAATGCCGGAAGCCCCACCCCCCCTGTGCTTCGAACGTTGGAGCAACGTTCGGCTTAGTCTCGACGGTCTATTCCGCCACACATATTTAGTAAACATGGATCGCAGCGCTCTAAAAAAAGATTGGGGGATCTTTATAGGTAGGGCTTGCAAAAGGTATAATAACCTTGGCATCACGTTCATTTTGAGTACATTACACCTACCAAACCAGGAGGTTGCCAAATTTGACCACCTTTCCAGGTCCGTGGTGAACATCTGTAAAAGGGGTTGAAAGTTCAGCCGAAATATAAGGTTTGGGTTCGGGGGGGATCTTGGTGCCTAAGTACTGGATAGCTTGGGTCGCCCAGCGGAAGGGGAAATTTTTGCTCGTTTGGGCCTGGGTGGTGGAGGATAATGAGATGTTAAGTGCCTCCGATTTTTGTAGATTAATCTTGAAATCTGAAAGCTTTCCGTAACGTCTTATTTCCGATAAGAGTACCGGTAGCGAAGTGTGAGGGTCGGAAATATAAAACAATAGGTCGTCTGCAAAGGCAGCAACCTTGTGGTGGTATGATAGCGTTTCTAACCCCTTGATGTCGGCGTTAAGTCTAATGTGTTGAAGGAGAGGTTCCAGGGAAAGAACGAATAGAAGGGGGGACAGCGGACACCCCTGCCTTGTACCATTACTAATTGTAAAGCGAGCTGAGGAGGCTCCATTAACTCTAACTACCGCTGATGGGGACGAGTAAAGGGCCGCTATCCAGGAAATCATAGGAGGCGGCAGACCTAGGTGTCTCAGGGTGGCCAGGAGAAAAGGCCAGCTCACCCTGTCAAACGCCTTTTTGGCATCCACTGATAAACACATAAGCGGTACTTTAAGGCGCTTGGCGCTGGCTATTACGTCAATAGTCCTCGTTGTGCTGTCTCTGGCCTCTCTACCGCGGATGAAACCCACTTGATCTAGGGGTACCAGTCGCTGAAGAACAGGTGCAAGCCTCTCTGCTAGTATTTTTGTAAACAACTTGAGGTCACAATTCAGTAGTGAGATGGGCCTGTAACTCGAGCAGAGCAGCGGGTCCTTCTCCGGTTTAGGTATGACCGAAATACTGGCCTGCAGGAGGTCCGGCGGGACACTCTGGCCTTCCAGTATGGCATTGAAAGCAGCGATAAACGGCGTGGCTAGCAGGGATTGGAATGTTTTATAATAAGGGACGGTAAACCCATCCGGGCCAGGCGCCTTGCCCTTGGGTGAGCCTGCCAAGGCAGCTGAGAATTCCTCAGGGGAGATCGGTTGTGATTGTGTCTCCACTTCGTCCTCTGAGAGGGAGGGTAGGCTCGCTGACGCAAGGTAAGATTCAATGGCTGCAGAGTGGTTTTGGGGGTGGTCTCCCGACGGTTGGGGGTGCAGATTGTACAGTTCCTCATAGAAGGAACGGAAGTTTTCTGCGATTCCCTTTGAGTCATGGATTTTGGATCCTGTAGCGGAAGAGATGGCCGGGATATAAGACGCATTACGCTGTGCCCGTAAAATGTTGGCCAGAGACCTACTACACTTGTCTCCGAATTCATAATACGTTCTACGGGTCCACAAGAGTTTGGTTTTGGCTTGGAAGAGGGAGTATTCCCTAATTTTTTCTCTAAGGTCCCCCACCTCTGCCTCTAGGGCGCTGTCGGGATGGGACTTGTGTCGTTGCTCGCACACATGTAACTTGGAGATAAGCTCCGCGAGGGCCTTAGACCTGGCTGCCTTGAGTCTATGTCCATGTTTAATAAAAATACCCCTTACGTAGCATTTGTGGGCAGCCCATACTGTGAGGGGGTTGGGGACCGAGTCGTTGTTAGTCTCAAAGAAGCGCTCTATTTCCCGGGTTATATCCGCGTGTATCTCAGGTTCCTTCAGGAGGGACTCATTGAGCCTCCAAAAGGTCGAACCCCGCGGCTCAGGGAGCAGACTCAGCAGCATGGAGATCGGGGCATGATCTGACAAGGCTATATGACCTATCCGAGCATCAGAGACTAGGGGGATCGTTCCGTGGGCAACCAGAAACATATCTATTCTTGAGTATGACCCATGAACTGCGGAGAAGAACGTGTAATCCCTCTCGTGTGGATGGAGGGTGCGCCAAATGTCTATCAAACGGTGGGAGTGAAGCAGCTCTCTTATTTGATTGCGCGTTCTCGCGGACAGGGCGGAGGTCCCCGTCGACGTATCCTTGTGGGGGTCAATGGTGAAGTTAAAGTCCCCACCTACAATCAAGGTTCCCTCTGTGAAAGAGGCCAGGGCATCCAGACATGCGTCCAGGGCCGGGAGCTGTTCTACATTCGGCATGTATAGGTTCGCGAGGGTAAAGATTTTCGAGTGGAGTGTGCCTTTAACAAATAGGTATCTCCCTTCACTATCAGTCTGGAGGTCTATCAGCCGCCACGGAACAGTTTTAGCAAGGAGGATACACGTGCCCTTCGACTTAGAGGTAGATGAAGTACTATGGTATGCCAGGGGGAAGTGTTTACTGTAGAGTTTTGTGATCTGTTCGGACCGGAAGTGGATCTCCTGGAGGAAAACCACCTGAGACCTCATCCTCCATAGCTCCGCCAGACAGCTAGACCATTTTTCCGGAATATTCAGTCCCGTAACGTTCCAGGAAACCAATTTCAAGGCCATGGTGGCCGCGGTCCCTGGCCGGCGGTCCCCACCGGAGTCAAAGATAAGAAGGGAGAGAAATAGAAAAAAGAAAGAGGGGGGAGGGGGGAAATCTGGGGGTGGAAAGGAGGTAAGTCAAGAAGCGAGGGCAGGGAAGGATTAAGAGTAGTCTTGGGGAGAAAAAGGGGATAGCGGGGACGGGGGATGTAGGGAGGTAGGGGGAGCACTAAATCTCCAAATGGAGAGTAACTGCCAACCAAGGCAGTCGGGGCCTATTGGGGGAGGAGGTAAGACACTTCAGAGATTGGATCCTATTGGTGCCATACCCCCTCGACAGCCTGCAATCTAGTGCAAATCGTTAGTCAGTATCTCAACAGCAGTAGAAACATAAAAGACCATGGCGCTGCAAACCATGAAAAGCATTCAGCAACATAACAAACAATGCAAACATATGTAACCAAAACAATCCCCACAACCCAGAGTGCATAAACATTTAGACCATCCCAACAACCCCCTCCCGCCGTGTTCCCCCACCCCTGTCGGCTCCACCACAGGGGAGAAGCCGAGCGGGAGGGGCAAAGGTATTAGCCATAGCAGGAGCCCCTCTAGGCGCCGTGCCCCCTCCCCGACAAACCCAAAGTTCCCTGAGTTTTCCATTGGGGCCCCGGTGGGAGCTGTTTTCCTGTCAGGCTGCATCCCCATGCCGGAGATCCTCCCTTGCCCAGGATCTATACCCGCATAGCCAAGAGGCCAATCAATAAGACCCAGGGAGTCCCAGAGTGTTAGTAAATTACCACCAGAGGCCAGGGGGGTGTAGGACGGACAGTGGGTCCAAAGTCTCTCAGTGACATGGAAAAAGTCCCTTGGGGGGGGGCATCTCAACATATAACAACAGTGTCAGGGGGTTCCTTGATGTCTTGCATGAGCCTCGCTGGGCTTAGTGGCCGATTCTGACATTTAGGGGTAGTTCAGGTCCCTTCAGTCCAGTCCTATGCCCCAACCGGAGAAGTAACCACCCAGAGCTATCAAACCCAGCCCCACTCCCCCCAGCCGGAAATGTTTCCCAAGTCCAGGGTGAGACCGAATGGGCCTCTCAAACAGTGTCCAACTATAAACAAGTGTCCCCAGGTTGTAAGATGTAAGGCGTAGCTTTACTTACTCAGGGTTCATGGTCCTGAGGTGCTTGCGATCTCCATCGCCGTGACCTCTGGGGTCTAGCTGGTGGGTTGTTCGCTGCGGCCATAGTGTTTTGAGGAAGAACAAATGCCAGCCAATCAGGAATGGAAACTGGTGGCAGCCCCAACGTTTCCAGGAAAGCCGGGACTTTGGAAGGGTGACGCAGGGCGTGGGACCGACCTCCTTTGCGGACAATAAGATGGAATGGGTGCCCCCACTTGTAGGGGATCCGTTGTTCGTTGAGCTTCTCCAAGAGGGGGCGCATGCAGCGTCGCATTTGAAGGGTCCTCCGAGAAACATCAGGTAGCAATGTGATTTGGGCTCCGTCAAAGTCCAGACTACCTTTGTGCCAAGCTGCCTGCAGAATGTCTTCCTTCACCGAGTAGCTGTGCAAGCAGCAAAGGACGTCACGAGGTCTACCCTCCATGGGGCCCCTGGGGCCCAGTGTCCTGTGGACCCTGTCGATGGCAATCGGGGTTTCTGCAGGGCGGTCCAAGCAGATGTTAAAGATGGCTGTGACCGTCGCCTTCAGGTCTGTCTGTCCTGTCGCCTCCGGCAAATCCCTGATTCTAATATTGCGTCGGCGGTTGCGATTTTCGAGGTCATCGATGAGCAGATGCAGTTGTGCGACCCTGTCCGTGAGGGTGTCCCGCAAGCCCGAGATATCTGTACTCAGGGTTGTCACCTCCATCTCCAGTGAAAGCACCTTGGTGGTTGTAGCTGACACCTCCTGCTTAACTCCTGCTATCTCACTGCTCAGTGCTGTTTCCAGTCTGGTCATCATGTGACTCAAATCATCTTTGGTAGGCAAATTTTTTAAAAGGGCCCACAGTGATCGATCCATAGAAGGTGCAGCAAGATGGGACAGCTGGCCCCCCCTCTGTGTCTCAGAGGCATGTACAGTTTGGCCAGGTAGTTCAGGGGAGAACAGCTTGCTCTGGGAGGGCCCCTGGGATGTTTCTAGGCCCTGCTAGAACCAGGGTGGCAGCCCACTGTGCTCTGCGCTGTCCAAGGAGGCTAGGGATAGCGTGCGGGGGAGGCAGGGAGAGAGGTCGCTAGGCGGCGAGAACGGAGGCAGATCGTGGCCCCCCTCCCTCCTCTCTCATGTGCGGCTGGTCCGGCGGCGCCATCTTGGCCGGATTCGGCGTGGAGGCCGGGGGCTGGAGCGGGACCAAATACATGTCCATCCCTCCTGCAATGCCGTTCACTCGGCGGTCTGTGTCCTGCTGCTGTCCGCTACTGCCTTGAACGCCGAAATAGGCTGTAAGTCTGCGCTGGCAGGCTGTCTCGGGGTCACGGACCGGGAGCTCAGCGGGCTCACGTCCTCACTCTTTCATGCTGAGACCACGCCCCACGCCCCTTCTTAATCAATAACACCACAAGGCTCCTGATTGATTCCCTGGTTATCTTTCACCTCCACTATTACAACTCCCTCCTCATTGGCTTACCTTTACATAGGCTATTCTCTGTTCAGTCCATCATGAATGCTGCTTTCAGATTCCTCCACCCTACAAACCGCTCAGCGTCTGCTACCCCTCTCTGTCAATCCTTATATTGGCTGCCACTCTCCTAATGAATTCAATTCAAAATACTAACAATAACTTAGAAAGCCATCCATAACTATGCTCCCAGCTCCATCACTAATCTAGTCCCAAAATAACAACCTAATCACTCTCTTCATTCCTCCCAAGACCTCCTGATCTTTAGCTCCCTTGTAACCTCCTCCCATACTCGCCTCCAGGACTTCTCCTGAGCCTCTCCCATCCTCTGGAATTCCTTACCCCAATCTGTCCAACTATCTCCATTTTTGGGCAATCCCTGAAGATTTTCTCTTCAGAGAAGTTTTGCATGCCTCCACCTAACAACTGTACATTTATTTTCTTCATCAGATGATCCTCCACGGTTATTACCTTTTTGTATCACTTGACCCTCCCTCTTAGATTGTAAGCTCTAACGAGATTCCTGATTCCTCCTGTATTGAATTGTACTGTAATTGTGCTGTCTGCCATATCATTGTAAAAGTGTGGTGCAAACTGTTGCCGCTATATAAATCCTGTATTATAATAATATGTGTGTCATGTGTGCTGCGTTTGCCTGTGGGTTGCTGTACCTGTACCAAATGTAAGAAAAAAGTCCCCAACCCTTTTTTCAAAACACAGCCGCATGGAACTACATGGTGCTGCAACAGTTTCACACACCCGAAATGGCACTGTGTTTTTAGATGCATTGGGGTGCCATTAAAACGTGTTTGCTACAAACTGTGCCTCTTTGCCTGTGAGGAGAGGAGAGTGCTGGATCGAAATAGGACTCAGGTAAGTACTATGGGGGGTAGGGAGTGATACTACTACTGGATATTTTTTACCACTAAAACAGGGAATGGTAAAAAAAATATTCAGTGGTTTTCTGGGAACTGACTGCTCCCCACCATACATGTACCAGTTGATGTTTACCACCCAAATCCCTTATAAAGACCTCTGCAACACAGCCACCGAGTGATTTTGTTAACCTCTTCTTTCTATTTTCACTGTTATGGGGCTCGCATTACATTCATATATTCTTATTGTTGAGTATACTTACACTCGAAGATTGTTTCTCGCTATGTGCTCTTTGGTCCTTATGGCCTCAAGCTATTGTAGAGTAAATTAGACGTTTGACTCTTTGTATTGTACAGTTTCATTGGCAATGCCTTGATGAAGCCTTTTCTGCTTCGATGTCTGTACTTGTATACTTAAAAATTAATAAAATGTTCTTTTTTTAAAAACAATGGGCACTTTGAAAAAGAAAAAAAGAGTGCTGCACACCCCAAATAATAACAGGAAAAAGGGAATTGTCCCCCAAAGTGGGGTTTTCTAGGCAGCAGCAAATTAGGAAATGATAATAATATTTAAAAATAGAAAAAACTTTAATAGGACATATAATTTTCAAGAATGACAATAGCAATAAAGTATGAGCTATGATCCAGGAGGTAACAGCACAACAACATAATATGACTAAACACAGTATTGGAGGTTTTGAAGCGCTATGATGAAATGGTTGGGATGAATCCTGATGCGTTTCGACCCCAACCGGTCATCTTCAGAGGATTAAGTGCTATAGAAAGATTTACAATTATTAAAATATATCGTTATCATCACTTAGACAGTAGTGGTACAACATTTTACTATTTTAGATATAGTTACCAATCACATATGTTTAGTAGTTTCTCCTGAATTTAAAGTCCTCTCAGATCTTCCACCACAACAGTCCCAGTGTGGGTCCCCGGCCCGCCGGCACACCACGAATGAGGACAAAAGCACCACTACGAAACTTGCAAGGAGTTACATGTATGGAAAAGTCCCCCAAAGCCAGAATAAGGGGCGCGAGAGCAAGCAAGCAGCACCTGCAATTTAGGCATCAAGTAATAACACTATCAGTGCATTCCATAAGCACAGATAGAATTATATCCGTTTGTATTATAGAGTAAAGGTAAAGGATATATTAATATTATTCTAAGAGGTGTATATTTCGTAGGGCCAGTGGTCTATACTTTTTCACTAAATGGAATAAAAAAATAAAAAAAAATTACTGACTCAAATGGTTTAGGGAATAATGTAATGAAATTAAAAGATGCAGAATACAGAATAATTACAGAATAAAATTGGCCAACTAAAAGGAATGGAAGAAAAATTGCAGGCCACCTCACCTCCTGGACTTAACAAATCTATGTTGTTTGCCCCCTTCTTGCGAGGTTTCTTGTCAGGCAAAACACATTGATTAATTGATCATCATTTTTTTTGTTTTTGGCTTGCCTTCACGCCCCTCACTCTGGCTTTGGGGGACTTTTCCATACATGTAACTCCTTGCAAGTTTAGTGGCGTGCCGGGGACACACACTGGGACCGTTGTGGTGGAAGACCTTAGTGGACTTTAAATTCAGGAGAAACTGATAAACATATGTGATTGGTAACTATATGTAAAATAGTAAGATGTTGTACCTCTACTGTCTAAGTAATGATAACGATATATGGTTTAGGGAATAATGTAATGATATTAAAATATGCAGAATACAGAATAATTACAGAATAAAGTGGGCAAACTAGAGGGAATGGAAGAAAATAAAAATAAAAAAAACAATCCCATGGAAAAAGGGACGAAAGAAAAGAGAAATGGAAAAGGGAGCCAAGAGAGGGGAAAAGGAAAAAATGAAGCGGGAAGAAAGAGAAAAGCAGGAAAAGAGATTGATAAAAGAGAGAGAGAAAGAACAAAAGAAAAGAAAGAGAAGAGAAAGAAAAGAAAAAAGAAGAAAGTGGCGATAGTGGAAGGGGAGTAAGACTGAATGAATGTAATGAAATAAAATAATAAGTGACAATCAAAAAAAAACAAAAACATATATGGGAAGAGTGAAGGTGCAGGGTAAGATAGAATGGAGAAAGAAAGAGCATATACTATGTGCAAAGTGCAAGTGCAAGTGAAATGTGGGTGTAACTAAGGCCAATTTGAGGAATCAGGCTAATAACCCAAAAATTGGATAATAAAACAATCATAACGTAATAAAAAGTGAAGTGGTGAAGTGGTGTGAAGGGAAGGTGCAGTGAAAAGGTCAAATGTAAGCATAAGAAAAGAAGGAAGAATAATGTTACCTTGCCACTGCAAAATGTGCAAAGGATACCAACAATGGAAAAAGGTCCCAGTGCTGGAAGTCCAAAGGTTAATAAGTGTAATCAGAAGGGAGTCAATTCTGGAATATCAAAAAGGTTGGATACCATCAGATAAAGTATGATGCATTGGTGTAAGCCTGCGATGCAAAGTAAGCATTTAGCATTTTGCTTTAGTAAGCAAAAGTATAATAGTTGTAATCTAATTTACCTGTCTCCAGGCTGCTTATGACTTAAGGACCATCCTGTCAAAGCAGTAGGGATCAAGTAAAGACCCCCCCCCCCCGTCAGGAATTAAATAGAGAAAACTGGCCATATGATAATTGCCTCAGTGGAATGCAGGTGCATGCTGTACCGCCCCCATCTTGCCTTAACCCCCCCAGTGGCTGGGACAGTGCCAAAATGGTGGCACTCCACATGTAAAACCCCCCAGTGTTCCAGAAAGCAATTGCTCTCGGCTCTGCCGTCACTTCCGCCGCAATGGCGCAGCGGCATGACGTCACACGCACAGCGCCGTGCACACGCACAATGATGCGCGCGAGCACAGCCATGGCGCCCAGAGGTGATCCCAGATGCCTCTGGCAGGAGATACCTCATCCACAGTGGTCCTGCCACCTAGTGGATGAGTATGGAAAGCGTAGGGCAACTACACCAGCCTCCCCCTGCCAGGAAGAGACGCAGTAGGCCAAAGACAAACGAGCAGCCAGCAGGCCGGGAAACCCACACCCGGAACCTAGGTGGAAAAGGAGAGAGGAAAATCAATCAAAGCTTATTTAGAAAAATACACATCGGGTTACCGTATTTAATGGCAACCAACATGAAATGTAAAGTATATAATGACATTAAAGTGATTCACAGATAGTATAGAATATATAAAAAGTAATTTAGAGCTGAGAGCCTGGCAAGGTACAAACAGGGAATCCACAGATCGTCTCAACCGACCATTGTTTACAAAGAGGGGTATCATCATAGCACGAATTGTTAACATTTTATACTTAGATATATAAAACAAAACAAAAACAAAACAGAAATTATTCCTACAGATGGCCCCTTGGCAAAAGAATTACTTATACGTTTTGTGAACAAGTTTTTTCAAGAAACCAACAAACAAATAAACAGAGTCCAAAATGAAATGACATGGTAAGCATAGTACGTAATAGCTCTGGTGCCATAGTGATCAATTAATCAATGTGTTTTGCCTGACGAGAAACCTCGCAAGAAGGGGGCAAACAAAATAGATTTGTTAAGTCCAGGAGGCGAGGTGGCCTGCAAATGGAAAATCCATTTCTGCTCCTTCCGGAGCAGGGCCTTGTTCCAGTCGCCTCCTCTGTTTGGTATTTGTATTTTATAAAGTGCTGTAAATGATCATTTAGGCACCCCATAGTTATGCTCGAAAACAGCATGTCTCCCTACAGGAAGATATCAGTTACCGACTCTCATGCTTGTCACCAAAACTCTTGCTTGGTTTTGCTGATGTAATAGGCACCACATTCGCACTCCATCAGGTAGACCATACCACGGGTCTGACAATTCACAAAGTGCAAAGGTGTGAAGAAATCTCCATTAGGTGGATGGAATGTTTTTTTTTCCCTTATCCATTGGCAGTGGGAACAATGCCCGCAGGGGAAGGAACCAGGGGTATAGCATTGTTTGGATCTTGTTTGTTCATCTCTGAATTCACTTTGCACAAGCATATCTTTAAAAGAAGTAGCTCTCTTAAAGGTTATTGATGGCTGTTTGGGAACAAAAAGATTTCAATTTGGGGTCATCGGTTAGGATGCTCCAATGCTTTTGCAAGATGTTTCTAATAGCCACATGCTGGCAAGAAAACCGCATAATGATGCGAGTGGGATTGGGATTGCTGTGGTCCCAGGACTGGGATTTGTATAGCAAAGTTGACAGAGATTGTATTAATGTTTGATTGTAAGCTTTCTTCAAGCAAGATCTGCTGTATCCATGTGCTAAAAGACGGTTCTGGAGGACTCCAGCCTCTTCTCTAAGAAGGGCATCATTTGAACAACTGCGACAAAGTCACAGATATTGCCTATAAGGAATACTATTTTTGAGTGGCAAAGGTTGGAAGCTTGTAGCGTCAAGCACTGTATTACCTGCTGTATTTTTGCAAAACAGTGCTGGATAACTTATTTGCAGAAGTGGTTTTAACCAAAACATCCACAAAGGTGACACATTTTTTTAAAATCTTTTATTTATTTAAAGAAACACAACAAAAGGAAAAAAAAAAGAAAAAAAAAAAGTGAAAGGAAGAAAACGCACATATTCTAACAACAATTCAACTGTATCAAGTTAACATCATTCGTCTTAATCATACCATTCGAGATATCACAACATATATTACATAGTGACTATTTCTACCCCTCTTACTGGACAGCTGGGCATCCCACATTGTTTCTCTATACATCTGTGCCAATTCCATTGCTTTGAACCCATTGCCAACAATATTTGTGTGTCTCAAATTTTCTCATATTTAATAAAATAAAGAAAAATAAAACCCAACAAAAAAAGAAGAAGAGGGAAATGGTGGTAGTTAGCATGCTCCCCTTCACCGCAAAAGGACTCTGTTATATCTCTGTTTTTATTTATTTATTTATTCTTCCAAAAGGCCCCTTAATTTTATGTTTATTTAATCTACCCTGTCCCTTTCAAATAGGGCCCTTCCCTCTTCAGAAAAAATATGCATATTCCAAGAGGTCCAAGTCCTGTTATAACGTTCTTTTTAATGGTGTTTGGTAAGGATTAATGCTTCCATTTTCTTAATTTCCTCTATCTTTTTAAACCGCATACCTTTAGAAGGCGCCTTTGTAGATTTCCAACATAAAAGGGATGCATTCTTTTGCTGCATTGAGAAGATGTCGAAGCACTGACTCTTTATAGGTTTTATTAGGGATATTAGATGCATGAAGCAAAAACAGAGCCGGGTCATTAGGGATTCTACTTTCCATATATTTTTGAGTTATTTGGTGGATCGTCTTACAATAATCTTCTAATTTTGGGCATAGCCAGAAGACATGGCAAATTGTTCCTCTGTCTTCCTGACATCTGCAGCATCGGTCAGAGAAAGAGGGATACATTTTTTGCAATTTTACTGGAGTTTGATACCACCTAGTGAACACTTTATAATTTGTCTCCTGTGTCTTTGTGCATATAGAAGATCCCTGTGTAAGATTAAGAATGTTTTGCCGTTGACGTACTGTAAACTTGTATCCAATATCTATCTCCCATGCTCAGAGGCATGGGAGTTGATAATCCTCGGCTGGTTTAATCAGTAACTGATATGTAGCTGACAAGGCATGGGAGAGAGGGTCCTCCTCTGTACAGTATATCTCGTACCTGGTAAAGTTTTGACTGAAACTGTCTGGTGATGGTAATGAACGAAAAAAGTAAGTCAGTTGGACTGCTCTCCAATGGTCCAGTTTAAAAAAATACCTGTTAGTTCTAATATCGTCGGCCATTTATTATTGGTCAGAAAGTGCGATACCTGAAAGCGGACATTTTTTCTCAGTGAGTTAAATACTAGGTCCTGAGATCCTGGTAAGAATACGGGATTTCCTAATATCAGGAACAAAGAAGAGTATGTTGATATAAGTGGGTACTTAGTGAATAGTAATGAGCATATTCGCACTGTAAATCCAATTATCGGATGGTTCTTTATATCCTCTAACTTTGACAGATTACACCAAGGTGCCCTAGTAAGTACATTTTTACTTTGAGATTATTCCAATCTTGGCCATAGTTTAGTTAGTTGATGACGATTCCAGTCAATCAACCTAGTCAAGTGAATCGCCTGTTGATATTTCCGTATATCAGGTACTCCCAGTCCATCATAGGTTTTAGGGAGTGAAAGTTGTTGTCTATATCTCGGACGTTTATGAGCCCAGATAAATGCAGTAAACATTGCTGCTACTTGGTCAAAGTATTTAGAAGGGATAAATATTGGTAATGCCTGGAGAAGATGCAAAAATTTTGTAAGAATGCACAACTTAAGGATGTTGCATCTCCCAAACCAAGAATGCATCCCCATTTGCCATTTATTAAGTAAGTCCCCAGTCTCTTTTAATAGTGGGGGATAGGGATGAGCTTGGTGATAGGGATGAGCTTCGCCGAAGGGCTGTTCACACGTACGGTGAATACAGAATGTTATGGGCCGTTTGCGCCAAATTCGTGTGGCGCTCACGACCCACAATGCACTGCGCCACCGCAGTGCATTGCTGGCTCATGATTGGCCAAGCATGCACTGTGACCCCGCATGCTTGGCCAATCACAGCGCCGGCAGCGAAGAGAGCCATAATTGGCCACAGGCAGGATGCCTGTGGCTAATTATAGCTCAGGGAGTTTAGTACATGCCCCACACTATATAAGGACGCCAGCGCGGCGGCCTTGTGTAGTGTGTTCCGGCGTGCAGGGAAAGAGCAAGATAGGCAGGGACAGTGTGTTCTTTTCTCAGGCATCCGCAGGAGTTAAAGTGGGTGTTGTGTGCCTCCAGCACAGTATACACCTGTATCTATCCTTTATTGCTGATGTTCTCTAATACAGGCACCTGCAGGAGTTAAAGTGTGTGTTGTGTGCCTCCAGCACAGAATACACCTGTATCTACCCTTTATTGCTGGTGTTCTCTAATACAGGCACCGGCAGGAGTTAGTGGGTGTTGCGTGCCTCCAGCACAGTATACACCTGTAGCTACCCTTTTTTGTTGGTGTTCTCTAATACAGGCATCTGCAGGAGTTAGTAGGCGTTGTGTGCCTATAGCACAGTATACACCTGTATCTACCCTTTATTGCTGGTGTTCCCTAATACAGGCATATGCAGGAGTTAAAGTGGGTGTTGTGTGCCTCCAGCACAGTATACACCTGTAGCTACCCTTTATTGCTGGTGTTCTCTAATACAGGCATCTGCAGGAGTTAGTGGGTGTTGTGTGCCTCCAGCACAGTATACACCTGTATCTACCCTTTATTGCTGGTGTTCCCTAATACAGGCACCTGCAGGAGTTAAAGTGTGTGTTGTGTGCCTCCAGCACAGAATACACCTGTATCTACCCTTTATTGCTGGTGTTCTCTAATACAGGCACCGGCAGGAGTTAGTGGGTGTTGCGTGCCTCCAGCACAGTATACACCTGTAGCTACCCTTTTTTGTTGGTGTTCTCTAATACAGGCATCTGCAGGAGTTAGTAGGCGTTGTGTGCCTATAGCACAGTATACACCTGTATCTACCCTTTATTGCTGGTGTTCCCTAATACAGGCATATGCAAAAGTTAAAGTGGGTGTTGTGTGCCTCCAGCACAGTATACACCTGTAGCTACCCTTTATTGCTGGTGTTCTCTAATACAGGCATCTGCAGGAGTTAGTGGGTGTTGTGTGCCTCCAGCACAGTATACACCTGTATCTACCCTTTATTGCTGTTGTTCCCTAATACAGGCATCTGCAGGAGTTAAAGAGGGTGTTGTGTGCCTCCAGCACAGTATACACCTGTATCTACCCTTTATTGCTGGCATTCTCTAATACAGGCATCTGCAGGAGTTAGTGGGTGTTGTGTGCCTCCAGCACAATATACACCTTTATCTACCCTTTTTGCATGTGTTCTCTAATACAGGCATCTGCAGGAGTTAAAGTGGGTGTTGTGTGGCTCCAGCACAGTATACACCTGTAGCTATGCTTTTTTGCTGGTGTTCTCTAATACAGGCATCTGCAGGAGTTATTGGGTGTTGTGTGCCTCCAGCACAGTATACACCTGTATCTACCCTTTATTGCTGGTGTTCTCTAATACAGGCATCTGCAGGAGTTAAAGTGGGTGTTGTGTGCCTCCAGCACAGTATACACCTGTAGCTACCGTTTTTTTGTTGGTGTTCTTCAATACAGGCATCTGCAGGAGTTAGTGGGTGTTGTGTGCCTATAGCACAGTATACATCTGTATCTACCCTTTATTGCGGGTGTTCTCTAATACAGGCATCTGCAGGAGTTAAAGTGGGTGTTGTGTGCCTCCAGCACAGTATACACCTGTAGCTACCATTTTTGTTGGTGTTCTCTAATACAGGCATCTGCAGGAGTTAGTGGGTGTTGTGTGCCTCCAGCACAGTATACATCTGTATCTACCCTTTATTGCTGGTGTTCTCTAATACAGGCATCTGCAGGAGTTAAAGTGGGTGTTGTGTGCCTCCAGCACAGTATACACCTGTAGCTACCCTTTTTGCTGGTCTTCTCTAATACAGGCATCTGCAGGAGTTAGTGGGTGTTGTGTGCCTATATCACAGTATACACCTGTATCTACCCTTTGTTGCTGGTGTTCCCTAATACAGGCATCTGCAGGAGTTAAAGTGGGTGTTGTGTGCCTCCAGCACAGTATACACATGTAGCTACCCTTTTTGCTGGTGTTTTCTAATACAGGCATCTGCAGAAGTTAATGGGTGTTGTGTGCCTCCAGCACAGTATACACCTTTATCTACCCCTTTTGCTGGTGTTCTCTAATACAGGCATCTGCAGGAGTTAGTGGGTGTTGTGTGCCTCCAGCACAGTATACACTTGTAGCTACCCTTTTTTGCTGGTTTTCTCTAATACAGGCGGCTGCAGGAGTTAAAGTGGGTGTTGTGTGCCTCCAGCACAGTATGCACCTGTATCTACCCTTTATTGCTGGTGTTCCCTAATACAGGCATCTGCAGGAGTTAGTGGGTGTTGTGTGCCTATAGCACAGTATACATCTGTATCTACCCTTTATTGCTGGTGTTCTCTAATACAGGCATCTGCAGGAGTTAGTGGATGTTGTGTGCCTCCAGCACAGTATACACCTGTATCTACCCTTTATTGCAGGTGTTCCCTAATACAGGCATCTGCAGGAGTTAAAGTGGGTGTTGTGTGCCTCCAGCACAGTATACACCTGTAGCTACCCTTTTTGCTGGTGTTCTCTAATACAGGCATCTGCAGGAGTTAGTGGGTGTTGTGTGCCTATAGCACAGTATACACCTGTATCTACCCTTTATTGCTGGTGTTCTCTAATACAGGCATCTGCAGGAGTTAGTGGGTGTTGTGTGCCTCCAGCACAGTATATACCTGTAGCTACCCTTTATTGCTGGTGTTCCCTAATACAGGCATCTGCAGGAGTTAAAGTGGGTGTTGTGTGCCTCCAGCACAGTATACACCTGTAGCTACCCTTTTTGCTGGTGTTCTCTAATACAGGCATCTGCAGGGGTTAGTGGGTGTTGTGTGCCTCCAGCACAGTATACACTTGTAGCTACCCTTTATTGCTGGTGTTCCCTAATACAGACATCTGCAGGAGTTAAAGTGGGTGTTGTGTGCCTCCAGCACAGTATACACCTGTATCTACCATTTTTGCATGTGTTCTCTAATACAGGCATCTGCATGAGTTAGTGGGTGTTGTGTGCCTCCAGCACAGTATATACCTGTATCTACCCTTTATTGCTGGTGTTCTCTAATACAGGCATCTGCAGCACTTACAGTGGGTGTTGTGTGCCTCCAGCACAATATACACAACCCAATTGCTGGTTTTCCCATCTCCCTGCAGGCCATTACTATGTCTGGAAGGCCAACAAGGAGATGCAGATAGTCACGAGCCAATAAAAGAGGGCAAGCAGGCTCTGTGTCTCTGTGCCCAGTGTTTTGAAGGCTCTGATGATGATTCCCAGCTAGAGGAAGGCAGTAGCGTGAGCACAGAGAGAGAGGATGCTCAAGAAGGACAGCAATCTGGCAGTCATGTTCCACCAGCTGCAGCATACTGGTTTGCTCCAGTGATGAAGAGGGAGGGGATTATGAGGTCACTGACTCCATGTGGGTGCCTGATAGGAGAGAGGAGGAGGAGGCACATCTCCAACGAGGCAGGATGCCCTCCGGGGCCAGCTTAGGGGCAGCACACCGACTGAATCACACCGCAGAGCTCTGCCTGTGCAGGGCGCTGCCTCTGCACGTTATTCCAAAAGTTCTTTGGTGTGGGCCTTTTTTGAGATGAGTGCATCAGATCGCAGATTTGCAACATATGTCTCAAGGGTATCTCGTGTGGCCAAAACATCAGCCACTTGGGCACCACATGCTTGACCAGACATATGTTGACCTGCCATGCAGCTCGTTGGCAAGCGTACCTTAAAGACTCACACCAAAGAACCAAGCGGACCTCTCCTTGCTCCTCATCAGCTGGGATCTCCAACCCCACTAGACCTTCAGTCCTCTCTGAAACCTGCACTGAGAGGAATGAAGGTGTAGAATTAGGTGTGTCACAGTCAAGTACTTGTGGGCACTCTGCTAGCAGTACACCCATGTCCGATTGTAGCAGGAAAATTTCCCTGCCCCAGCTGCTGGACCGTCGAAAGAAGTTCACTCCCAGCCATCCACATGCCCAGTGGTTGAATGCTAGCTTGGCTAAATTGCTAGCATTTCAATTGCTGCCTTTTCCGTTGGTAGACTCGGCCCCCTTCTGTGAGTTTGTGCAATGTGCAGTTCCTCAGTGGTAGGTCCCCAAATGCCACTTTTTCTCATGGAAGGCGATTCCGGCTCTCTACTGGCATGTGGAAAGAAATGTCCATGCCTCGCTGGACAGGGCAGTCAGCGGTAAGGTGCATATTACCGCTGACTCATGGTCCAGCAGGCATGGACAGGGACGTTACCTATCTTTCACGGCCCATTGGGTCACTCTTCTGGCAGCTGGGAAGGATGCAGGACAAGGTGCAGTAGTGTTGGAGGTTGTTCCGCAACCACACCTCCAAAATGATACTACTGGTTGTGACACACCTCCCTCCTCCACCCCCTCCTCTTCTTCTTCCTCCATGGCCTCTTCCAGTGCTCTGTCCTTGGAACCAGCGGTGCTCCGTAGGCATTCAAGGGGCTACGCAAGTACGCAGGCAAAACGATGCCATGCCATGCTTGCGTTGGTTTGTTTGGGGGACAGGAGCCACACTGGGGCAGATATTTGCCCGCTCTGCAGGGGCACGCCAAGAGGTGGTTGACGCCATGCCAGTTTAAGCCAGGAATGATGGTTTGCGACAATGGCACCAACCTCCTCTCCGCCCTCCGACAGGGACAACTGACCCATGTGCCCTGTGTGGCTCACGTCCTTAACCTGGTGCTGCAGCGGTTCTTAGGCAGGTATCCGGGCTTACAGGATGTCCTGAAGCAGACCAGGAAAGTCTGTGTGCATTTCCACTGATCATTTAATGCCAGTGCTCAGCTGGCTGAGCTCCAAAAGGAGTTGAACCTGCCCAAGAACCGCCTTATATGTGACATGCCCACCAGGTGGAACTCAACGTTGGCCATGCTGCAGCGGCTGCACACGCAGCAGAGGGCCATCAATGAGTACCCGTGCAACTACGGCACCAGGACAGGGTCAGGGGAGCTTGGTTTTTTCTCACCACGCCAGTGGGGCATGATCAGGGATGCATGCACTGTCCTGTCACCATTTGAGGAGGCCACGAGGATGGTGAGCAGTGACAGTGCATGCATCAGTGACACTGTACCTCTTGTCCACCTGTTGGAGCATACGCTGCATGGAATAATGGACAGGGCACTTGAGGCAAAACAGAGGCAGGAAGAGGAGTACTTGCCTCTCAAGGCCCCCTTTATCCAGACAGTGTTCCTGCTGTCCTACCCATCACACAGGAAGAGGAGGAGGAGGAGGCTTGTGTCAGCATGGAGGTGGAGCCTGGCACTCAGCATCAGCAGCAGCAGCAGTCTTTTAGTGATGATTTACAGTCCCAAGAAACACTTGGACTTGTACGTGGCTGGGAGGAGGTGGCTGCGGATCATGTTGTCCTTAGTGACTCAGGGGCGAATGCCTGAAATAACCTACGCTGCATGGCCTCCCTGATCCTGCAAAGCCTGTGGAAGAATCCTCGTATTCTTCGGATCAAGGAGAGTGACCATTACTAGCTGGCCACTCTCATTGATCCACGGTACAAGGGTAAGGACCTTATCTTGCCGTCACAGAGGGAGCAGCGGATGAGACATCTCCGGGAGGCCTTGCAGAAAGGTCTGTGCAACACATTCCCAGAGACTGGGAGGTTCCAAACTCCTGGTCCTGGACAACGTGTTGCTGAGGCTTCGGGCTGTCACAGAAGGAGCGGTGGAGAAGGTGGCCGTCTGACCGATGCGTTCAGACAATTTTTTAGTCCGCAGCCCCAAGGTATGATCGGTTCCAGCAACCATCGCCAGTGTCTAATTTACATGGTACAGGAATACCTAGGGGCAAGGTCAGACTTGGACACCTTTCCCACCAAAAATCATCTGGCTTACTGGGTCTTGAGGATGGATCACTGGCCAGAGCTTGCACAGTATGCAATTGAGCTACTGGCCTGTCCTGCATCCAGCGTTCTTTCGGAATGCACCTTCAGTGCTGCTGGTGGCTTTGTAACCAATCACAGGGTGCGCCTGTCCACCGACTCGATTGATTGACTGACCTTCATAAAGATAAATCAGTGTTTGATGCAATGCTTTGCAGCAGGGCTCATTCCTGCACTCCAACTAGAGTATATGGGAGAGGTCGCAGTGTCGTGGCACTAGCACCAGTGCCTAAGGCCCAATTTTTCAGCCGCTGTTTAACAGGGCTTACAGTGTTGTGGCAACACCAACACCTTAGGCTCCCATTTCTGCAGAGCATATAGGGCAGGCCCCTACTTTCAAACATCCAACTTACAAACGTCTCCTACTTGCAAACGGAATGAGACAACAGGAAGTGAGATGAAAAAAGACGGACGGCCAAAAAAACTATACAGGGGTGATAACCCTTCCCTATGTTTATCAAAAAGCTTAAAAATAGATTTTTTGACTGGAGCTACACTTTAAAAATGTACCAGTTCAAAATTACAAACAGATTCTACTTAACACAACAAACCTACACAGTGCCTGTCTTGTTTGCACCGCCTGTATACTGCTGTTCTGAGTATATAGGGCCTGGGGGCCCCACGCCTTTCCTTTTTTTAATTTGGGTACGGGGTTCCCCTTAAAGTGGTTCTGCACCTAAAAAAAAAATATTAAAAGCCAGCAGCTACTAATATTGCAGCTGCTGACTTTTAATAAAATCACACTTACCTGTCCCAGGGTCCAGCGATGTTGGTGGCAGATGACGAGCAATCCTCTGTCAGGGAATCGGGAAGTGAAGCATTGCGGCTTCACTGCCCGGTTCCCTACTGCGCATGCGCGAGTCGCGCTGCGCGTCTTTTCTGGTCCCCCGCTGTGTCCTGGGAACTGTGTGTTTCCCAGAACACAAGGGGGGGGGGGCCTCTGCGGCAGTCTGCCCGGAAGTGGGTGCTGATACCTGGATTATCCAGGTAACTGCACGCCCCTCCCCCCTGAAAGGTGCCGATTGTGGCACCGGAGGGGGGGAGGGATCAGATTAGCGTAACTTCCCCTTTAGGGTGAAGAACCGCTTTAATATCCGTGTAAGACCCAAAGGGGCTGGTAATGGGCAGGGGGGCTACCCATGCCATTTTTCTCAATGATTTTCATCCATATTGCCAGAACCAGATATTACATTAAAACCGCAAGCAGTTTTAAATGACTTTTTTTCCATTAAATGTCATTTTGTGCAGGGATTGTTCTAAACACGGGAAACACGTGGCACTTCGCAGGCATACTATAGACACCCCCAGGCACGATATTTAAAGGAATATTTCACTTTTTTTTCACATTAATCGTCATTAAAATCAGTGCTCCCTAAAAAAGGCAAAAAATTTGGCATTGACCCATGTTCCCTGGGGCAGGAGCCGGTCCCCAAACCCTTTTTAGGACAATATCATGCATATTAGCCATTAAAATTAGCACTTTTTATTTTGAACGTTCGAGTCCCATAGACTTCAATGGGGTTCTAAAGTTTGCACAAATTTTCGGTCCGTTCGAAAGTTCTGGTGCGAACCGAACCAGGGGGTGTAGCTCAAAAACTTTAGATATACTGGGGGGAACAGATGTCCTTAAATACTTCAAGGCTGTAGTTGTCCATTTAAATTTGAAATTGTTTGTGAGCTGGGAATGGCTTATACCCACCCCCATCGCCTCCGACTTATTAAAATAAATTTTCAGGTTTGACAGTATGCCAAATCTCTAAAATTCACGAAGGAGGATCGGTAAAGAAATCATAGGATTTGTTAGTGAGAACAACATATCATCCGCATATGCAGATACCTTCTGTTGGGTGTCTACTATCTTCACTCCACCTATATCCGTTTAAGACAGACCATACAAAGAAAGGGCTCAAGTGACAAAGCGAATAGGAGTAGTGATAGGGGGCAGCCTTGTCTTTTTTATCATAAAGGGTTCTGATAGTACCCCATTAGCTCTTACTAGGGCCGAAGGTTCAGAGTTTAAAGTACATATGCGGTTAAACATATCTCCAATCCCCACGTATCTCAGAACTGCTTTCATAAACTGCCAGTCAACCTTATCGAAGGCCTTTTCAACATCGGTTCCTAAAATTATACATGGTATATGCTCCTTATTTACTACGTTTAGAAGATTTAACACTTTAATTGTGTTATCTCTAGCTTCACGAGTGGGCACAAATCCGACCTGATCTAAGTGGATCAAGGTCGGAATGTACTCTTGAATTCTGGTGGCTATAATTTTAAGGTCGGTATTAAGCAGCGAAATCGGCCTATAACTATTACATGCAGTAGGATCTTTTCCCTCCTTAGGTATTGCTGCGATAAATGCCACAAGTGTATCGCGAGGGAATGTTGTATCTAATCCCAGTCCATTAAAAAAACTTCTGCATGTGTTTTCCAAGAGATGTAAATAGAGTCTTTTAATATGCAATGGTGAAACCATCTGGACCGGGGGCCTTCCCAATTTTCATAGATCCGATCGCCTTTTGAATCTCCTCCAATGTAAAAGGTTCATCTAGTAATTTACTTACCTCTGGTGGTAATTTGGGCATTTGTGATTTAATTAAATATTCTTAAAGAGTTAAGGGGGATGAAACCTTCTTGAGATTGTATAATGTTGTATAATATCTTTTGCATTCCTTCGCGATATCCTTAGGCAATGAGCATTTTTGTCCATTTGATGAGATTATATAAGAAATATAGCTCCCCAAAGCTTGTTCTCTAAGAGATTTGGCCAGGATTTTTCCGCACTTATTGCCAGACTCATGGGATATTCTTCTACAGATCTGCATTTGTGCCTTTGCTTTAAATAGCATTAAATCTGCAATTTTTTTGAGTATAATTAATAATTCAGCCTCCAGGAGCGGGGTTTGGGCATGTTTGTGTCGTGCTTCTGCTATATTTAAATCCTTTAACAAGGAGGTTAACTGGGCGGTACGCTGTTTCTTAATACGGGACCCATGTTTAATGAGAATACCCCTGATTACTGTCTTGTGTGCTTCCCAAATCATGCCCATATTACTATTGGGGGTATCATTAATTTGAAAATAAAAGTCTAGTTCTCTGTTAACCTCCTTTAAAATCTCTTCATCTTGTAATAGACTTTCATTTAATCTCCAAGTTCTCGTCCTTGAAGTAAAGTGGTCAGTTAGCGCGTAAGACCATGTAGTAAGACCAATCCAGACTTGCCCGTACCACTTGTAATTAAGAGTGAGGAATTAAGAAATAATCAATCCTAGAATATTGTTTATGTGGTGGCGAGTAGAAAGTATAATCCTTTTCCGTGGGGTGAAGGAGACGCCATACGCCAATCAACTGCATTTTATATAGAGCTCGAGCAATTCGTTTCCGAGATTTATTGATGACCGGCCTGAGGATGTATCTTCCGACGGTATTAAGGGGGTATTAAAGTCTCCTCCTAAAATAAGTTGGCCCCTGGCAAAGTCACCCAGTAGGTCCAGAGTTTTAGTGATAAAGAGCTCTTGGTAAGAATTAGATGCATATATACTTGCTAGTGTTACTTCAATATCCCCAATCTTACCCAGGTGACACTTTCATGATTATAGGACATGGTACAAAACCTTTTCCCTCCTTTGCCGAAGGGAAACTTTTTGGATATATTTGATGGGATCCCTCTCGCCGGACGGCCTCAATGAAGAAATTGATGTTTTAAGCATAACCGTTTGATATATGTCACCCAGACACCAATATCATTTACCGTCTGTAGTATTTCCAATAATATACAGATTTTATAAATAGAGAGCCGTCACTATGCTGCAGTTTTTAAACATCAGCCCCAATCACTATATGCAGATGGGGCTCTCTATTGATCCATTTATTTATTTATTCACATACAATTTATTCAAATAAATTAAAATATTTTTTATTCATTTTTTCAATTTTCATTTAATTAATTATTTTTTCGACATACAATATATACTTTTTATATATTTTCATAAACTTTTCCAACATATTTTCATTCCCCATTTTTTATATATATTTTAAAAAAATTATTTTTTTATATAAACTTTTTTTTAAATTTCTTTTATTATATATATTTTTTTCTATATATATATATATATTTTATTCTACTTGACCCACACACATATCTTTCTATCCCTTAGTTTTTTCCCAGTTAACTGCTTTTCGTATGTTTTCACATAGATACATATTAATGCTTAAACACCTCCAGCCCAAATCTACACACAAAGGGTTAATCCAGCCCACCTTACTTTCCCCGCCCCCTTCACACAACCAGATGCCTTATTCCTTGCTTTGCCGAATGCTGCCCTAGCTTTGAAAAAGCGCATGCACGCGAAACATGTAAGCAGGCCAGTCAGCATGGCAACCCTCCTCACTACGGAGCTCTTCACGTGACACTCAGCCGTTCGGACAGACGGCACGACACGTCAGACTTGTGTGTTGCGCTCCAGGTCTCCAGTCACGCTAGGCGGACGCCACCTTGCGTCCAACTTCGGTTTATACCACTCAGCGTGCACCGCACCTCCGTCCCAGAGTCTGAATTAACACACGGAGTAGGATAGAACATCTCCCCTCCACCACACAAGCTCAGAGCGGCGGCGCCGCAGTCTATCTACTAACAGTGAGTGACTCCAGGAACATAGTTCCATTTACCTGCACTTTATCAACTTTTGCTTTTCCCCTCTCTGGTTGAGGATTGTCCACAATTACCAAGTCCCCATGTTCCAGCTGATTGGTGGCAGTGCAGCTTCTCCATTATCCTAAAGTCACAAACAAAAGACTCCAGGGGTGATTCATCACAAAACATCTATTAGTTTATATATTTTTTATGATTGATGGATTTTATGCTTTTAAGATCCCAGGAGGATCAGATGTCTTTGTCATTGTTTTCTTCATATTTAACCACTTGAGATCCGCGCTATAGTCAAATGACGGCTACAGCGCGGATCTCAATTTCCGGGACTACGTCTATTGACGTCGTCCCCTTTAAGAGCTCCCCGTGCGCTCCCGGGAGCGCGCATCGGGGAAAATCTGTGTTGGCCGTGTCCCCTGGACACAGCCAATCACAGATCGCTGTAAACGGCCAATCACAGCGGCCGTTTACAGCGCGATCGCCGCCTCCAATGGGTGATGATCTCAAATGTAAACAAATGAGATCATCACCCATTGCCGAACGTGTCTCCTCACACAGCGATAGCGTGTGAGGAGACCGAAGGAGATAGTGAGTGTTTTCTAGCAGTGCAAAAGTGCCAGTACAATATAAACCTAGTATAAACCCTGCCAGTGCCCAGATCTACCCCACCTGTGCCCAGATCTACCCCACCTGCGTCCAAATCTACCCCACCTGTGCCCAGCCAGTGCCCACCTGTGCACCGCCAGTGCTCCATCTGTGCACCACCAGTGCCCGCCAGTGCCCATCTGTGCACCGCCAGTGCCAATCGGTGCCCATCTGTACCAATCGGTGCCCATCTGTGCCTCAGCAGTGCCCATCTGTGCCGCCTAAGCAGTGCCCATCTGTGCCGCCTCAGCAGTGCCCATCTGTGCCGCCTCAGCAGTGCCCATCTGTGCCCATCTGCTGCCTTATCAGTGCACATCCGTGCAATAAATCAGTGCACATCTGTGCCGACCTATCAGTGCCCATCTGCCGACTCAGCAGTGCCCATCTGTGCCGACTCAGCAGTGCCCATCTGTGCCGACTCAGCAGTGCCCATCTGCTGCCTCAGCAGTGCCCATCTGCCGCCTCAGCAGTGCCCATCTGCCGCCTCATCAGTGCACATCCAGGCAATAAATCAGTGCACATCTGTGCCGACCCATCAGTGCCCATCTGCCGCCTCAGCAGTGCCTATCTGTGCCGCCTCAGCAGTGCCCATCTGCCGCCTCAGCAGTGCCCATCTGCCGCCTCATCAGTGCACATCCGTGCAATAAATCTGCACATCTGTGCAATAAATCAGTGCACATCTGTGCCGACCCATCAGTGCCCATTTGTGCCACCTCAAAAGTGCCCATCTGTGCCACCTCAAAAGCGCCCATCTGTGCCACCTCATCAGTGCCCATCAGTGCTACCATGGCTAAACGTGTCTTTTCCGCTGAGGAGGCGTACCAAATTATTTCCGCGGCCGACGAGAGCAACGGGGAGCTCTCCTCTTCAGATTCCTTTTCGGATTCGGATTCGGATTCTGAAGCCGACGTAAATTATGAGCCAGTCCTCAGCAGTGAAACACTGACTGATGAATCCGAGGAGGAAGATATCCGGCCCATCAAGCGAAGGCGTTCTAGTGAGGCAGTGCCGTCCACCAGCACCGCAGTGCCGTCCACCAGCACCGCAGTGCCGTCCACCAGCACCGCAATGCCGTCCACCAGCACCGCAGTGCCCCAGCAAGAAAGGCCAAGTACCAGTGTGGTGTCATCTCAGCCCCAAAGGGTTAGGAGCCATGCTGGCCTTCCCTACGCCCTTCAGAACCCCTTGTGGCTTCCTCCTAATTCAGGAGAGGCCGGGGAGCTCTCCTCTTCAGATTCCTTTTCGGATTCGGATTCTGAAGCCGACGTAAATTATGAGCCAGTCCTCAGCAGTGAAACACTGACTGATGAATCCGAGGAGGAAGATATCCGGCCCATCAAGCGAAGGCGTTCTAGTGAGGCAGTGCCGTCCACCAGCACCGCAGTGCCGTCCACCAGCACCGCAGTGCCGTCCACCAGCACCACAGTGCCCCAGCAAGAAAGGCCAAGTACCAGTGTGGTGTCATCTCAGCCCCAAAGGGTTAGGAGCCATGCTGGCCTTCCCTATGCCCTTCAGAACCCCTTGTGGCTTCCTCCTAATTCAGGAGAGGCCAATGTTCCCCCTTTCACCGCCCAGCCAGGAGTCCAGGTGGACATGGAGAATTTTAGCCCTATAGATTTTTTTAATTTAATTTTTACGGAGGACATGTTGGCGTCAATTGTGGCCCAGTGCAACCTGTATGCACAACAATTTATTTTTCAAAATCCGACCTCCTATTATGCCCATCCCTACGAATGGAGAGACCTAACGGTGGAGGAGTTCAAGCTTTTTTTAGGCCTCACATTTAATATGGGACTCAACAAAAAAAATCAATTACGTACCTACTGGTCAACCCACCCCCTCCACCACTCACCGCTCTTCTCCGCGGTAATGCCCAGAACCAGATATCAGATGATCCTGAGGTTCTTACATTTCAGTGACAATTCCCAGTGCCTTCCACGAAATGATCCAAATTATGACCGCCTTTACAAAATTCGACCAATACTAAATTATTTTTCAGAAATATTCCCCAAATTGTTTACCCCGGACCAACACATATGTGTGGATGAGTCCCTTATTAAATTTAGTGGCAGGCTTAGAATGAAGCAATTTATGCCCAGCAAAAGGGACCGCTATGGGGTGAAGGTCTACAAATTATGTGACCGAGCCACAGGGTACACATATTCCTTCAAGGTGTACGAAGGGAAGGACACCCAGCTACAGCCCCCTAATTGTCCGGACTACTTGGGATCCAGCGGAAAAATTGTTTGGGACCTCATATACCCCCTACTGGATAAAGGCTACCACCTCTATGTAGATAACTTCTACACATCTCTGCCCCTGTTCCACAACCTTCACCGGAAGAAGACGCCAGCATGTGGCACTGTAAAAAAGAATCGGAAGGGCTTTCCCCAAAGTCTGGTGAACAAGAAGCTGCAGAAAGGAGAAACCGCAAGTCTAAGAAACAAGGAGGTTCTGGCAGTGAAGTGGAGGGACAGAAGGGATGTATACATGTTATCTTCTATCCACAACGATACCTTCGTGGAAATCCCCAGAAGGAATGGCCCCGTAAAGAAACCCAAATGCATTTCCGAATATAATTTGTTCATGGGAGGAGTCGACTTCAACGACCAAATGATGGAACCATATCTGGTCACAAGACGGACATATCATTGGTACAAAAAAGTAGCAATTTATTTTTTTCAATTGGCCATTTATAATTCATATGTCATTTACCGCAACGCCACCCAAAACCCCAAACGTTTCTTTGGCTACCAGGAGGAAGTTTTCACAGCCCTTATTTTCCCAAACAGCCCACCAGAAAATATCAGATCAGACGTTGTTAGTCGACTCTCCGAGCGCCACTTTCCAGATAAAATCCCCCCCACACCAACAGGCAAAAGACGCCAAAAAAGATGTAAGGTGTGTACCAAAGCAGGAGTCAGAAGAGGCACATCTTATTATTGTGCACAATGTCCTTCCCAACCAGGCCTCTGTATAGGCGACTGTTTTTGGCGTTACCATACTTCAATAAATTTTTAGTGAAGTATGGTAAACATAATCCTCAGTTCCTGCCTTCATACACCTTCACACCCCTTATGCCACTGCCTGCTCTGTAACTGACCCTGGCTTGTTATTTGACCACTCTTATGCCTGCCGATTCTGTACATACCGCTGCCTGATCTGGAACTGACCCTGGACTGTTATTCGACCATGCTTCTGCCTAACGATTCTGTACATACCTCTGCCTGATCTGAAACTGACCCTGGACTGTTATTCGACCATGCTTCTGTCTAACGCTTCTGTACATATCTCTGCCTGATCTGGAACTGACCTTGGACTGTTTGACCACAATATTTGCCTGCCTCTTGGACTGATCTTGTATTCTGCAACTGGACTAGTGGGATTCAACACGGGGTCTCACATATGTGAGGGGCTCCAGTATCGTTTTTCTGGAAGAAGAAAACAATTTTCTTTGTTTTCTTATTCCTAGATTAGGGTCTGGAGACTCGGAGGCTTCAAAGAGATTTGGGAGGGAGAAGCCTCTACCCCTATCCCCATTCTGTCCTGAACGAGGCTCTACTTCTGTCTGCTGCCTGTAGGACTTACTGCCATCATGCCGCACTGACCACACCACAAGGACCTGCCTACTACCAGGACCAATATTTTTGGCACTGCTGACATCTCTGCACTGACCCTGGACTGTAATATGGACAGTATCCCTGCCTGCTGCCTAAAAAACTGTGTTCGCTGTTGCTGACCAAGTCCCTGCCTGCTGCCTGGACCAGTGATATCCTCCTGTGGACAACTGCGCTTCTAAAACCACAGGTAATCTTTTCTTTACCCTTTGCTTAGCATAATGTATTTGGGGGTGTAATTCTTGGTATGTGCAGGCTACGTGTCCCTGGAACGCCGATGGTGTTTCTTGCATGTTGCGCCTCTGTATGTGGTCAGGCTGTGTAAACGTCTCACACATGTGGTATTGCCATACTCAGGAGGAGTAGTAGAATGTATTTTGGGGTGTTATTTTTGCTATGTAAATGCTATGCGTTGGAAATATCTTATAAACGGACAACTTTGTGTAAAAAAAAATGCGTTTTCATTTTTTTCCACATTTTCCGAAAACTTCTGGAAAAAAATGAACCATTGAAAAGACTCATTATGCCTCATAGATTATACGTTGGGGTGTTAGCTTTCCAAAATGGGGTCATTTTCTGGACGTTTCCATTGCCCTGGTGTTCCAGGGCCTTCAAAACTGTAATAGGTGGTTGAGAAATGAAATGTGTAATTTATGCTCCTAGAATGCCTGAAGGTGCTACTTCAAAATTAGGCCTCTGTATGTGGTCAGGCTGTGTAAAAGTCTCACACATGTGGTATCGTTATACTCAGGAGGAGTAGTAGAACGTATTTTGGGGTGTTATTTTTGCTATGTAAATGCTATGCGTTGGAAATATCTTATAAACCGACAACTTTGTGTAAAAAAAAATGCGTTTTCATTTTTTTCCACATTTTCCGAAAACTTCTGGAAAAAAATGAACCATTGAAAAGACTCATTATGCCTCATAGATTATACGTTGGGGTGTTAGCTTTCCAAAATGGGGTCATTTTCTGGACGTTTCCATTGCCCTGGTGTTCCAGGGCCTTCAAAACTGTAATAGGTGGTTGAGAAATGAAATGTGTAATTTATGCTCCTAGAATGCCTGAAGGTGCTACTTCAAAATTAGGCCTCTGTATGTGGTCAGGCTGTGTAAAAGTCTCACACATGTGGTATCGTTATACTCAGGAGGAGTAGTAGAATGTATTTTGGGGTGTTATTTTTGCTATGTAAATGCTATGCGTTGGAAATATATTATAAACGGACAACTTTGTGTAAAAAAAAATGCGTTTTCATTTTTTTCCACATTTTCCGAAAACTTCTGGAAAAAAATGAACCATTGAAAAGACTCATTATGCCTCATAGATTATACGTTGGGGTGTTAGCTTTCCAAAATGGGGTCATTTTCTGGACGTTTCCATTGCCCTGGTGTTCCAGGGCCTTCAAAACTGTAATAGGTGGTTGAGAAATGAAATGTGTAATTTATGCTCCTAGAATGCCTGAAGGTGCTACTTCAAAATTAGGCCTCTGTATGTGGTCAGGCTGTGTAAAAGTCTCACACATGTGGTATCGTTATACTCAGGAGGAGTAGTAGAATGTATTTTGGGGTGTTATTTTTGCTATGTAAATGCTATGCGTTGGAAATATCTTATAAACGGACAACTTTGTGTAAAAAAAAATGCGTTTTCATTTTTTTCCACATTTTCCGAAAACTTCTGGAAAAAAATTAACCATTGAAAAGACTCATTATGCCTCATAGATTATACGTTGGGGTGTTAGCTTTCCAAAATGGGGTCATTTTCTGGACGTTTCCATTGCCCTGGTGTTCCAGGGCCTTCAAAACTGTAATAGGTGGTTGAGAAATGAAATGTGTAATTTATGCTCCTAGAATGCCTGAAGGTGCTACTTCAAAATTAGGCTGTGCGAAAGTCTCACACATGTGGTATCGTTATACTCAGGAGGAGTAGGAGAATGTATTTTAGGGTGTTATTTGTGGTATGCACATTCCGTGTGGGAGAAAAAAGCTATTACAATGAAAATTTTGTGGAAAAAAAAATCGCAATTTTGCAAAGAATTGTGGGAAAAAATGACAACTTAAAATAACTAACCATGCCTCTTACTAAATACATTGGAATGTCTACTTTCCAAAAAGGGGTCATTTGGGGGGCATTTGTACTTTCCTGGCTTGTTAGGGTCTCAAGAATGGAGATAGGCCTTAGTACATCAGATGTGATCTTTTTTTGCAAATCTTTATGATTTGCACCATAGCTTGTAGACTCTATAAATTTCACACAGATCATATAATATGCAAAAATATGGGTTATTTTTACCAAAGATGTGTAGTAGTATAAATTGTGGCCAAAATTTATGAAGAAAAATTGCTAATTTGCTAAATTTTGTCACAGAAACGAAGAAAAATTCATTTTTTTTTCAAAATTTTCGGTCTTTTTTCATTTATAGCGCAGAAAATAAAAAACCGAGAGGTGATCAAATACCACCAAAAGAAAGCTCTATTGGTATGAAGAAAAGGACAAAAAAATCATTTGGTTACAGTGTTGCATGACTGAGTAATTGTCATTCAAAATGTGAGAGCACTGAAAGCTGAAAATTGGTCTGGGACTGAGGGGGGTTTAAGTGCCCAGTAAGCAAGTGGTTAATAAATGATTTTTATGTGTTTTTTCACACCATATCACAAGTCTCTTTGCTGCGCTGTTTCTTGATTGTTTATTTTTTTTGGCTAAATTGCTATCACTTCAACTGCTGCCTTTTCAGTTGGTAGACTCGACCCCCTTCCGTGAGTTTGTGCAATGTGCAGTTCCTCAGTGGCAGGTCCCCAAATGCCACTTTTTCTCACGGAAGGCGATTCCGGCTCTCTACCGGCATGTGGAAGGCAATGTCCTTGCCTCGCTGGACAGGGCGGTCAGTGGTAAGGTGCATATTACCGCTGATTCATGGACCAGCAGGCATGGACAGGGACGTTACCTATCTTTCACGGCCCATTGGGTCACTCTTCTGGCAGCTGGGAAGGATGCAGGACAAGGTGCAGTAGTGTTGGAGGTTGTTCCGCCACCACGCCTCCAAAATGATACTACTGGTTGTGACACATCTCTCTCCTCCACCCCCTCCTCTTCTTCTTTCTCCATGGCCTCTTCCAGTGCTCTGTCCTCGGAACCAGTGGTGCTCCGTAGGCATTCAAGGGGCTACGCAAGTACGCAGGCAAAACTATGCCATGCCGTGCTTGCGCTGGTTTGTTTGGGGTACAGGAGCCACACTGGGGCAGATAATTTGTCAGCTCTGCAGGAGCAGGCCGAGAGGTGATTGACGCCACGCCAGCTTAAGCCAGGATTGGTGGTTTGCGACAATGGCACCAACCTCCTTTCCACCCTCTGACAGGGACAACTGACCCATGTGCCCTGTGTGGCTCACGTCCTTAACCTGGTGGTGCAACGGTTCTTGGGCAGGTATCCGGGCTTACAGGATGTCCTGAAGCAGGCCAGGAAAGTCTGTGTGCATTTCCGCAGATCATTTAATGCCTGTGCTCGGCTGGCTGAGCTCCAAAAGGAGTTGAACCTGCCCAAGAACCGCCTTATATGTGAAATGCCCACCAGGTGGAACTCAACGTTGGCCATGCTGCAGCGGCTTCACACGCAGCAGAGGGCCATCAATGAGTACCTGTGCGACTACGGCACCAGGACAGGGTCAGGGGAGCTTGGTTTTTTCTCACCACGCCAGTGGGGCATGATCAGGGATGCATGCACTGTCCTGTCACCGTTTGAGGAGGCCACAAGGATGGTGAGCAGTGACAATGCATGCATCAGTGACACTGTACCTCTTGTCCACCTGTTAGAGCATACGCTGCGTGGAATAATGGACAGGGCACTTGAGGCAGAACAGAGGCAGGAAGAGGACTTCCTTGCCTCTTAAGGCCCCCTTTATCCAGACAGTGTTCCTGCTGTCCCACCCATCACACAGGAAGAGGACGAGGAGGAGGATGATTGTGTCAGCATGAAGGTGGAGCCTGGCACTCAGCATCAGCAGTCTTGTAGGGATGATTTACAGTCCCAAGAAACCCGTGGACTTGTACGTGGCTAGGAGGAGGTAGCTGCGAATCATGTTGTCCTTAGTGACCCAGAGGACTTGAGGATGGATCACTGGCCAGAGCTTGCACAGTATGCAATTGAGCTACTGGCCTGTCCTGCACCCAGCGTTCTTTCGGAACGCACCATCAGTGCTGCTGGTGGCTTTGTAACCAATCACAGGGTGCACCTGTCCACCGACTCGGTTGATCGACTGACCTTCATAAAGATGAATCAGTCTTGGATCCCCACCAGCTACCAAGCACCTGAAGCTGATGTAACCGAATAATTTTTTTTTAAAATATCACATCCCTTCAAGACTGCCTATGCTGATGCTGAGTGACTGTCCTGTTATGTTGACTATCTATCCTCTTCTTCCTCTGATGATATCTTGGAAGAACATTTTTGGTTCTGGGTGATGCCACCAGCCCAATTTTTCAGCCCCTGTTCAACAGGGGCGCATAATTACAATTTTTGATGCAATGCTTTGCAGCAGGGCTCATTCCTGCACTACAAATAGAGTATATGGGAGAGGTTGCAGTGTCGTGGCACCAGCTTCTAAGGCCCAATTTTTCAGCCCCTGTTTAACAGGGGCATGTAATTCCAATTTTTGATGCAAAGCTTTGCAGCAGGGCTCATTCCTGCACTCCAACTAGAGAATATGATAGAGGTTGCAGTGTATAGGCCCCATTTTTCAGCCCCTGTTTAACAGGGGCATGTAATACAATTTCTGATGCAATGCTTTGCAGCAGGGCTCATTCCTGCACTCCAACTAGAGTATCTGGGAGAGGTTGCAGTGTCGTGGCACCAACACCAGTGCCTAAGGCCCAATTTTCCAGCCCCTGTTTAACAGGGGCGTGTAATTACAATTTCTGATGCAATGCTTTGCAGCAGGGCTCATTCTTGCACTCCAACTAGAGAATATGGTAGAGGTTGCAGCGTATAGGCCCAATTTTTCAGCCCCTGTTAAACAGGGGCATGTAATACAATTTTTGATGCAATGCTTTGCAGCAGGGCTCATTCCTGCACTCCAACTAGAGTATCTGGGAGAGGTTGCAGTGTTGTGGCACCAGCAAGCAGTACCTAAGGCCCAATTTTTCAGCCCCTGTTTAACAGGGGCATGTAATTACAATTCTTGATATAATATTTCACAGCAGGGCCCGTTCCTGCGCCCGCCGAGAGTAACTGTGAGGACTTACAGTGTTGTGGCACCAGCACCACCACAACCACCAAAGGCCCTATTTTTCTACCACTGTTCAACAATGGCATGTAATTAAAATTCTTGATATAATTGTTCACAGCAGGGCACTCCAGCGTCTACCAAGAGTCACTTTGAGGGCTTACAGTATTGTGGCAACACCAACACCTTAGGCGCAAATTTCTGCAGAGCATATAGGGCAGGCCCCTACTTTCAAACATCCAACTTACAAACGTCTCCTACTTGCAAACAGAAGGAGACAACAGGAAGGGAGATGAAAAAAGACGGATGGCAAAACTAATTATACAGGGGTGATAACCCTTCCCTATGTTTTCCAAAAAGCTTAAAAATAGATTTTTTGACTGGAGCTACACTTAAAAAATGTACCAGTTCAAATTACTAACAGATTCTACTTAACACAACAAACCTACACAGTCCCTGTCTTGTTTGCACTGCCTGTATACTCCTGTTCTGAGTATATAGGGGCTGGGGGCCCCACGCCTTTCCTTTTTTTAATATGGGGTTCCCCTTAATATCCGTACAAGACCCAAAGGGGCTGGTAATGGGCAGAGGGGCTACCTATGCCATTTTTCTCAATGATTTTCATCCATATTGCCGGAACCAGATATTACATTAAAACCGCAAGCAGTTTTAAATGACTTTTTTTCTGTTAAATGTCATTTTGTGCAGGGACTGTTCTAAACACGTGCCACTTCACAGGCATACTATAGATACCCCTCGGGCATGATATTTAAAGGAATATTTCACTTTTTTTTTCACTTTAATCGCCATTAAAATCAGTGCTCCTGAAAAAACGACCGTTTTTAAAAACATTTTAGGCATTGACCCATGTCCCCTGAGGCAGAAGCCAGGTCCCCAAACCCTTTTTAGGCCAATATCTTGCATGTTAGCCATTAAAATTAGCACTTTTTATTTCGAACGTTCGAGTCCCATAGACTTCAATGGGGTTCTAAGGTTTGCACAAATTTTCGGTCCGTTTGAAAGTTCTGGTGCGAACCGAACCGGGGGGGTGTTCGGCTCATCCCTATCTGGGGTGTGGCAGGGGTTTTGTCTAATGGCCACATATGTTTCCTAATAGGTGCCCATTGTTCCCATCTCAAACAATTGGGAGGTAAGCGTTATATTTAACTCTTATGATGCTATCATTAGTAAATATTGTAGATAATAAGGAAGGTATATTATATTTACTTGTTTTAACCTTTTCTTTTTACATTTCTTCAGTTGCTTCCTGATTTCTGGCCTAGGCCAAAATGATGTCATATATCCCAGGGGTCTTCATGGACAATTTTTTTTTTCATGTGGAGGTAAGGAGGGACTTTCTCAGCTAAGCACACCCCCTGTCCGCAAGGGCAGATGGAATTTAGAATGTAAATGTTGTATTAATCATCTTCCTTTACTCAAGATGATCAAGGCTAGAAATGCTAGGAGTTGTTTTTTTAAAGTGATTTCTCAACAATGTAAATGTGAAGACATGGATGGATGGGTGAGTTTGCTTTGAATATTAAAAATAAATTTAATTGCATTTTCAATTTGTGGTGCTCAGATCCAGTTAGGTTCTGCTTGAAGTTTTGTTTCAAATCTTTCTTTATTATTTCTTTATAATTATAAAACATACAAAACATCCATCAACTACTACATATTTAAAAAAAAAAGAAAAGAAAAAAAAAAAAAAAAATATATATATATATATATATATATATATAAATCAGCCCTCATCCCTCCCACCTGCCCCATCGCTCCTCACTTACAAATATTCCTTAAGGTTCCCTGAGGTGCAAAACCCCTCCCACTTTTTCCAATGCTTTGAAATCGGATTCTCCACATATCCTTCTTCTCTTATTTGCTTCTCCATATAGTGTGTTTCACTCATTTCACATTTCCACTCTATTATTAATGGAGCATTTTCCTTTTTCCATTTTCGCGCTATTACAACTTTTGCAGCTGTAGTCATACAGTGCAAAAACTCTATCTCTTTCTGTGTTAATGATTTAGGTGTGAGAGAGAATAGTACTATCATTATATCTATCTTTATCCTAATACCTGTCACTCGCTGATATATTTCTGTTATCTTACCCCAAAAATCTCTTAACTTGTAACAGCTATACCATATGTGTTCTAAAGTACTCTTTTCTATTTTGCATCTCCAACAGGTTTCAGGGTTCCTTTTATTTATTCTATTCATTACTACTGGGCTTCTATACCATCTTATTGCAACTTTATAGTTTTTTTCTTGGTCCTTGATTGCTACCGATAGTTTATGTATTCTTCCATATATCCCTTCCCATTCCTTCTCTGTCAATACATTCCCTATTTCCTCCTCCCATTTTTTCACTGCTGCTATTTTTTTAATATCACCATAAGGGAGTAATAGATTGTATATCTTAGAAAGTTTTTTATTCGCTTTATCCTTATTTAATGCTATTTGCTCGAATACAGTTAATTGTCTATTAATACTTATCATTAATGGATCTATATATGCTTTCAAGTGAGAGTATTGCAGCCATTTATTATTATATTCATGTCCCATTTCCTGAAACGTTGGCATTCTCCCATCTATCAGGATTTGTATTATTCGCTCATGCTCCTCCATATTCCATTTAAGAAATGTTTTGCTTTTTAGTGCTGGTCTAAATTCGGGGTTGGCAAATAATGGGGTCATAGGGCCACTCATTGAGGAGAGATTTCCTTTTTTTATTATATCATCCCAAATTTTTAATGTTGTTTTTACAAAAATGGGTAACTCCTTTTCTTCTGGTCTTAAATTAGATTTTATCCATGGTTGATGTTTTATTCTAGCCCCTATTATATCTTCTTCTAACTTTACCCATTGTTTATTTTTTGCATTATGCTGCCAATCTATAATTCTCATTATTGACGCTGCTTGGAGGTATTTGGAGAAGTCAGGCATTGCTTGAAGTTTTAAGCTCCTTCAGGACATAAACTGATGTAAAGAGGACAGACTGATGTAAATTGCTGGTGCTTTATAAATGCTTTGATAAATAAACCAATAACTGTATATCTCTGGTCTGTACCTTTTTTGACATTTCTTCCATTGTCCCTTTTTTGGTCAGGGGTATAGAACTCTATAAATGGACTTTATAATGTAGATATCTACCTAAAATGTCGTATTACACCTGCCTCAAATTTCATTTTTTTCAAACAGTAGTATAAAGAAAAAGTACTGCTGAATAAATAAATGATGTAATTTAACATTTGTGCATAAATTATTCACGAGGCATGATGAAGATGCACACCTTGTGCTAAAAGGATTCCTAAATTCTGCCATAAAGGGCTCAAATCATATATGGGCAGGCTGAATGTACCAAGTTGATCGATCAACTTGGGTACAACCAACCTACCAGATTTTACTAGCAATTATTGCTATTGTCTGGGATAGCTGGCTGCAGGAAAGAAATTCGCTGTGTATGACTTGCATAACGCATGAAGCTTGGATGCAACTGTGTACATACATTAGTTAGGCAGGCTGAAAAGACAATGGAGGGAACTGAATAAAGCATCTAGAACTATTTTCTGGTGGAATGTAATTCAGGCATTTATTTGCACCAGTTTCAGTAATATTACCTTCTGAAGACGCCCAGTGGGAGGGGCGAAACACGTCAAGCAGGGACCTGATACATAAGGTTTAGTGACAGCTGGCAGCACGCTAAGGCTGCGTTTTTTTGCCTGTATGCCTTTCTTTGATGAATCTTTGTGATTTTAACAATACATTTTTAGCAATATTATGCTATGTGCATCTCTCCCTTCATTGGCACATTATACATCCATTATACTGCAATGGAGATCTAGCCACAGATGTGGATCAAAGATCTTGAAATCGTTTAATGCCTGTTGTTGGAAGGAGACATCCTAGCCACTGATGTAGGATAAAGACCTTGCATTATAAAGCTTACTGTTGGTGAGTGGGGACCCAGGAGGGGAGCACAGAGTGGCACCTATAAGCGGAAGTGTACACGTTTATTTGCACCGAAGGACTATTTTGATTGCACTTTATGTGTTTGCACAGCACTTTTATTTGCACCGAAGGACTATTTTGATCGCACTTTATGTGTTTGCACAGCACTTTATTATTGTCATTTATGTATTTGCAAATTTTTGAGCAGCACTGAGTATAATTTTTGTATCATTAGGGTTTTTTTTTACCTTACACCTCAGCAGCAACTCATTGTTTATTGATTTTATTTGGTTATTCATTATTTATTGCACATACCATTGCGCGGGCACTTACAATTGTTTTCTACATTATTACCGACACATGCACCAAATTCTAATGTCACGTTAAGAACCTGTTGCTACATTTACCCATATTTGAGAAATGATGCGAGTCATATGGTAGGTGGACCTGATGGGGAACTAGTCTCTCCCCATCAGCCTCCTTCCACCACACTACAAAATTCTTTGGCTATGCGCCTATACATGTTCAGGGGCAGTGTTCAGGAACAGAGAGCACCAAGGGAGCGTCCAGCAGAGACATTGCAAGGTGAGAAAAAGACCAGGGGCTTCAGCCCGAAGTCCAAGCCTGGCGGTGGGTTTAGGCTCACTTGCTGGTTGCTGTCTGGCTCACCAGTGTTTATCCATGCTGACCACTAAACTGACCCCCCTGACACATACTTTGACCCCCCGTGACAGATGACCTCTTGACACTCCTGCAGATCAGCCTTTCCTGTGTAGTGTAGCCCATCTCATTCATGACCACTTCGAGACAGCAGGCTGCACGCACCAGGAAAAGAGGACCAGGATAGGAGAGCCACTCCACTGCCTGCCCATTTACACAGAGCGAGCGGAGATCTCCCAGTGCTCAGCGCAGCCACAGTCATTCCTGCCTCCTTCTGGACCCAGCAGCGCCTATGATGGACGTCACACATCCCGCGGTCTCGGCCCTGGACCAGTGGGACCTCCATCATAGGAGCCGGGACTTTTTTGTATGTCACTCCGCCATGCTGGATAAGCTGGAGATTGTTCCCTGTTGCCTAGCCTGTGTAAACAGATTGGATCTAATAATGCATTTAGGAATATCAAGACTCAAGGGTTTTTGGGGTCATACTCAGGGCACCAGCCCCCCCCTCCCGACACCACTGGTGTCCAGTATGGATCTCCTGCAGCTCTCCATTCTGACACCTGCCATGGACATCCTGGGCACTCAGGAGGGGCAGGTAAGGCCAGGACATCTGGCAGGGGGTGTCAGCATCACCTTTACACATATGTACAAGTGATTGAGTGGTTGTTGTTCAAAGCACTTCAACTACAAATCTGATGTAAAAAGGTAAGGTTTCGATGCTGCTGCCGGCATAAGGCAGCAAAAGCATTAAAGCAACTGTGAGCCCTCCTATGTTATTTAGGCTTCATGCACAAGAGAGTGTGCAGCATGGATGGAGCCTAAATAGTAGTTAAAAGGGACCCATAGGTACAGCATACAGCCTCCGATTGCAATGAATGGCTGTATGCAGCTATACAAGAGTACGCAGCCATTTGTGTAAATTTGCACATGTGAACGGGCGAACAACCTGGGGTGCAAACTGTCTAGATCCAGTGTTATATGCACAGGTGCATTAGTGGGTTTACACAAGCACCGCCGTAAACCCTCATTTAGCAGCATACCACCATTGATTGCAATGGGAGGCTTTAGGCCTCATACACCCCATTTTAAACACCAATCCTAAAGGCATCTTTATCTTTTCTTGCCTGGAAACTCCCCTCAACGTTAAGCTATGTGTCCATGCACATATAGGCATTTACAGGCATTTTGAGGCAGAAAAATCCCCACTGCTGGCGTGTTCAGGAGCAGCAGTTTGGCAGAAAAAAAATCATGACATGTCTAAATGTACTTAAGAGTTAGGCACATTGAGAGCTTCATTCATTTTAATGGCCAAAATAAATTAATTCAATTAATGCCCAAACGTTTGGCGTGCTTAAATGTGCTTCTAGAAATGCGGCTTTAGGGTTGTTTTGACGCTGCCTTTCTCTTGCCAGGAGAAAGGGGGTTTCCTTTGTGATGTAAGAGCACTAAACCTTACTGTATGCAGATGTGTTTTTATGTGATGAGTGATTTGTGGTCCCAGGGGATGCTCACCAGCAACTGTGGAGTCTTTCTGGACCTCAAGAGGAATGTTTAAAATTTCAAAAAGAATGGGAGCACCACATTAGCTTATACAGATGTTTTTAAAAGATTTTTATTTTGTAACAGGAGAAAGATGTTTGGAAGAGCTGGGCAGAGTGCATGAGGCCTTACATCAACACTGTGGCTCCCTTGTGACACTAGTATATTAACTTATCTAGTTTCTGCAATTGAAAAATTGGCCATAGATTAAATTCATCCAGTTCAGTAGGGACTGTTTGAATTTTGATCCATCCATGGCTGTTACAGTTCTTGAGAAGTTGATCTAATGAATGACTTCTCATGAACACGTTTGTTGTTCAACCAGTGTATTCTGACAGCAGCGTCGTCCCCCTGTCAGAATACAATAACACAGTGCGGAGGATTCCTCTATCCATCTTGCTCGTGTGGATGGAGGAATCCGTTCAGGTTTTTTTTTGTTGGCCAAATATGGCTAGTTTTAAATTAGCTGTTTATACTCCATACATGCTGTACTCCCTCTGCTGGCCATATGCATAAAGCCTTAAAGAGGAAGTAAACCCTGATGGGTTTACTTTCTCTTCGATTCCCTGCAAAGGTAAAGCATTATGGACTACTATGCATCGCATAGTAGTCCATTATGTGTCACTTACCTGACACAGGAGCCAGCAAAGTCACTGCTGTCCCCTTGTGTATGGAGCCTCCATCTTCTTGGTGGGTCTTGCTGCTCCCGCGCTGTCATTCAACGGAGCCGCGATGACATCATTCCCAAACATGCGCACGGGAGCTGCCGCTCGCGGCATATCGCTGTTAACAGCGGGGCGCTCAGTGCGCCGCTGTCTACGGTGCATGCGCCATAGACGGCAATAACGGTCTTGGCAAATATCTCCTAAACCTATACGGTTAATATTTCTTGGACCTACAGGTAAGCCTTAATTTAGGCTTACCGGTAGGTCAAAGTGGTTTTTAAGGGTTTACAACCACTTTAAAGTGATTCTAAAGGCTCAAGTTTTTTTTTTTTTTTTTTACTTTATTGCACCCTTAACAAAAACTGGAAAAAAAAAAAAATCAGTAAGAAAATGATCATTAAAAGGAGAAAAGGAAGACATAGGGCTGGCTAAATAATTGCCCCTGACCACCAATGCAGAAGGAGGAATAGGGGAGTTTTAACAGCACTAGCACAGTGGGGAGGATTATCAACCATGCCAATGCCTACCAATGCAGGGAGGGAGTTAAATAGCACTGCCATTACAAAGGATGGGGAGGGAGTTAACAGCACCAACACTGTGGGGGTTAGTATTGTGACCACTGACATCAATGCTGGAGGTTAGTATTGAATCCACAAAATGTGTTTAGGCAATGAGGTTTTCTATATCCTGTTCATTTTCAATGGGCTGCCTAACTCAAATGCATTGCCTACTGGCCAATCCTCTAGAGTCTAGTAGGTGGCAGTATAACCTACAGTTCATGAATATGAAATGCTGTATCCCTCACTAAACAATGTTGTTTTTATATAACCCAAACTCTGACCCACCCAAAACAGGTGTTAATTTTTTTTGTTAGAGGTAAAAGGTATCGGAAATCCCTAGTGAAACAGACCTCACAGGGAAGACCCCTGGAAATAACAGTTAACAAGTAAAGCCAAAAGTATATAATTGCATTTGAACAAATATAGCAAGTGATCCAAAATACCCCTTGCTTCAGAGAAAAAAAAAAAAAGACACAGAAAGATTAAAGAACATTATAGTAGGATATGACAAGGGATACTAGAGGGATCCGGTATAAGGTAGCTGTTAAATATAGACAGTATCACAGTAATGATGTAGGAGAAAACGTATGCAGATTTTTAGGGTTTAGAACAGGGGTAGGCAACCAGTAGCCCTCCAGCTGTTATGGAACTACATTTCACATGCGGCATTGCAGGGTTGGCAGTTACAGTGACAGAGGCATGATGGGAGTTGTAGTTCTGCAACAGCTGGAGGGGCCCAGGTTGCCTACCCCTAGTTTAGAAGGTATATGAAGCCCCCACAAGAAGAGGAGCTTGAAATGTTGAGGAGACATTCAAGAAAGGGAGTCACTGGAAGTCGTTTGCAGAAGCTGAGGTGTCCAACTAAGGCACCCAGACCTCCTAGAATTTGGCTGGGTAGCCCCTATGCTTTATAGGCTTCCTGATAAAAAAAAAAAAAGGGGAGATTTAAAACTAATTAGGCATTTCCAAAACGGCATTTTTTTTCCAGAACATAGTAACGACTTCCTGGCATTATGCAGCAGGAGTAACACAAAAAAAAATTCTACTCCCATTGGAAGCAAAGTTGTCAGTAAACTCCAAGAGGCAGGGCCGGTGCTACCACTAGGCGGACTAGGCAGCCGCCTAGGGCGCACTCCCGCCTAGGGAGCTGCCATGATCGCTGGTTTCCCTATTCTCTGCTGGAAGGAGGGGGCACGGGAGCTTGTCAGTGCCTCATTTTCCACAGCCCGAGGTGCGGGAGGAAGGTGTCTTTCTCCTCTCCTCTCTCCAGGGTCAGGGAGCGCCAGTACACCATCTTCCTCTGGGAGAGGGGGCAGGGTCTAGCAGATATATGTCCTGGCGCAGGGGAAGGGGACAGACATGGCACACGTCTTGGTGCAGAAGGATGGAGGCATGCCGTGCCCGTTAGCTTCACCCCCTCTCTGCATCTGTCAGCACCCGAACTGTACCCCAAGAACCAAGCCGGGGATGGCTCCGATGTGAACGGCATGAGGAGCCAGAAGAGCAGTGAGCTGAACCCGCAGGTGACTGACACTGAAGAGAGACAGACACCCGGAGACTGGGAGGCAGAGGAGATACCGAGGAGGCAGGGCTGTCTTAACGCACCGCAAGGGCCCGAGGTGCATGGGGAGCCCCTGAATTTTTGCCCCCGCAGACTGTGAACATGGGGGAGCTGCCTGTCAGTAATAATGTAAGCTCCCCTGGGCGCTGGCAAATACAAACTGCACGTGCACAGTTTAACAGCCAGCCATTCTTCATCAGCTGAGCTTGGAATGGGGCATGCTTTAGTGCCGTCTGACACTCTGGGGCGGACCCTGTGTTTAAACATCTCGGGAGCCTGGTATTTTCCCACTGCCCCATGCAGCTCAAAGTGCAGTGCACTCAGAGAGGGGTCCACTCCCCCCACTGCCTGCAAAGAACATACCGGCCAGGCTGAGCGGATATCTCTCCCCTTCACTGAGAAGCATGAGAGCAGTCACATCACCTGGAGCTACACACAGGAGACGCAGATGACTTTGATCTTCAAATGGTCACGGTAAGCCTGACACATTACTCCTGGATACTATGCCCTTTCCAGGTCACAGAGCTCTGTAACACCCCCTGTACTGTGCCATCCTGTACTGTGCCCCCCTGTACTGTCCCCTATGTACTGTGCCCCCTGTATCCTGTACTGTGCCCCTAGTACCGTGACCTCCTGTATTCTGTACTGTTCCCCTTGTACTGTGCCCCCAGTACCGTGACCTCCTGTATCCTGTACTTTTCCCCCAGTACTGTGACCTCCTGTTCTGTCCTCTATGCACTGTGCCCCTTGTATCCTGTACTGTGCCCTACTGTACTGTCCCCTATGTACTGTGCACCCTGTACTGTGCCTCCCATTTTGTGCTCCTGTACTGTGTCCACCTGTACCCATGCTCCATGTTTTGTTCCCCCCTGCCTCATGTACCATGCCCCCCTGCACTGTTTCCTCCTTTTTGCCCCATACTGTTCCCTCCTGCTTGCCCTGTACTGTGTAAAGAAATACCTACATACAGGCCACTAATAGGCTGTGAGAAATATTTATGACAGGGGAGCAGTGTGTACATGGGAGGGGGATGGCATAAAAAAGGGTGGGAGCAGCTCCCCATTATCTGTACACCATCCATCCCCATTCTACTGCACCAAGTATAGTGTCAACACGGACTGTGGCTATGTACAAGGACAGCAGGAGCCTTCCCCACTCTACCCTTATGAATGTCTAGTCTATATAACACCAACATCTTCTACTGCACAGTACAAGGACATTTGTCCTTCCAGCGACATTATCAATGCAGAGACGTTTTTTTTTTTTTGTGACACCACATATGCAGTTGCATTTCTACCCAAGACCCTGTTCACCTATACCAGTGATGGCGAACCTTGGCACCCCAGATGTTTTGGAACTACATTCCCCATGATGCTCATGCACACTGCAGTGTAGTAGAGCATCATGGGAAATGTAGTTCCAAAACATCTGGAGTGCCACGGTTCGCCATCACTGACCTATACTGTTGTGGCCTGTGTTTTAAAAATGTAAAAAACATTTTTTTTGGGGGGGGCTGGTCTTGCCTAGGGTGCAAATTACTCTAGCACCAGCCCTGCCAAGAGCTATATCATAGGGGACAAATCAAAGCTGATGTTGGTAAGGTCCATATAAAATGAAGTTACATGAGTCCAATATATGTATTTTCACAGCTCATAAAATATGAAAGGAATCTTCCCCCCCCCCCCTCAGGGTGACAGCAATGTAAAAATGCAGAAGAAAGGGGAAGGTTTTATTTGTTTTTCTGCCCACAAGGTGTGTAGTGGGCTTTATTAAGAAGTATAAAATAGTTTGTCTCTCACAGAAATCATTGGGACAAATGGTATGTCCCAGATGTCTATCCACTCCACCTCAAATGTGCCTACCTCTGCCACTGTTGTTGAAGTTTGGCAAGATGGGGTGCAGCTTTTAAAAAAAAAAATTGCTTATATATGGTGACTGTGAGTATAAATAGAAGAGAAGAGCGTAAAAAGGTCTCAAGCTATATAGGCTCTAAACAGACTGTTGGCCAAATTAGAGTTGTAGGTATCGGCAATCTAAATAATAATAAATCATCTAATCTTACATACTAATACTGCAATATGTGGGTTGGAATCTGAGCCATTTAGGGCAAACAGTTGGGGAACAAGATATTAAGATTATAAAAGGTTTTAAATCACAGCATGTCGAAACATTTTAGGAATTTCCATGATGAGGACCCCGGTGTATTGAAATTTTATGGAATTAATAGGGCATAGTACAACTCTTGGGAAAGCCCGGATGTGAAAATGCATCTGTCAGAACTTCCTGACATCACTACAATCATGTTTGAAGTAAAGGCTGGAAGAAGCAAGGGGAGTTGAAGCATGTCATATTGGTCCTGTCTGAACACAATTGTATTTGTCTTTTACTTGTTTTAACAAACAAGGTTTGATAGCATTTGCAAATTGTCTTGTTTCTTGGATTAAATTATATTACTGGGAGTAAAACCCATTGTTGAGAAACTACAAAATGACCTACCAGAATTGTGTAGTAAAGTGTGTATGACCTTTTTATCTATAAGGTGGCCTCTACTTCGGTGAGTGTCTTCAATGAGGGGGGAGCACATAGATGGAGGCGAATCACAGTCACAAAGTTCTGCGTCCTTACAATATACACACAGATGTAATAATTTCTACAGTTTCTATGGGTTATGGTCACTCTTGGAAGCACTAATTAAGTCATCTTTTTTCACTGTGGCTTTAAATAAGACACAGTATGGACAATTTCTATAGTATTTACCTTAAACATACTGAGCTTCATTCACAAATCGGAATCTGGAGAGCTGACGCCACTCCTGACCCAAAGAAGAAAAAAGAAAAAGGGATCCGCGACGGACCTCTGACAGTTCCATCATATGACAGTTCTTACATAACTAATAGGCTGCTCCCTTCGCGTCATCAACCCAGCATGTGCCTGGCCAGCGATGTCACCGGCAGGTGGCCCTGTCCCATAGCTATTGAACCCCATGGAGCCGGCGCCTAACGGTCCCTTGAGGGGATTAGAATGCCAGGAGGTGGGACTTAAGGTCATGTGACCACAATGATTGGTAAGCAGCGATTGGGAGCTTTCAGGGTGTGCGTTCTCAGCACAATGCTATTTGCACGCAAAAATACAGCCACTCGACGGCAAAGCCCGACTGCGCAGAGGGCGCATATTTGTGTATGGACATCACCAAGGAGTTAAGAACTGTCAGACGCTGGGAGCCTTCAGTGCAAGTGGACTTATTTTCTTTAGATCAGCGGTCGTCATGATTGCAGATGGATCTATACCAGGGGGACATTTCTTTTTTAAATAAAGGACTTGTCAAAAACTGCCCAATGCCTTTTTTTTTTTTTCAGTGAACGAGTAGGGGTACTATGTACCCCTACTCATTCACAAGGGGTGGCGGGATCTGGGGACCCTCTTGTTCAAGCGGGCTTCCAGATTGTGATAAGCCCCCTACAACCACCGGCAAGGGTTGCGAGGAAGAGGCCCTTGTCTACATCAACATGGAGACAAGGTGCTTTGGGGGGGGGAGGGGGCATGTGGCCTGGTATAGTTGGGGGGGGGGGGGGGTAGGGGCTCCTCGCTCATCCCCTCCCTTTCCTGACCTATGTATGGATTTTGGAGGGAACTCATGTCTTTTTATTGCCGGCATCCCAATGAGAACTTATCAGTTGTTAAGGATGCGGTGGCAGGGGCCCCTGCTCCTTAACCAGGTTGTTAAGGATACTGGCAGCTGTCAGTTCCTTAAATATTGCATGTCTGGACCACGACTTACTTACCGCATGCACATTTTAAATTTTTTTTTTCTTGTGAATTGACTCTCACTCCAGTTTATGCGGTAAATATGGCACAAAGCAGTAGTGAATTGAGATTTTTAGGATCACATGCGGTATTTGGGAAAACCCCTAAATACCGCATGCGATCTTGTTCTGCGAATGGAGCACACTATTGCTAAGGGCAAGATTTTGATTTATTTTTTCACTGTGAATGCACTATTATATTGAGTGTTCGCTATGGTTTTTTTTTTTTTATCATTGTTGATTGTAAAGTATTACTCTTATTTTTTAGATGATTTGTTTTGTGCACAGAGTACTGTGGATTATGCTGATAGAATTTTGACACACACATTTTTACAGTGATTACCACAGCTGTTATTTTAATTTAGACTTGATTTTGTTTGGAGGGGGGGGAGACCACTAGAAGGGCCCTTTTCTTGGGTCTGCAAAGAAAAAAAAAAAAAGTCCTAGAACCAAGTGTGCAGATGCCAGTCATAGTATACTGCCACTGCCAGAGAATTCCTGCATCAGGAAACATGCTTGTTTGGCAAGCAGGTGACCCAGGATATCATGGGGACTCCAACACAGGTCCAGAAACACACCTAGACTGCTCATCCACATCTATAATCAACCAGTTGGGAAAGACTGGTCTCTCAAACCACACTTAAAAGTAAGCTGAGGTGACAGGACTGGAATGAAAGGCTACATCCAAACTACCTTCCTTGCTGCAGAAAACACTGGTTTCTCCTTGAGGGTATAGGCATGCCAGCGCAGTAATGTCCCACAGTATCCAAATTTGGAGACTTGTCCAGGGAATTATCCAGCGATGTTGGAGGAACTGCAGAATGTAAATGAAGAGATAAAATGTTTGTATTGAGAACTTTCCTCAGAAGTGGAAAAGGGGGTCACTCCGAAAAAATTGCCCTTCAACACACACAATTTTATATATATATATATATATATATATAACAGATGAATCCCTGACAATGGGAAAAAGACACAACAGCAAAGAAGCTGTAGTACACTCTACTGCAGGTGCATACTCATTTGAGCTGCTTGCAAGGAAAGCACCCAGCACCTCTTAATGGTGGCACAAGATTCAGTTGAAGCTTGACGATGTTTGAACTAGCGGGGAGACCATGCTCTCACTAGGGCCCACATCGACAGTTTACCCCAAAGGTCATTTGAGTGTCCCACAATGTGGGCATCATGAAGCGTTACCAGGGAGAGCACTGGGGCAAGTGTCCTGGGGGAAATTATAGTATAGGCACAAGAGCGGAGGCCTTAGTCTGTGTGGTGACATAAGAGGGTAGAAGGTAAGGAGCTGGAGAGTGCCGTTTAGGCTTCAGTCTGTAATCCAGAATGAGCATTTAGGGACTAAGGGTTTAGCAGGCTTCTTACTACCAGCATTTTGGGTGACCAGTAAACCAGGCTTGGAACACCTAGATATGCCCACTCCAGAAATAGGGGAAGAAAACAAAAGGACTTTGTACTCCAAGATAAGGAATTTATAGGGCTTAAGACCCAATCAAAATACTAATGAAAACAGCTTGACTCACATCTGAAGCTTGCATAAGCTGAGGTCTGAATGTTCAACTAGTGCAGGGGGTCTCCAAACTTCCTAAACAAAGAGCCAGTTCATTGTCCAGTCAGTGGAAGTAAACAGTGCAGCTTTAGCATTAGGGAGAGGAATAGTGCCCCATCCTTGGTGTCAATAGGAAAAAATAGTGCCCAGTCAACAGGAACACATCAAAAAGAGGCAAGGTTTCCCAAAGGAATATCTCTGCCATTCTTACTTGGGATTGAGATCCCAAGGTGACATAGGGGGTTTGAAATAAGGGAATGATATGAACAAGCCCCTGTAGAAAAGTCCCAATAGGGATGAGGGAAGGGTTTGCGTGGTAAGAGTTTTGTGCAAGATGGATGGGTAAAACCTACTCTCCGAGAGAATCTAGTGCCAGATGCTGGTCAAGACCAGATTGAAGAAAGGCGAAAATATGAGTGATAAGATTTCTAGATTCTAGATTTTCTTCAGTCCTCAAACCAGGTAAAAGAAAGCCTTCCATGTGCAGTGGTAAATCTTGTAGAAGATGGATTTCCTTGCTCTAAGGTGTGAATAACCAAACCAGAGCTATCCCTATCCTTTAGGACTTAGGTTTCAACAGCCATGCAATTAAAGCCAGTGAGAGACAGGATTGAACAGCAGGCTTTGAGCCAGTATGTCTGGTTTGTTTGAAAGAAGCCAGGGTTTATCTGCCAGACGTCCAAGTATGTCTGTGTACAACTTTCTTCTGGGCCAATCTGTTGCCATGAGAATCACTGAACTCTTCTGCCTCTATCTTGTTGAGGGAGGATCGTCATTGGAGGAAAGCCATAAACCAGTTGGAAATTACTCCAAGGAATCACCAGAGCATCTCCTGCAAAGGAAAGAGGATCCTTGGTTTTGGCCATGAATTTGTTAAGCTTATTGTTAAACGTCTACATCTGGTTTTCCCTTCCTATGAAGGAGATTTTGAGAGATCCTTGGGTGCAGAGACCTCCCCCTAAGGCCTTGGGGGCTTAGAAAATCTGTTGATTGTCTGCTCCTGGAATGTGGATAACCATGGGGACTGGAATGTAAGTTTCTGCCTTTGAGAATATTAAGGCCCATACACACGATCAGACTTTTTGACAACAAACATGCAAATAAGCAGTTTTGGAGCAACACCCGTCCGTGTGTACACTCCATCGGACAAACTTTTTTGGTTTTCATCTGACTTTTGTTGGCTGTGCTAACGGACAAACTTTCTGGCAACAAAAGTCCGATGGAGCAAAGTCTGATCGTGTGTACAGAAAATTATAGGACTTTTGTACAAAGTACAAAACGGGCATGCTCAGAACCAATGCAAAAGATAAGACAACAATACAGTTGTTGACCAAAGGTGGCGGTAAAGAGCAGAAAACCCACATGATTTGGTGAAAGTTGGCTGAAAAAGTCAGATTGTGTGTATGCAATACAAGTTCAGGGCCGACGCCCTTTGTACAAAAATCCAAGGGAAAGTTTGTACAAAGTCCTATCATGTGTATGAGGCTTAAGATTCATTTCTTTCAAGGCTGAGAAGCTTCACTGCTGTGGCATTGTCTGACTGGGTGAGCTTATAGAAGGAATTTCCAATATTGTAGACAGGAGAGCCATTGTCTGGTGGCTCTTAGTTCCAAAAAGTTCATGGGTAGTTTTGACTCCTGTGGAGACCATGACCCCTGGACAGTTCTGGGAGTAGTAATCTCTACCCTGGCCTGCAAGTCTTGCATTTGTCACGTACCACATTCCAAATCCTGTGAAGGAACAACTTTGCCAGTTCCAAGACAGGATTGGAGAGCCTTGCTTGACTTGACAGCATTGTGCAATCCTTGGGTCTGCTTATTCCATGTTGGACTAAAAGGGTTGAGTGAAATTGGGCAAAGGGAACTGCTTTGAAGGAAGCAACCATAAGACCCAGAACCCTCAAAAGCAAACTGTTGGGATCTGTAAACTGATACTTTGATCTGAGGGTCAGGGAACTGGACCTTAGGGAGGCAATCTGCTTGTGAGGAAGAAAGATTCTGGCTTGGGCAGTATCCAAGATTAGACCCAGATACACCTGAGTGTGGGACCTGGAAGGCAGGCATTGGAAAGTTAACTATTTAGCCATAGGATTTGGAGTTTGAAGGTACTATGTCAGGGGTAGGCAACCTCGGCCCTCCAGCAATGGTAAAACGACAAGTCCCAGCATGCCTGTGCCTCTAGGAGTCATACCTGCAATAGTCAGGGTCTTGAAATGTCACATGGGGCTTGTAGCTTCAAAACAGCTGGAGAGCTGAGGTTGCCTACCCTTGTACCAGATGGTCCTTTGGACACTGGGGGGGGTTGAAGGTCCTGGTGGATAAGTCCTTTAGTAGGTCATCATCTAAATATCTTGTAAAAGGAAGGCCCTGGGGTCAAGCGGTACGTCACTATTGTCAGCCTCTTTTTCCATGCTAAGGGATATCTATCTTGATATATCCATCTATAATAGCCTGGGGTAATTTGTTTCCCTTACCTTGTAATAATTGGCTCACATTATGACTGCAATTCGTAATGTCACAGCTGACTAACTCACCTTGTCCCCCTATTCGCCAGAGGAACAAGCAACTTCTTGGCTCAGGTCACATGCCTTCCTAGCCATTTCTATGTTGCATCACAAACATTTGATGAAACAAAAACAGCTCATGATAAACTCTGTTAATTTTCTCCTGCACAAGCACTGAACTGAGACCCAGAGAATATGGGGCCTAGTTTCTTCACAGGAAAATGCAGTTCTCAGACTAGAGAGGTCATGGAGTGCCACAGTACATTTAAAACCGACAACAAGCGGGGTAACAAATGGCACAAAACTGCATGCTCAATGCACATCTTATGCAGGTGAAAAGCACAAGATACAGGTAGGAAAGTTTATAATACTTTTAACAAAGAGGTGGGTAGAGGTGTGTGACCCCGCTATGGGAAACTATGACACCATCTACACAAAGGTTTGTGCACAGATAGGCGATGTGAAAACAGGGTCCAACAGTCTCCACAATGTAAAGACTAAGGCCACCTTTGACCAAAAAAGCTTCCAATGGCTGTCGCCCCTCCCTAAAGACTTACCTGTTACTGCTCTCGATTCAGCGCTGTCCACATCTCTTCTTGCAGTCACAGGCTTTACTGAGAGCAGTGGGAGCCACTGGCCCCTACCACACAATCAAATCGTGTGGGGAGGGGTCAGGCAGGGCCAAGCCATGTGTCTATGGACACACACATCCAAGCTTGGGAGCGCACCCTTAGATGTGCTTGTATGGAGCACACTCAGGAGAAGAGCCGCCAAGAGCAATGCAGGGGACTCTGGAAGAGGTAAGGGTCCACTCTGTGTAATACCATTGTACAGAGCAGGTAAATATTAACCAGTTGACTTATTTAAAGTAAAGAAAAAACAAAACAAAAAAAAAAACAAACATTAAGGAGATGGGCCAAAAGGAGAAATATTCCCTTTTCTTTTCCTCTTCCAAGTGCAGTATGTGACTGGGAAACTGTTTCTATTGTTGTGACCTCTGCTGAGAGCATTAGGCTCTTTGACTACAGTATATCTGGTTTTATTATGAATGCTGGTGCTGGACCTGGCCCTCAACTCTTCTCCAAGGGGTGTAGGCCCACAAGTTAAACTTTTTCACTAACCATTAGTTGCTTTGGTGTTTGCACTACTGTTATTTGGTGCTTATTCTAAAATCTTCCCCTAGACCCTTTTCCCTAACCCCCCTCAATTATGCATCAAAGCGTTTACAACTTGAACCTACACATTTGTGAGATATTACCATTTGTTCTTTCCCTGGGACTCCTACTCCTTTATTGTTTATGTTTTGTGCGAGAGCACTGTTTATTACTTAATGACATTATCCTTGTGCAATTATCCAGATGCACACGTGTTTATGTTAGGTTTTAAAGAGAATACAGTTAGGCTCCGTTCACACAGGGGGCGACACGACTTGCCGTGCCGCGACCTGACAAGTCGCCCCCGTTCTGTACTACGGAACCGTTCTAAGAGGAGCGACTCGAGTCGCTCCAACTTAGAAAAAAGGTTCCTGTACTACTTTTGGGCGACCTCGGGCGACTTGCATTGACTTCTATACAGAAGTCATTTGCAAGTCGCCGCTGAGGTCGCGGCAGGTTGCGGCGCGGCAAGTCGTGTCGCCTCGCATCGCCCCCTGTGTGAACCGAGCCTTACACATAACTATTGAAACAGGAAAAAAAATAATAATGAAGGTTTACAATCACATTAAGGACTCTTTAGAGGTGAACATCTTCATCCAATCTGGCACCTCAACCTAGTAGAAACATCTGTGGGTTCATGGGGGGAAACATAGTACACAATGAAACATCCAGCATTGGCAAGTCAGAAGGCTCAAATGGGTAAGAAAGTACATCCAGCATGGCAAAATATGTATGATAGATATGGAGAGAAGCTCTTGCAAGACAGTGGCTACATGCTCAAACCATAAAGAAAAACCTTTAAGTGTATTTTCACTTTTGCAGCCAAACAGTTATAACCTATTATTTTTGTTGCTGCATGTTCCCTTTCACATAGCACATTCGATATAAAGAAAAAAAAAATTGATTAAGTTTTAGTTGTTTTAAAAATCCTACCTTTCCCCTTCTATATAATGTTAAGAAAGAGGCTGCAGAGTTGTGTTTATTATAATTAACACAGGACTGTGCTGGCAGATCTTGTTATCAGTTGCAAACTACTTGAAAGTATTCAGAACACCTTCAAGATCTAAGAATAAACCTCCAAAGAAACAACTAGAAATATATGAAAAAAATAAATAAAACATTTGTAGGGATCATGTGTGAATGGGAACAGTAGAGTTTTCTCAAATTTGACTGTAAAACTGGAAATGCCTTTAACAGAAAAGAAAAAAAAAAAAAAAACACACAAAATAGGAAATCAACACACTCTAAGTGTTGGTATAAATGATAGAGAAACCAGGATTCAAAGACAAGACCACTGTTCTGTTACACACTCACATTTTATCTTTATTAACGCCAACTGTTTTTTTTTTTATAGTTTTTATTTTTGTGATTTAAAACAATAGCACAAAAGAGGAATCCGATAAGCAAGTCTGAGAACCAAGGCCCATGGCCCTGCCACTATGCCATTAGGCTTCACAATCCCACAATCTGGGAAACCTAGAGTTTATGAAGGAAAAAGGAGGGGATAGGCAGAGGACAGATGTTAAGAACAGGAGCACAGGCAGTTCACCTTGTTCTTTAGCATAGTTAAATCTAAATTAAGGACAAGTCCATCAGCACCAAACAGGCTGCCACTGCACAAGGCTTTTCAGTACTGAAGGGGTTAATGGTCCAGGCCACTGAAAAGTTGGGAGCCCTGGGCATGAGAATGTATTGAGCTCAGACCCCCAAGATTAAATATTCCTTCCAGAACAATGGGTTAAACTCCAGAAACAGACAAACAGGAAACCAACAGTTACAGTATTCTCATGAGGGGAAATACAAGAGGTAATTAAGGGAGCAAACAGGAGGGGGATGACCCCTCATCAAAAATAAAGAACTGTCTATATACCCAGCCACTTTCCAAACCTGGTCTTGGCTAATTCACACTCTGTAATAACTTGTCAGGTTGCGCTCCCTTTTCTCATAGATAACCACCTACAGTGGTGCCAGATATAGCTGCCTCACATAAGCCAATAGAAAAGTCCCTCCCCTGGTCTACTCTGAGGCAGAATTTCCTCTGAAGGTTTATGGGCGATTCACAGTTAGCAGCTTGATGCTGTTATTTTTTCCCCATATGTACAGACTGACAGAGCAATTTAATAAAATCCCTAAGGAGTTGGTTGGGGACTAAGCAGGAGCTGACATGGGTTTCTGTTTTCGGACCAGCTCCCCAGTAGGTGGAAGGGTGTTGAGGGATGAGGGAGGACAAGTACAGAGCCTCCCATGGAGGGGGCCTAGGGTCTAGCCTGTTGGGGCGGTGAGACAGCAGGCGGATGGGAATGACTGCGCACATTCACACAGCAGATGAAGGAGACTTGCGCAGCAATAGATATTGGTGCATGGCATCACCATCTCTCTTCAGCCAGGCAGCATTCAAGACTATATTTTCACAGCACTGTTGCACCGTTCGCTCTGCAGAGGGCGCTGGATGAGCTTCAAAAAATGCCTAGTGTGAAAAAAAAAAAAAAGCAGAAAACAAGTAATGGGAGCACAAAAAAAAACATCTCAAACTACTCAGCCTATTTTATATTAAAATTCCAACACAAGCCATACCTGCACTGATAACAGACAATGTGCTGGCAATCTGAAAAGTAATAAAGATCACTCTCAAGAACCAGCCAAACTTGCTGTGTTGTATAACTGCACAGTATGAAGGGAGAAAAATTTTTGGAGCCAGAATCCCCGCTCTTTGTAGGCAATTTGTAATTCCAGGGCAAATGGTACTTTTGATAAACAGAAGAGTTGTATGGATTATTAATGGTGTAGGTTACGGTAGAGGTAAAGTTTTAGGTTTAACGTTCGGTTAAGAATAAAAGGTAAACATTTATGTTACATTTTAGTATTACAATATGAGTTATGCTACATTTTAGAGTTCAGGTGAGTTGTTAACCTTTTAGCACTGAAAACTCAGGGCAAGAGAGCAATTTTCAGGTTGCACTAGTTGAGCTATTGCCATGCCTCCAGCACCTTAACACTCACTTCTCCAAAACTATTTAAATCGTTTTTTTTTTTAACTTGTATGTACAGGTAAGCCCATAAGGATTACCTGTATGTACAGTGAAGGTCTCCTAAATTAGCAGTGTTTCAAAGAAAAAAGGAAGCACCTGGATATAGCAATGCGTATGCTCTGAAACACGCTGCCTCCCCTCACTCGGCAAAGTCATCCGCATATGCCGTGTTCCACTCTGGTTCCGGACTGGAAGACACCGGCTTTCTCCCCAGACACAGATTTGGCAGAGAAACCATTTTTGTCCCAGCTAGTATATAGGTGAGCTTTTTGTATGAGTAATTAGTAGTTTTAAAGCCTTAAGGTTTTTCCACCTTAATGCATTCTATGCATTAAGGTGAAAAACCTTCTGTGTTATAGCTTCTCCACTTCCCTTCTTTTTCTTACCAGAGCCCTATTCAATCACGGGTACAGATACTCCTGCTGCTGTCTCGCTCATCGGGCAGATTGATAGCAGAGACAACCAATGGCTCCCGCTGCTGTCAATCAAAAGCTGTAAATACATGAGCAGTGGCGCAGAGTCATTGTGTCTGTCAATGGACGAGCAGGGCTCGGGAATGAGCACGTACGGGTGCCCCAATGGAAAGCTGGGGGGGGGGGGGGGCACCTGCCAAAGAGGAGGGGCCTGGACCCTAGAATTAGAGGATCATCCTGCTCTGTGCAAAAGCATGGCACAGAGTAGGGACAGATGACATGTTTTTTTTAAATAAATGAAGGTTTAATACCACTTTAAACATGTGAGTGGTCCAATTTGTGTTTAACAAAAGGGATCGGCTCTATTACACAGAGGAGCTTTTCTTCTTTATTGTGCATACAGAGCCTGGAACAGCTTGCAAAAGTGAATGGACATCTTTATTGGACCTTTTTTTTTTTTTTTACTTTTGGGTTGAGGCCAACTTACCAGTGTGCGCATACTGTTTGTCAGCTCTAGCATCATGACAATTCTACATTGCGAGAGACAGGTGCAGCTACCACAATGCATGCCATAGATGTGGAGGTGTGAGGATATCCCCTCCAGCTGACTGGTTTTCTGTTAAGAAGGTGGGAAAGGGGGGGGGGGGGGGGCGGGTGGTTAGGCGTGTGTGTGTGTTTGTATATGTGTATATTAAGTGCTCAGCGCTAGTTTCATTTCTTCATACAGAATGAATCAAACACTGAGCAAGGTTATTTCTGTTTCCGGTGCCAGAGTGTAAATCAACAAATATTCTGCTAGAAGCAGAAAATAACAGATGGGCATTGTTTTTAAATAAATTTTGCAGGATGGCTACAGGGGCATGCATAATGTATTGTGGCTATATTTTAACTTTACCCACTGCAACTTTTAGCTACCTATATAGTCAAATGCTTCGTAGTGCTGGCTCCTAGGTTTTAACAACTGTCTACTAGCAATGGATGAGATTTTTCTAGGTCTCTCTTAAAAAAAAAAAAAAACTGCACCTAAACCAAACAAACTTGTTATATTGCATTTACAAGTTTTGATGCATTGGCTACAATTTTATTTAATTTGTTTTAATCTTTTAACCACTTAAAGTGGGGTACCCCCTAAAAAAAAATAATTAAAAGTCAGCAGCTACAAATACTGCAGCTGCTGGCTTTTAATAATCGGACACTTACCTGTCCCGGGTTCCAGCGATGCGGGGGAACGAAGCCCCCCCCTCGCTCCCCGCTCCGCTCGCGGCGCCGTCATGCATACTGTGGGCACCCGGCTGTGGCTTCACAGCCGGGCACCCACTGCGCATGCGCGAGCGGCGCAGGGCGCCGTGATACGCCGTACAGTCACCTGGGACACGTGACAGGTCCCAGGTGAATGTGCGGCGCGAGGGGAAGTGATGTCACCAGCCCGGGCAATGAAGAAGGCAGACTACGAGGGACCCCCTAGCAACCGGTATTTAGAGGTGAGTAAAAAATTTTTTTTTTGCCAATTATTTTTTTTTTATTTTTTTTAAGAATTTTAAGTGGTTTTATTTTTTGGGGGGCAACTCCACTTTAAGCCCCGGACCAATTGTCAGCCTAAGGACCAGAGGTCTTTTTACAATTTCACACTGCACTGCTTTAACTGGCAATTGCCTGGTCATGCGATGTTATACCCAAACAAAATTTGTGTCCTTTTCTTCCCACACATAGAGCTTTCTTTTGATGGTATTTGATTGCCTCTGCGATTTTTATTTTTTACGATATAAAAAGGAAAAAGAATGAAAATTAAAAAAAATATATATATATATTTTTTTACTTTTTGTTATAAGAAAAATCGAATAAACTAAATTTTAGTTATACATTTAGGCCAAAATGTATTCAGCCACATGTCTTTAGTATAAAAAATGTCAATAAGCGTATATTTATTGGTTTGCGCAAAAGTTATAGCGTCTACAAACTAGAGTACATTTTCTGGAATTTACACAGCTTTTCATTTATGACTGCCTATCTCATTTCTTGAGGTGCTAAAATAGCAGGGCAGTACAACCCCCCCCCCCCCCCCCCAATGACCCAATTTTGGAAAGTAGACACCCCAAGAAAATTGCTGAGGGGCATGTTTTTTTTTGTCCCAAATGAATGAATGACAAAAAAAAAAAAGTTTACAAAAAGTTGTCACTAAATGATATATTGCTCACACATGCCATAGTTCTATGTGGAATTTCACCCCAAAATATATTCTGCTGCTTCTTCTGAGTACGGGGATACCACATATGTGGGACTTTTTGGGAGCCTAGTCGCGTTCGGCACCCCGAAAACCAATCACTGCCTTCGGGATTTCTAAGGGCGCAAATTTTTGATTTCACTCCTCACTAACTATCACAGTTTTGAAGGCCATAAAATGCCAAAATAGCACAAAACCCCCCCAAATGACCCCATTTTGGAAAGTAGACACCCCAAGCTATTTACTGAGAGGCATGTCGAATCCATGAAATATTTTATATTTTGCCACAAGTTGCAGGAATATTGCAATCTTTTTTTTTTTTTCTGCACAAAGTTGTCACTAAATGATATATTGCTCACACATGCTATGGGCATAAGTGAAATTACACCCCAAAATACATTTTGCTGCTTCTCCCGAGTACGTGGATACCACATGTGGGGGACTTTTTGGGAGCCTAGCCACGTGCGGGACCCTGAAATCCAAGCACCGCCTTCAGGATTAAAATATAAATCGCTACCAAAAAAAAAACTTAGCGATCGCAGGGATCAGGCCTGACTCTGCGAACACTGCAGTTGTGTTTAGTGTTTTGTAAGTGACAGTGATCGATCAATACTGCACTTGGGTGGGCTGGGCGGAGGGGCAAAACGCAGGTGCTAGCAGGTATCTGGGCTGATCCCGCTAACAATGCGTTTTTTGGAATCCTAAACTGCTGGGGACGCTAGTATAGATCTGATCAGATCAGATATTGATCTGTTCAGATTCTATACCACTACGGGAGGTGTATGCTTTGCACGTGGGTGTTAGCGGTACTGGCACTAACCTAGCGCTGCCTGGGGCGACGCAGACCCTGACCCTAAAACCTAATTGATATCACCTGCCGGGTGATCAGGGGGTTAAATCTTTATTGGGTAATAAATGGTGGGTGCCCTGATGCTATAAAAAGCAAACTAACCAGAGTGACCCGTAACACTTATACGGTGATCACTGGTGAAAGGGTTAACTAGGGGCAATCAGGGGGTTAAAATCTTTATTAGGTAGTAAATAGGGGTACCTGGCGCTATATAAAAACCTGACGGGGAACCTAAAAAAATAACTAGCTACCTAGCGGCACCAGTGACACTAATGCAGCGATCATAAAAACTATTGCTTAGCGACACTGGCAAAAGGGGGTGAAAGGGTTAACTCTAGGGGCAATCAGGGGGTTAAACCTTTATTGGGGGGGGGGGGGGGGGGTAGGGGCTATTGCGGCGTATTGCTGGCGGTTTTAACCCTTTCTCAGCCACTAGCGGGGGTAAAAGCGCCCCGCTAGTGGCCGAAATGCGCCACAAATCCGGCGGTAAAACCCCGCTAAAAATAGCGGCGTTTTACCGGATCACAAAAGCTGAAGAACAAGGAGAGGTCAGTGTAAACAAACCTCTCCCCGTGCTTCCTACTGTGGCTGTCACGGATCGTCTGTTCCCTGATATAGGGAAAGACGATCAGTGACTTCACATGCCAGGCCACACCCCCCTACAATAAGAAGAAAAAATAAAAAAATAAAAATCACACACAACACGTCACACATAACCCCTACACCCCTAGTGGTTAACTCCTTCACTGCCAGTGTCATCTACACAGGAATCTGTATAAATTATTATTATACAGGATTGCTGTATAAATGACAATGGTCCCAAAAATGTGTCAAAAATGTCCAATGTGTCCGCAATAATGTCGTAGTCACAAAAAAAAAAAAAAAAAAAAAAAAGGATGATCGCTGTCATTACTTTTAAAAAATAATAAGAATGCTATAAAACTATCCCCTATTTTGTAAACACTAACTTTTGCGCAAACTAATCCATCACTAATTGCGTTTTTTTTTTTTTTTGCAAAAATATGTAGAATACGTATCGGCCTAAACTGAGGAAAAATTTTTTTTTTTTTTTTTTTTAATATATTTTTTGGGGATATTTATTATAGCAAAAAGTAGAAAATATTGATTTCAAAATTGTCGCTCTATTTTTGTTTATAGCGCAAAAATTAAAAACCGCTGAGGTGATCAAATACCACCAAAAGCTCTATTTGTGGGGAAAAAATGATGGCAATTTTGTTTGGGAGCCACGTCGCACGACCGCGCAATTGTCAGTTAAAGCGACGCAGTGCCGAATTGCAAAAAGGGGCCTGGTCCTTAGGCTGCAAATTGGTCCGAGGCTTAACCACTTAAGGACCGCCTCACGCCGATGTACGTCGGCAGAATGGCACGGCTGGGCACAATCACGTAGCTGTACATGATTCTTTAAGTGCCCAGCCATGGGTCAGGAGCGCGCTCCCTACCCAGTCCTGTGCTCCGTGACCGTGGGACCAGCAGACCCGATCGCCGCTGATGTCCCGCGATCGGGTCACAGAGCTGAAGAATGAGGAGAGGTCTGTAAACAAACCTCTCCCCGTGCTTCCCTGTGTGGCTGTCACGATCGTCTCTTCCCTTTTATAGGGAAGGACGATCAGTGATGTCACATGCCAGGCCACGCCCCCCTACAATAAAAAAAAACATAACGTCATACATAACACTACACTGCCCCCTTGTGGTTAACTCCTTCACTGCCAGTGTCATTTACACAGGAATCAATGCATTTAAATAGCATTGATTACTGTATAAATGATAATGGTCCCAAAAACGTCCGAGGTATTTTTGTTTATAGTGCAAAAAATAAAAACCGCAGAGGTGATCAAATACCACCAAAAGAAAGCTATTTGTGGGAAAAAAAGGACGCCAATTTTGTTTGGGAGTCACGTCGCACGACCGCCCAATTGTCAGTTAAAGCGACGCAGTGCCGAATCCCAAAAATGGGCTTGGTCCTTTGGCTGCAAATTGGTCCGGGGCTTAAGTGGTTAATAAATGTGTATGGAAAATGAATGTTCAACTGCTTCCAAAGGGGGACTTAGCTATATAAAAAAAAAAAAAAAAAAAAAAAAAAAAAAAAAGCTTAAGAAGCACACTTATAAAAGATTTCCCTTTTCAGCTCTCACCATAATTTTAGATGGAGTTCTACTTTTAAGTGTTTTGCAACGGTTGCCAGTTACAGGCACCTGAGAAGTTCTATGACTCTACAGAGGCTCTCCAGTAAGTAATATATGTTGTTTATTTTTATCCTGGACGCTGGGACCTCCGTGAGATGGGTTGCGGGTCCCGGACTATCGCCGTGGGGATACCTGCGATTGCCTCACGGAGAGAAAGAAGGGGGAGATGCTAATGTAAACAAGTGTCTCCCCCTTCTGCCTAGTGACAGTGTCACTGATCTCTGCTCCCTGTGATGGGGAGCAGAGATCAGTGATGTGTCACATGTAGCCACAACCCCCCAGTTAGAAACGCTCCCCAGGACACACTTAACCCTTACACTGCCCCCTAATGGTTAACCCCTTCACTGTCAGTGTCATTTACACAGGAATCAGTGCATTTGTATAGCACTGATTGCTGTATAAATGACAATGGTCCCAAAAATGTGTAAAAAATGTCCGATGTGTCCGCCATAAATGCTGCAGTCACGAGAAAAAAAAACAAAAAACAAAAAAAAAAACCCTGCTGATCGCCACCATTACTAGTAAAAAAAAAATAATTAATAAAATAAAAATGCCATAAAGCTATCCCCTATTTTGTAAACGATATAACCTTTGCGCAAACCAAACGCTTATTGTGATTTTTTCTACCAAACATATGTAGAAGAAAACCGCAGGGGTGATCAAATGCCACCAAAAGAAAGCTCTATCTGTGGGAAAAAAAAACAACGTCAATTTTGTTTGGGGACCACGTCGCACGACCGCGCAATTGTCAGTTAAAGCGACGCAGTGCCGAATTGCAAAAAGTGCTCTGGTCAGGAAGGGGGTAACATTTTCTGGTGCTGATGCGGTTAATGAGTGAAAGTAGCATTTGACCGCTCTGCAATACATGACTTGGTGACCAAACCCTTGTTGGCAACCACAGAGGTCAGACGTTTCTTGTAGTTGATCACCAGGTTTGCACACATCTCAGGAAGGATTTTGTCCCAATCCTCTTTGCAAATCCTCTTCAAGTCATTAAAGAGGAAGTAAACCCTGATGGGTTTTACTGCCTTTTTTTCCCCTGCAAAGTAAAAGAACGAAGCCCGCGATGTCCCTGTTGGCTGCATCCATCTTCGCCCCTCTTCATTTCGGGGCCACGGACTCTGACTGGCCGGAGTCACATGAGGTCCCTCCCACGTGGGAGACTTCAGTCACGGCACTTGCTAGTGAAGAAACCTAAATCGGCACACTACAAGGTAAATATCTCCTAAACGGTGCACGTTTAGAAGATATTTACAGTACCTATTGGTAAGCCTATAATAAGGCTTACCTATAGGTAAAAACGACAGAGGATTACAATCACTTTAAGGTTGCGAGGCAGACGTTTGGAAACTTGGGAAGCTTGAGCTCCCTCCACATATTTTCTATGTGATTAAGGTCTGGAGACTTGCTAGGCCACGCCAAGACCTTAATGTGCTTCTTGAGCCACTCCTTTGATGCCTTGGCCATGTGTTTTGAGTCATTGTCATGCTGGAATACCCATCCACGGCCCATTTTCAATGCCCTGGCTGAGGGAAGGAGGTTCTCACCCAAGATTTGACGGTACATAGCCCTGTCCATCATTCCTGATGTGGTGAAGTTGTCCTATCCCCTTAGAATAATGTTTCCACCTCCATGTTTAAAGGTGGGGATGGCATTCTCGGGGTCATAGGCAGCATTCCTCCTCCTCCTCCAAACACAGCGAGTTGAGTTGATGCCAAAGAGCATCATCTGACCACAATACTTTAACCAAGTTCCCCTTTGAATCATTTAGGCTAGGTTTACACATTGCCGCAGCCAATGTGTCCTAGTTCACAGTTTCAGGTCCGATTCCAGCCTGAATTTTGGGCTGAAACTGACCAAAAGACCACAGACCGGACCTGCTGTGTAGTTATGTGAACTTGCTCTATAGCCAGAGCCAGTCAAAATCTCCTGCTATTGTAAATTGGATGCGGGGAACCCACATCCAATTCGCAATGGTGTGAACCCAGCCTTAGATGTTCATTAGCAAACTTCAGATGGGCCTGTACATGTGCTTTTTTGAGCAAGGGGACCTTGCGGGCACTACAGGATTTCAGCCCTTCAAAGCGTAATGTGTTACCAATTGTTTTCTTGGTGACTATGGTCCCAGTTGCCTTGAGATCATTGACAAGATTCTCCATTGTAGTTCTGGGCTGATTCCTCACCAATGCTCTTGATCACTGAAACTCCACGAGGTGAGATCTTGCATGGAGCCCCGGAACGAGGGAGATCGGTTATTTTGTGTTTCTTCCAATTGAGAATAATCGCATCAACTGTTTTCACCCTCTCACCACGCCACTTGACTTGTAGCCCATTCCAGCCTTGTGTAAGTCTACAATCTTGTCCCCGACATCCTTGTGGGAGCCAGAAATCTTGCTCATTGATAGGGGATGAAATACTTATTTCACTTAAAATTATAGATTGATCATTCCTTTGTCAGTGGGCAAATGTACAAAATCAGCAGATCACGTAATTTTTTCCCCCTCACTATTTTGGATGTGCTAAATATCCTAAAAACAATATGAACTAGTAATAAAGTAAATGATTCTATGGTGGAAAACTACCGCACCGTAGAGCTTGCAGCTATGCAACAAAGTAGGGCACACTGGTCACAAGTTTAGCCTAATATTCAGAGAAACTGAACAACCGAAAAAAAAGCAACCCTTAACCTCCTTACCTTAATTTCTGTAGCCATTTTTTCACTTGCAAAACCATCCACGGAAAGCTGAAAGTAGAAATAAGAATGTCAACCCAAACCACAAGCTTTAGCACTTGCAAATGATAAAACATAATTGTCTGATCCTCTTACTTTTATCAGTCGGGAGATGAGGAAACCGCCTTGGTACCGGTTATGTAGTTCTTCCCAGTTTTCCTTTACAAAATTCCATGCTGCCTTTCTGCCTTGCTTACTAGCCCCTGCAACGCCTCCAATTACAGATACTGTATCTTGTGGACGTACCTCTTCCTACACAGCCAAAACAAAATTCTTAGGAACATGCACAGCAAAAAATTATTAGCTAAAGTTTAGGTTGTACAAAGTCTTAACTATTAATGCTGTGGCACACATCTATGCTGACACAAACCTATAGAATAACTTCTGTGCTTGCATTGTGAGCATGAATGTGACTGTTTTGTCACTGTTTGTTTTTCCACTGTTTTTTTTTTTTGGGTGACAGGAAAGAATAGAATGGGTAAAAGCGACCAGCGCCCTCACAGGGGCTGCTAGCAATGAAATACATTGATATTATAAATGATGTGAAAAGGCATACAACCGCTACCAATAGCATACTGTATATTAGGCAGATGTTGTATATTTAGGTCCACTGGAATGATAGTCTGTCCTGTTTTTTATTTGGGGGGGGGGGGGGCTTTGGGGAGTGTTTGATGACATGTTGGCCTGTTGATGGTGGGGGTAGAGGTCTTCATGAGAAGAAGAGTGAGGGAAGATTAACGTATATTTTTCAGGACTCTTATAGTTAGCTTGGCAGCAAGAAAGGGATAGGACATAAGCTGGTAGGCAGTTGGTTGTATTGTGCATTAAAGCAACCGAAGGATGATTATTTTTTTGTCTCAAAAGCTATAAATTATTTCCAAACAAAACTATGCACAAATAAGCACATCGCGTAAAAGTACTTTTTTTCCCCCAGATCCACAATATAACAAGGCTGCAGATGGCTGGGGGCTTTGGTAACAGGATCAAATATCAGTCCACTTTCAGGCTGGGTTCACACTGCTGCGGGGGGAGATCCGGATGTGATTCGCACCGCAAATCACATCCGTTCTCCGTAGCGATGCGAGTTCAGCCATACAGATAGTATGGCTGAATTTGCATCGCTCCCGCAGCAAACTCGCATGGGACCCTTTTTTTGGTCCGCAACAGAATCGGATCGCATGGGGGTTCACACCATGCGATCCGATTCCTGTGCGAGTCGGCAGATCGCACTGCGATATGCGGACGGATCTGGGGGGTGTCATTAACATATCATTGACACTCCCAGCGGTCCGCATAGGGCAGTGTGAACTGCCGGCGGAAGTAATGCGATGCGGGAAAACGCCGCGGATTCGCGGCGTTCCCGCATCGCAGCGGTGTGAACCCGGCCTCAAAGTGGAATAACCTTTTCAAAAGATCTGAAGCAAGTTCTGTCACAAAAAAACAAAAAACAAAAAAAGAAGCTATTTGGGATTTTGGCAAAGTAGGCATATTGGAAATACCTGTAAATGCCTTTTCTTGGAGTTGAGAGAGTTATAGGACATTGGATTAGTCTTAGACTACAGGGTGATATGGAACTACCTTTTGGGTGACTGGACACTGGTAGCACAGTTGTTAGAACAGTACCCTGCCCACTCCCAGTCTCATTTTTAGCATGCAATAAGGAGTGAAACACAGAAACATGGGGGGGAAGAGAACTAGGCCCTGATGCTGAAAAGCCCATGAAGCACAAACAGATCTAGCCCTTAATACAGAAGGTCTGCAAGCACCACAGAGGGTCTGCCAGAAGTCCAAGTATGATTGATTACTGCGTCCTCCTGGGACAGTATGATGCAATGAGGATCACCAGAATGCCCTCAATCGTGATTCTGAAAATTCTGCAGAGGGGGGAAAGCAGAATATGAATTGGTCCCACCAAAGCGTTGATTGCAAAGACCCAAGGATCACTGTTCCTCGTGACAAATCTGGCCAGTTTATTGTTAAACATGTATGGTGGAAGGCCTATGTCCAGCATCCCCCTGAGGTTTCAAAATGGGGATTGACAGAACTGGGAAATGTGTTTGGACTTGGAGGACCGAGAGGGGGGGGGGGGGGGGGGAACACACCTTCTCAGTCTTAGAAACCTACTTTGCCTACTTTTTACTAGGTGAAAGGGTACGCTTACCACCAGTGACTGATGGAAGTGTTCATGGATTTACCAAAGAGTATCCCTCTCGAGAAGCTTCTAGAAGACTGGCTCCATAGACCAGCGCAGAGATGAGACAAATTAGGGTATTAAGTGTCGCAGCCCATACTTATTGGGTGACACCATTTAAAGGGTGCCCCTGTGCCTCTAGGCTGCAGCACATTAATAGAGCTGCAGCCTACACTTTCCGCAGGTGCAACACTCCTAAGGAGGATAGCAGCCAACACATCACCTAACATCTTGCATCATGTGCCAAGGTGAGTGTCTAACCCAAGAAGATGTAAGGAATTGGTAAGTGTAAACAGTGGTTATAATGCAGCTAGAATATTAATAAAAATCCTGAGAAAATTCCAGATGAAAGTAGTTTTTGTCTCTCAGAGAACACTAGCAAACAAAATGAGGGCTAATTGGAGTGGAAGGAGATATTTGGACAATGGCAAGAAATTTGCTAGGACAGTGACAATCACCTGAAGATGGCTGCATAACCCCATAAACACTCAGATTTTCTGCTGTTTTTTTTCCTTCAGATTTACCAAAACCACATAATATGAGGTCAAACCTTAGGAGTTTCAATTTGTATGCAATCAGGCAGTCCCTCCCATGGTTTTGGTAAATCTGAAGGAAAAAAAAATCAGCAGAAAATCTGATAGTGTGTATGGGGCTTTAGATTAATCCCAGTGTCCTCGAATGTGACAATTAAGATAAGCCACTATTCCAGGTGTGTCCACTCGAAGATTTACACTCTCCTCTTGTTCCAGTGACAACTGTACAATTTTGGATCTTCCCTCATTTTCAGTGCCAGTAAAAACGGTCAACAAACAGAAGGTCTCCCCAGTGAGGACACGGGCAGCAAATAAACCTAACCGCTGTTTTAATCCTCCCAAACTCCATTCAGCACTGTAAGAATAAAACTTTAAGAGCAATTTAAGCACCTCGTTACTGGCTGGTGTACTAAACCAGCTGCTAGGGGTAGTGATTATTCAGTTATTATTTATTTATAATTATTAAGTGGAAATTTTAAATCATCTTTGTTTACCATTAATGAGCATGTACAATACCAGTGATCACACCATCATTAGATGGCTAAATACAGTACTATGTACACATTCAAGAGCTCTTCCCTTCAACCCACAACACAACAGAGTAGGTGGAAGGAAGGAAGGTACAGGTGAGAGTAGGAGATGAGAGAGAAATAAATAGGTCTTAAGCTTAGAACATTTTGAAGTTACTTTAAGGCTGAACAAGATGGCATATCTTTAAAGTAGAACTATAGGCAACACTTTTTTTCGTTTTGGATAGAGCAAGGGAGGGTTATAGCCCGTCAGATTTCTTTTTTTCACCATCTGTGTCCCATTGCAGAGATTTCCCTTCACTTCCTGTCCCATAGCCAAACAGAAAGCGAGGGGAAATTCCTGCAAATAAGGCAATTCCTTAGGGACCTCCAGGTCACCAGTAAGTGAGACAAATAGGAGAGGGGGAATCTTCTCAATGGGAAACAGATCGCAATAAAAACTGACACAGGTTCTAATCCTTCTCTAAGCCATCAAAAACTAAAAAAGTTTTTCCTTTAGTTATACTTTACACTTTCCTCCAGAATTCTATTATACAATATGGAGTTCTAATAGAGAGCTTATAAAATGTTCTTTGCTAATGTTACGTTTACCAACAAAAACATTTTTAACCACCTCAATACAGTGCACTTACACCCCCCCCCCCCTTCCTGCCTAGACCAATTTTCAGCTCACATTTTGAATGGCAATTACTCGGTCATGCAACACTGTACCTATATGAAACGTGCGCCCTTTTTTTTCCACACAAATAGAGCTTTTTGGTGGTAGTTTTTTTTTTGTGCTATTAAAAAAAAAAAAAGTAAAATTTGTGGAAAAAAAAATGCATTTGTCATAAAATTTTGCCAATTAGTAATTTTTCTTCATAAATTTTGGCCAAAATTTATACCGCTACATAGCTTTGGTAAAAATAACCCAAACTAGTGTATATCATTTGGCCTTTGTGAAAGTTATAGTCTACAAACTATGGTGCCAATCACTCAAAATTGGTCACATCTGATCAGGCCTTCAGTACATCAATCAGGCGAATCTAATTTCTTGAGACACTAACAAGTCAGGAAAGTACAAATACCCAAGTGACCCTTTTTTTTTTTTTTTTTTTTTTTAGAAAGTAGACATTCCAAGGTATTAAGTAGCATGGAGAGTTTTTTTAACCAGTTAAGGACCGCCGCATTTAAATATACGTCGGCACAATGGCACCGACAGGCACAAGCACGTACCGGTACGTGCTTGCCTTCCAGCGGGTGGGGGGTCCGATCGGACCCCCTCCTGCTGGCTGTGGCGGTCCGTTTCGCTTCAGGAGCGATCCGGGATGAGGGGATGGCCGTTGGTTTCTGGCCATCCCCTCTCGATCGCTCCTGGCGAATGAGAAGCTTCCTCTGCCTGTGTATTGTAAACACAGGCAGGGAGGAAGTGATGTCACTCTCCTCGTGGCGGTCTTTTTGACCGGACGGTGAGGAGAGAAGACATCCAAATAAGTGCACCAACAGTCCACTGACACATAGGCACACTTTTCACCCCAGTCACCCCCCGCGTCACAGTGTCACTGATTGCAGTGACCATTTATTTACTCATCACTGCATTTAGTGTCAGTTGTGACTGTAAAAAGTGTCAGGGCAGTTAGTGTTAGGCCCCTTTAGGTACAGGGTAGCCTCCTACCCCCCCCCCCTAATAAAGGTTTAACCCCTTGATTGCCCCCCAGTTAACCCTTTCACCCCCTTTTACCAGTGTCACTGAGCGATCGTTTTTCTGATGGCTGCATTAGTCACAGGTGTCGCTAGGAAGCTAGTTATTTTTTAGGTTCACCGCCAGGTTTTTATAGTGTTAGGTACCCCCATATATAACCTAATAAAGGTTTTAACCCCCTGATTGCCCCTAGAGTTAACCCTTTCACCAGCGATCACTGTATAAGTGTCACTGGTGACGCTGGTTAGCCAGTTAGTTATTTAGGTTCCCGGTCAGGGTTTTATATAGCGTCAGGTACCCCCATATAATACCTAATAAAGGTTTTAACCCCCTGATTGCCCCTAGTTAACCCTTTCAGCAGTGATCACCCTATAAATGTTACTGGTGACGCTGGTTAGGTAGTTCGCTTTTTATAGCATCAATGTACCCGCCATTACCCAATTAAAGTTTAACCCCCTGATCACCTGGAGGGTGATATCAATTAGGTTTTAGGGTCAGATAGGGTCCACGTCACCCCAGGCAGCGGTTAGTGCCAGTACCGCTAACACCCACACGCAAAGCATACACCTCCCTTAGTGGTGTAGAATCTGAACAGATCAATATCTGATCTGATCAGATCTATACTAGTGTCCCCAGCAGTTAAGGGTTCCAAAAAAATGCATTGTTAGCGGGATCAGCCCAGATACCTGCTAGCACCTGCGTTTTGCCCCTCCGCCCAGCCCACCCAAGTGCAGCATCGATCGATCACTGTCACTTACAAAACACAACACACATAACTGCAGCATTCGCAGAGTCAGGCCTGATCCCTGCGATCGCTAACAGTTTTTTTTTGTAGCGTTTTATACAGTCGCTGACAGCCTAGGTGCTTTTTTACCCGTGGGTCTCACTAGTGTACCCCTAAATTTAGAGCCCAAAATGGCAAAGCGAAGGTACACTAGGGAAGAGGCCTACACGTTTCTGAGCATGACAGATAGTGAAGAGGAAGTCACTGATCTGTCAGATTCAGGCTCCGAATACGATCCTGTAGAGGACAGCGGGTCCATGACAGATAGCTCTGACGACGAAGATGAGGTCCCTGCTAATGTCAGGTGTACCAGACCCCGATCTTCTGATGTTGAGGTGCAAGAATCGCAGGTCCATCATATGGAGCAGAGAAGTACTAGAGCCGCTCATCCTTCTGGTGAACTGGCAAGCACCAGCGGCCTAGTACACCCTGGACGTACATCCAGCACTGCAGTATCACGTGGTGAGGTGGCGAGTCCCATAAGTGCAGTTCAAGCTGGCGAGGTGGCAAGCACAAGTAGTGTCCCGCTGCCACCAAGAAGACGACGAAGGCAGGCCCGTCATTCCCATAGTGCCCTTCCTGCAGAATTCGCCAATCCTGATTGGGTGCCCACCACTTCTGCAGCACCAGTACTTCCCCCCACTCACTGGCCAACCCGGTATTCAGGTGGATACAGCTGATTTTACGCCACTTGATTTTTATTCGCTGCATTTCACGGAAGATCTCTATAGATCTATTGTGGACCAAACCAATTTATATGCTGGTCAACACATCGCCGCTAATCCCCAGTTGCCTTCCCTTGCCAGAGATTGGAAACCAATTACGGTTTCTGAATTTAAGACCTTTCTGGGCCTTTCCCTCAACATGGGCACACAAATTCATGACGTTGCGGGCTTATTGGTCCACGCATCCGACTGATCACATGCCCGTGTTCTCTAACTCCATGTCTGGGAAACGATACGAGCAGATCTTGCGGTTCATGCACTTCAGTGACAATGAACTTTGTCGTCCTCGTGGAGACCCTGAATACGATCGGGCTCTACAAAATTCGGCCCCTCATAAACCAACGTTTTGCAGACTTGTTTACTCCTCATCAAGTTGTCTGCGTTGATGAGTCCCTGATTAAGTTTTCTGGTCGCTTGTCATTCAAACAATACATTCCCAACAAGCGTACCAGATATGGGGTCAAGCTCTATAAGTTCTGTGACAGGGCCACAGGCTATGGTTTCTGAGTGTAAAGATAGTTATCTAGAGCCGGAGAACTGCCCTGACTACATAGGAAGCGCTGGCAAGATAGTGTGGAACTTAGTGTCACCCTTGTTCGGAAAGGGGTACCACTGTTTAGTCATTTGTTTGATCAGATTGGAGCATGTGGCACCGTGCAACCCAATCGCCGGGGGGCTTTCCCCAGCGGCTTGTAGATTCCCGTCTTAGGCTGGGAGAGAGAGCCTGCTTGCGGTGTAATCATTTGCTCGCTATGAAGTGGAGGGATAATAAGAATGTTTTTGTTCTTACCTCTCTTCATGCAGACACGACGGTCCAAATTCATACGGCGACTGGTATTGTGGAGAAACCCCTCTGTGTCCACGAATATAACAAAAATATGGGAGGGGTGGACCTCAATGACCAGTTGTTGGCGCCATATCTAGTTGCCCGTAAGGCCAGACACTGGTACAAAAAAAAGTGTCTGTTTACTTATTTCAATTGGCTTTGCTGAATGCTTATGTGCTATACAAAGCTTCAGGCGGGACTTTAACCTTTCCAGAGAGAGGTTGTAACAGACCTTCTGTATCCAGACGGTTCTGCACCTCACCATTCCCAACCAAATGCAGTAAGCCGGCTGCATGAGAGGCATTTTCCTTATGCCCTCCCAAGTACCCCTACCCAACGAACCCCCCAAAGATGTCGTGTCTATACCAAGCGCGGATATAGGCGTTCCCCCCAGTTATTGTCCACGCTGTCCTGGCAATCCTGGTCTTTGCCTTGGTGAATGTTTTGAACGCTACCATTCACTAGTGAAGTATTAGCGTAGGGTACAGCATTTCACAGGCTAGGCACACTAACACATGGTCTCCCAAGATGCCATCGCATTTTGAGAGACCCAAACCGTTACAGTTCAAAAAAAAAAAAGTGTAAAAAAAAAAATATATAAAATATCAAAGCCAAAAATAGTTGTCGTTTTATTGTTCTCTCTCTTCAGCAATAGCGATTGCTCCCACGATACATAAAGCCATGACTCCAGTGCTGTAGGTGATTTCACCACCACAGTTAAAAAAAAAAAAAAAAAAAAAAACATATATGCCGAAGCATGGGGGCAGCAGGGGCGGAGGAGCGATTTTGCTCCTAATGCCGCGTATATACAGTCGAAATTCCGACGGGGGGCTTGCCCGTGGAAAAGTTTGACCATGTGTACGTGGCATTACTTTTTGCGGTAGGATGCCCCCATGCTTCGATAGAGATTATATATATATATATATATATATATATATATATATATATATATATATATATATATATATATATATATATATATTTTAGGCACAGGATGTGTTAAAAAAATTTTTTTTTTACAGTTTTTTTGGCATTTGCTTTGCAGGTATGGTAAGGTTTTACTGTTATACTGTAATGTTACTTTGTTTCAACGTTAACCATAATTTGCTTAGCAGGTACGCCGTTCAGTTGCAGCACGGATTTATTTAGCTTGACAGCAACAGCGTTTGCTCCCACGATACATAAAGCCGTGACTCCAACTCTGTAGGAGGCGATTTCACCACTACAGTTAAAAAAAAAAAAAAGAGCATATATGCCGAAGCATGGGGGCAGCAGGGGCGGAGGAGCGATTTTGCTCCTAATGCCGCATACATACGGTCGAAATTCTGACGGAGGGCTTGCCGGTGGCAAAGTTCGACCGTGTGTACGTGGCATAACTTTTGTGGGAGGATGCCCCCATGCTTCGGCATATATAAATGGTGCATGTATGCCGATCATTAAAAGTGGGTGGATGAAGGGAGGTATTCTAATGGTGGGCATACCCACCGATCAATCTCTTTTTTCGTTCAGCCAACATGACTCAGCAAATAGCTTGGGGTGTCTACTTTCCAAAATGGGGTCATTTGGGGGGGGGGTTGTGCTATTTTGGCATTTTATAGCCTTCGAAAATGTAATAGGTGGTGAGGAGTGAAATCAAAAATTTGCGCCCTTAGAAATCCAGAAGGTGGCGATTGGTTTTCTGGGCCCCGTACGCCGCTAGGCTCCCAGAAAGTCCCACACATGTGGTATCCCCTTACTCAGGAGAAGCAGCAAAATGTATTTTGGGGTGCAATTCCACATATAACCATGGCAAGTGTGAGTAATATATAATTTAGTGACAACTTTTGTCATTCAATCCCTCGGGACAAAAAAAAAAAATATTCAATGGGCTCAACATGCCCCTCAGCAATTTCGTTGGGGTGTCTTTCCAAAATGGGGGGGGGGGGGGGGGGGGTTTGTACTGCCCAGCCATTTTAGGACCTCAAGAAATGAGATAGGCAGTCATAAATTAAAAGCTGTGTAAATTCCAGAAAATGTACTCTAGTTTGTAGACGCTATAACTTTTGCGCAAACCAATATACGCTTATTGACATTTTCTTTTACTAAAGACATGTGGCTGAATACATTTTGCCCTAAATGTATGACTAAAATTGAGTTTATTCGATTTTTCTTATAACAAAAAGTAGAAAATATATATTTTTTTTCCCTCTAAATTTTCGGTCTTTCCATTTATATCGCAAAAAATAAAAATCGCAGAGGCAATCAAATACCATCAAAAGAAAGCTCTATTTGTGGGAAGAAAAGGACGCAAATTTCGTTTGGGTACAACATTGCATGACCACGCAATTACCAGTCAAAGCAGTGCAGTGCGAAATTGTAAAAAGACCTCTGGTCCTTAGGCTGACAATTGGTCCGGGGCTTAAGTGGTTAAGTTGTAATTTCTTCCCACAATCCTTTGCAAAATTAAGACTTTTTATTTTATTTTACAAAATTGTCATATTATCAGGTTATTTCTCACACACAGCATATGCATACAGCAAATTACACCCCAAAATACATTCGGCTACTCTTTCAGAGTATGGCGATACCACATTTGTGAGAATTTTACACAGCATGGCCACATACAAAAGACCAACATTGAAGTTGCACCGTCAGGCGTTCTACGAGCATAAATTATATCTAATTTCTCAACCACCTATTACACTTTTGAAGGCCCTGGAATTGTCAAATGACCCCATTTTGGAAAGCAAACGCCCCAACGTATAAGACGTTTTTTGAAAATGGGGGGGGGGGGGGGGGGAACGCTTTTCTTTTTAACACACAAAGTTGTCAATTTACAAGATATTTCCAACACACAGCATGTATAAAGCAAACATTACCCCAAAATACATTCTGCTACTCTTCCCGAGTATTGCGATACCACATGTGAGACTTTTACACTGCCTGGCCACATACAGAGGCCAAACATTGAAGTAGTACCTTCAGGCGTTCTAGGAGCATAAAATTATACATCTCATTCCTACCCATTACACTTTTGAAGGTCCTTGAGCACCAGCCCAGTGGAATTACCCACAAAATGACCCCATTTTGGAAAGAAAACACCAACGTATATATTCTACGAGACATGGGCTGCAAATAGGTATTCGGGTACTCGGATGGGCTGGTGACAAGTACTCAGATGGACTGTGACAGTTACTTTGATGGGTGGTGACAGGTCCTCTTTATTTGGGGCCCTCTTTATAATGCACCGTGCAAAGTGGGGCGATACCACCTGTGATCCGCCATGACTTCATCGTGGTTGATTGCGTGGTAAACAGCCACGCCCAATGGCTGTTGACCCCCCTCAGTGGCAAACGGTGTCTCCGTGACACGCCGCCAACAAAGGAACAGGGATGCGTGCACACGATCGCGCGTATTCCCTGTTTAAATGGAGGGACGCGATACGACTCCCGTCCAGAACGAGAGCCGTGCCGTACGGCCGGTGGGCGGCAAGCGGTCAAAGGAGGTTTGGCCAATTGTTCAAAACAGAAGCTTAGTCAAGGATTACATTTAAGGTTTCAAAGAAGAAAAACTGACAAACTAGGACACAGACATTTTAGAACATGTTTTTTTAAATGATCCTCCCCAAAAACGAAGGAAATTTATTGGAACAAGCTACTTGCACTGCTGCACCTTAAGCCCAAGTCTACAAAAAAAAAAAAAAAAAAATCTTGAATGTTTAGGAATATTAGATTCTGCAATCACAGCCAGATAATCATTGGTAAAGTGAACCATTCTATTACTGTTAACATGCAAAATAAAAACCCCATGATTGTCTCATAAAAAAAAAAAAAAAAAAAAAAAAATATCTGAAAATAACCAGCATAGGCAGATTGAGCAGCGTTACATATACACCAACTCTTAAAAACTCCTGATCTCCATTTTACTTTTTCTCCACCATTTTCTTTTAGCTTTATTTTATTAAACATATAAAACAAAGTACAATTGAGTCAACAACGTGTCATTATTGAGGGTGCAGAGTGGCTGTTTTAGCCCAAGAGCATAATGTTGTACAACGTCTGAGTTTAAGTAAAGCAAAAACCATAAAAACTGGGGAGACATGGGGAAGGGAATGGGGGACAGGGAGAAACCAGTATCATTGCAAGGCATAGAGAAAATCTCAATCCCGGTGATCTCGGCAGGGGCCCGCACCCCTTCATAGCCCTCAGCCATTATGCTGGGGCATCTCAGCCCTGTGACTGATGGGTAAACCCCCCCCCCCCTCCCCCGGGAGAGGGGCTAAAAAGCCTCTGTCATACCCACCATTTTCAATAAATACAAGGCATTCTTCGATTGGGAGAGGTGGGGAAATAATGTCACAATCTCCACCATAACCAGGGAATGTTTTGTAATCTAATCTTATTATTAACTGGTTAATATGTAGAAGGGAAGCCACACAGCACAGAAGCCTGAAGATCGCTGACCACCCAGGCAGGTAGAAGCAGAGGAAGGAAACCTAAGGGTTTCCCTTCCAATGAGGAGTTAAGGGCAAAAAGGGAAGAGGTCCTAGGGGAGACATGGCACAGCCGTAAAGGTCATGGCTGGTCCCTAACCACCAACAGGAGCAAAAAATAGAATGCCATGCCAGCTGGCACAACATAGCAGGGAAAAATGTGAAGTTCTCAAGGGACAATAAGCAGCAAGGTGAAAACCAACTTGTCTGTCCCCAAATGGAAGCATCATCCAAGATAAATAGCAGATAAAAGTGTCACTGCTAATGGGAACATAAGGAGAATTTGTTCCTTCTATTTGGCTAAATATGGCTTGGCCCACAGACCTGCAGGAGTCCTGACAGGTAACAAGAATGTCCTCTTCAGTAGAAAATTGCACTAGATGTGCAAGGTCCCAAGAGATGGGAAGAGAACGTACAAGGTTGATCGGGACCTACAGAGTCCTAATGGAAATGCCATAAGCATTGTCAGGATGAAGGCTGCACAGGACGCTGAACGAGTAGAGAATACTGGATAAGGTTTTTGCAGGTTTTTGACGTGTTTGCAGGCATCCGCTGCTCTATGAAGCAATGGATGGTCCCACCGGATCCACCCAAAAAACTGGTCGGTCCATCCATGCGAAAGGGGCCCTGTTGCCCCTTTGACACACTTGCAACTGCAAAGTCACAAGACAAGTTGTACCCTATGATTTCCAATGAGTACCGTTCATAGCTGTGAGACTTCAGAGTAGTCGCTGCACTACTTTGGTCCAACTTTGATGCGACTTGAGCTCCACAGACCTCAAGATTACACAGCCATTGCTTTAAGTCACACTACTTTCAGGTAGCAGAAGCGTAAAAGGCGATTTAGGGAGGTTTTGGTTCAGAGAAAAGTAAGGAAGTGTTTGGTTTATTTACGAGGTCTTTACATCACATAGATTTGAGACTTGTTTAAACTGTCATACAGAACCCTTTTAAATTACTTTAAGAGCAAGTATAACAGGCAAGAGAATGATTTAAAAAATTGTTTAACCAGAGCCAATGTTTGACATAACATCTCTACACACATTCTTTAACAGATAAAAACACAAAAAGTAAAATGAAGACTCACCGAAAGGGAAAAACTTAGCACCTTCTGGATTAACTCTGGGGAACAAATGGCTCCTAGAACCCGCTCAATCCTATTTTTTTCTTCTTGCATGTCAGCTTGTTTGTGGAGCTGAAAAGAAAGATGAGGACTAACTTTAGTAAGAAGGCATATTAAACAATGCCAACCAAAGGGTGAGTTGGGTAAATCCGTTTTTACAGCAATGATTAAAAGCATAAAAAGGGCAATGACCCCTTTCCCCTAAATAATGCAGGTTCAATGCCACTGCTCAATCTCTGGCTTGCTGGAGTACTAATAAGCACCATAATATGCAAAACCCACCCTGAATGTTCACTTGAAGTATATGTAAATATAATCACTGAAGTTTCATAAAAGCTTTAACATGTTCATCATACCTTATGATGTTGCCATGAAAGTCATTGTGCAGGCACTTCTAGTTATACGGTGACAAAGCTCTGTCTTCCCACTGGTCTGCTGTGCTGTCACTACATCATACTCCCTCACAACACAGACTACAAATGGCTGTGCCAACACACTGCGTCCACTTATCAGAAAACCTGCCCTGAGAAATCACATGCAGCAGTTGCAAAAAGGCTGCAAGAGATCAAGAGTGCTCATATGCATCAAAGGATAAATTGTTGTCATTCAGTTGGCGTTTAAATATACTATTATGTGAAACTAAAAAGGTAAAACTATTTATTTTCATTTTGGAAGAAGGCAGGATTATAACCCCTGTAAGTTTAGAATTGCCCTCTGTGTCCCATTAGGGTGATTTCCCTTCACTTCCAGGTCCCATAGCTAAAACAGGAAGTGAGAAAATCCCTCTAAAGTGAAGGAAATTCTGGTTGTCTCCAGGGTCACCAGGACTAGTGTCCCCACTGGAAGGTGTCAATATAACAAATAGTGAGGCCAACTCAAAATTTTTGATTTACTTTTACTTTCAGTGAGAACGATAAACAGGACTAATGGAGAGGGTTAATCTGTCTAAGGGACCACAGATAGCAATAAAATCCTGACACATCCAATTCGCATTACATGTGAACGTGACCGGCTTTCAATGGAGCTGGTCCACACATGTCTGGGGTGGCCACGGTGTGGTTTTGAAAAGGGTTCTGTGCATTTGTGTCCAGTTCAGATGCAAATTCTGAGAAAAATTTGGCTCCAAGGCTGGGTTCACATTCGCGCGCTGTGCGACATCGCATGCAATTCATAGTTTTCCTAGTTAGTAAGGTTGAATAAAGACGTCAGTCCAGTTCAACCATTGTCCCTATCCCTGTACATTGCACACTCACATTGGTCCATACCCTCGAGGAACCCACAATCCAAGGTCCCCATTCATATACTAGGGCCAATTTTGGACAGAAGCCAATTAACCTACCAGCATGTCTTTGGATTGTGTGAGGAAACCAGAGTACCCGGAGGAAACCCACACAGGCACAGGGAGAACATGCAAACTCCAGGCAGTTTGTGTCGTGGTTGGGATTTGAACCAGCGACCCTTCTTACTGCTAGGCGAGAGTGCTAACCACTACACCACTGTGCCACCTCCGCACTGCAAATCGCATGCAAAGTCTGTGCGATGTTAATTCAGCCACACAGTTTCTATGACTGAATGCACCTTTTTAGGCCAAATCAGAATGGGATCGCATGGGTGATCACATTAATCGGATTCATGTCCGAATTTACATTTTGCAATGCGATATGCAAACCAATCTGGGTGTGTCATGAACATTGTATTGACAGTCCCAGCGGTTCAAATGTGAACTGCCTTCGATGCGCAGTGGATTTGCAGGGTTTCCCGCATCCCACCAATGTGAACAGAGCCTGAATCGCACCTGAACCAATGAAGACAACACACCGGACTGAAAACTGCAGCCAGACGTGTGAACTCAGCCTGAAGAAGCTACCTCTCCTGTCTAAGAGTAGGAACTCATGCTACCAGTCCGATTTAAAAGAAACCTGTAATGAAAGAATATAGGCTGTCACTGCTGGTCTACTGCAAACCCCAGCCATCTCATATTTCAGTAATTTTAGATGCACTGTGCTGTAGTTAGAATGCTTTTTTTTTTTTTTAAAGAAATTAACTGGCAAGCCCCCAACATAAAGATGGCATAAATAAAACAGTCAAATTGTATAAATCGAATGCAACTGTAGAAATATAAACTACTTTAAAATTTAGCTTCAGTGAGAAACTCGACATTCACTTTAATTCACAATTTTTTTTCCATGTCTGGGGAGTAATTGATGACCCCCAAAAGTCTGATGCCAGAGTTACTCATGAAAGCAGAATATCTGGTACTTCAGGATGATTTGACAAGTTTCAGGCCTGGCTATCTGCTCTGATTTCTGGCCAGTGTAATTAGTATGTAGGGCAGCATACAGGGCTCAGTAGTAGGTAGGGCAACGTGATCGGCTTTTATTCATTTATATAACAATTTTTATCCCAAAAGGCAAAAAAAAAAAAAAAAAAAAAAAAACTGTTGCTGTAACACTGGAGTTTAGCTTCAATGCGTCACTGCTTCCAAATCTAGAAAAAAATCAGCCCTCGCGCCACTCGGTGATAAAAGTGACTAAAGTGAATCAAAGTCTAAACTAATAATCGTAAATAAATGGAAAGAAATATATAAAAAGATAAAATCAGTAAATATATCAAATGTGAACCACTGAGTGATAAAAAGTGCATGTGCTAATCAATAGTGCAAAAAAATGCAGCAAGACAAAATAGTGAACACAAACTATCAAATGAATAATAATCAAAAAAGGGGTCCTGCGCAAATCGTGCCACTCATATAATGTAATCAAGAAAAAAATATTAAATCGCGAAGAAATCAACATAAAAAAGAAAAAATGTCCATAAAAAAAAAGCACAAATAAAAGTGAAGATAAAATATGGAAGAGGGACCAACGATGCAAAGTCCACTAGTCCGGGCTCTCAGAACTCTCACCTTAAGATGGAACAAGCAAGCAGATCAAAAAAAACACCCCAGGAATCTCTCATTTCATTCATTATATTAAGCCATCAAGGAAATCCAGATGAGGGATGTAATAATAAACTTCCGCCACTAGAGGGCCAATCCCAGCATATAGGCTTTGCACGGTAAATCCTCCAATCTATTCCGTAATGTATGGCTCAAAAACAAGAGGGAGGGGGGGAGAGAGAGAGAGAGAGAGAGAGAGAGGGAGAGGGAGAGGGAGAGGGAGAGGGAGAGGGAGAGGGAGAGGGAGAGGGAGAGGGAGAGGGAGAGGGAGAGGGAGAGGGAGAGGGAGAGGGAGAGGGAGAGGGAGAGAGGGAGAGAGGGAGAGAGGGAGAGAGGGAGAGAGGGAGAGAGGGAGAGAGGGAGAGGGAGAGAGGGAGAGGGAGAGGGAGAGGGAGAGGGAGAGGGAGAGGGAGAGGGAGAGGGAGAGGGAGAGGGACTCCAATGGTGTAGTATTTGAAATAAGCAGATCGATTTATTAAAATTGTATCAAAGACTCTCACATTCAAAACAGAGTAAATGTCACAATAAGGAAGATGGTTGTCTGGCGTCTTCCGCCAGGCTTACCTTTACTTCCGGTTTGTCCTACGGCCACTCACAGGGAGTGGCCATAGGACGAACCGGAAGTAAATTAAGACTGGCGGAAGACGCCAGACAACCATCTTCCTTATTGTGACATTTACTCTGTTTTGAATGTGAGAGTCTTTGATACTATTTTAATAAATCGATCTACTTATTTCAAATACTACACCATTGGAGTCCTCTCTCTCTCTCTCTCTCTCTCTCCTTCCCCTCTCCCTCTTGTTTTTGAGCCATACATTACGGAATAGATTGGAGGATTTACCGTGCAAAGCCTATATGCTGGGATTGGCCCTCTAGTGGCGGAAGTTTATCATTACATCCCTCATCTGGATTTCCTTGATGGCTTAATATAATGAATGAAATGAGAGATTCCTGGGGTGTTTTTTTTGATCTGCTTGCTTGTTCCATCTTAAGGTGAGAGTTCTGAGAGCCCGGACTAGTGGACTTTGCATCGTTGGTCCCTCTTCCATATTTTATCTTCACTTTTATTTGTGCTTTTTTAATGGACATTTTTTCTTTTTTATATGTTGATTTCTTCGCGATTTAATATTTTTTTCTTGATTACATTATATGAGTGGCACGATTTGCGCAGGACCCCTTTTTTGATTATTACTGCTTCCAAATCGGTTAGTGCATCTAACAGTCCCTTCCAACCAGACTGATGACTAGTGTCTTTCATCCAGTGTGGGGGGCACTCTAATACAGGGTGTGTGGTACTGGGCAGATCACCAGGTGAAAACAGAGGGGGGGGGGGGGTTGGGGGGAGCTCTAAATAAAACAAATGCGTCCATCACATCTAATTGGTAAGTTGCAACAATATACATTTTTACAATTGGGGTTTAAAGTGGTTGTAAACCCTTTAAAAAATTCCAAACAAAACAAAAAAAAACTGCAAGACATAATGAGCTCATTATGAATTACTTACCTGAGAACAAAGCCCCCGCAGCGGTCCTTGTTCACTGCTCTGGTGGCTGACATCTCTCCGGGGGGGTGTTACTTCCAGGTATTGTGGCTCCGGCAATGTGTTTGGCCGGAGGCCGCGATGATGTCACTCCTGCACACGCGCGTGGGAGCCGTCGGTAATGGCACAGTACAACTAAAGCAACAGCACATATGTGCCGTTGCTTCAGTTTGCATGTGCTGATGATGTCGGCACATGCGAATACAGGGATATCTCCTAAACCTGCACGGTTTAGGGGATATCTAGTGTAACTAAAAGGTAAGCCTCATTATAGGCTTGCCTGTAGTATAAAGTAGTTGTACATTTTTTACAACCACTTAAATACAGCTTTAAGATAATAGACTTCATTCTATTTTATTGACTTTATTGTCATTGTAATAATGTACAACTAAATTCCTTCATATAAAAAAACACTCCCATAAAAACAAACCACAAAATCACCAAGCACACCTTCTTAATCAACACTTCTTACTTGTTTTGCATTATTGATGTGTATTTTTTACATCCTTTCATTTTATCAAATATGTCCTTTTACCAATTCACCTCCACAATGTCAATTAGCCTCAAAGTCCCACATTTCTTCCTTGTCTATTTGAACCAGGGATGGAGGCACACTACATATGTGCTTCATTCAAAGTCCCAAATTCCCCTCTTAGTCAACAAACCCTTTTAGATTCACAAGAAAAGCATCAGTGCTTTGATCTTCCACTGCATATATACAGGTGTGATGCATTAATCACCCCCTCATACCAGGAGGTGCAGCATTTCTACAGCGTACTTCATAGGCACAATTATAATTCAAAGTTTTCCATAAACAGAACAAATCTTCATTTTTTGAATTCAGTTACACTCTAACCACTTAAGGACTAAGAGTCTTTTTTCAGATGTGTGGTTTACAAGTTAAAAACCGTTTTTTGCAAAAAAATTACTTAGAACCCCCAAACACAATTTTTTTTGGCGGTCGTTGCAATACTCTGTCACACCGTATTTGTGAAGCGGTCTTACAAGCACACTTTTTTTTGGAAAAAATACACTTTTTTGAATTACAAAATAAGACAACAGTAAAGTTAGTAGGGCTGAAACTAATTATGAAAATAGTAATCGATTAATCGACCAGTAACATAATGGGTAAAAAAAACTAAAAAAAAAAAAAACTAAAACGAGCCCTTTATAATACAAAAAGAGCAAATCGCTACTGTAAATATTACTTTCACTGTTCTACAGTAAAAAGTGAACCCCTTACAGCAGTGATTATCTGCTTTTTCTACTATAAAAGGACTCATTTTAGTTTTTTAAACCCCATTATGTTCACATCTATGTGTTTTTTGGTGCTTTTTGCAGAAATGTACTACAGTTCATTTACACGATTTCCTATGGGACACGTTCACATCTGAAAAGGGTCAGGGACTTTTAACGCAAAATTGTGCTTTATTGGTTCAATATACTTCAATGGGGAAGGTGCAGAAAAGCATGTAATGCGTTTTTACAGCAATTTGTGTTTTTTAATCTGCATGGGATGTCCAAGCAGTGCCAAAAGAGGGGTGGGAAAAAACAGCTTTAAAAACTTCATCCACCATGGCAAGTGGGAGCTAGTGAAACTAAACCCACAAAACAGCAGCAATGTGTGGAAACTCCACCACAAAACTGGGCATCCTCAACAGGAGCGATCCCCCAGACCGCAGCATTGCGGAAGTAATGCAACAGTGCATTAACGAACCAGTATTGTGTTTTGTAGGGTGGGCCGTGACTGGAAAGGGAGGCACCTGCCCCTTCAAGGTGTAGGCTTGGACTACAATCTGTCTGATCCACCTGGAAATGGTGGCTGACAAGACCGCCATGCCCTTCTTAGGACCAGCCACTGAAACAAACAAACAGTGAGCCTGACTTCCGAAAAGGAAGCTGTGATAGACAAGTACACCTTCAGAGCCCTAACCACATCGAGCGTGTGAAGGGCCACCTCTTTGGGGTGCTTCGGCTTAGGACACAAAGATGGTAATACAATGTCCTCATTGATATGAAAGGCCGAGACCACCTTCGGTAGAAAAGACGGTTGCAGACGCAACACCACCTTATCCCTGTGGATGACCAGATAAGGAGACTTGCAGGACAAGGCCGCCAGTTCCGAAACACTCCTGGCCGATGTGATGGCCACTAGAAAGACCACCTTCTGTGAAAGGGTCAGAGGAATTTCCCTGATATGCTCAAACAGCGGCTTCCGAAGCGCCAACACCAGGTCCAAATCCCACGGAGGCAACGGAGAACGCACCGGAGGGACTACATGGCGCACCCCCTGAACAAAAGGTACTCACCCAAAGCTTGGGGTCGCTTAGAAAAAAAAAAAAAAAAAAAAAAAAAAAGACAGCCAAAAGCTGAAATTTGCCCCTTGATGGTGCTCAACGCCAACCTCTGGTCTACACCTTGCTGAAGAAACAGCAGGATCCTGGATATAGAGAAGGAGCACGGATGCCATCCTTTCTCCTCACACATGGAGATATAGACCTTCCAAGTACGATGGTATATCTTCCTGGAAGAAGATTTCCGCTGAGGCCAATTTGGGGCAGTCAGGATTACTGGAATCCCCTCGGCTTCCACTCTGCGAAGTAGATGTCGCAACAGTTTTAGTGGAGGAAAGGCGCAGACCCACGGGTCTCCTGTCCTAGACACGAATCTCAGGACCTTCCGGGTTGAGCCGGGAGGCCAATAGATCCACCTCTGGTGTGCTCCATTTCAGACACAGCAGCCTGAATATCTCCAGATGCAATGCCAATTCTCCTGGGTCCAGCATCTGTCGACTCAGATAATCCGCTTGCCAATTTTCCACCCCCGGGATGTCAATGGCCGACAGGGCCGGAATGTGTCACTCTGCCCACCGAAGTATGTGAGCGACCTCCCGAGCAGCGGCGGAGCTTCTTGTTCCCCCTTGGTGATTTATGTATGCCACAGCCGTGGCTTTGTCTGACTGTATTCTGATCGGACGCCCTTGAAGACTCATTGACCATGTGTGAAGGCACAGCCTGATCGCTGTCAATTCGAGCAGATTGATCGGCAACTTGGATTCCTCCGTCGACCGGAGGCCCTGAGCATGCAAAAGCGGAGTGATGACCACTTGCCAACTTCTTTAGGTTCAACAGCCACCCAAATTCTTGCAGGGTCTGCATGGTGATCGCCACATCCTCCTCGAATTCTGAGGCGGAAGAAGCTCTCAGAAGGAGAACATCTAGGTAACCCACGATCACGATCCCGCAGCAACACCAATACTGTAGCCAGTACTTTGGTAAAGACTCGGGGGGGCTGATGCCAGGCCAAAGGGAAGAGCCACAAACTGGTAATGGGCATCCCCAACTGCCAAACGCAGAAACTTTTGATGCCGAAGGCATATGGGTATGTGCAGGTAGGCATCCTGAATGTCCAAGGACGACAAGAAGTCCCCTTGATGGAGTGCAGCGACTACTGAGTGAACTGATTCCATTCTGAACCTCTGCACTTTTACAAAGTGATTGAGGGCTTTCAAGTCCAAAACTGGACGTACCCCTTCCTTCTTGGGAACCACAAACAGATTTGAGTAGAACCCCTGTAAGCGTTCCGAGTCTGGAACTGGTACAATCAGCCCCTGATTCAGCAAGTCCCTTACTGCCCCTAGCAGGGCCTCCCGGCGAACCGGGGACATGGGTATGCTGGAGGGGAAGAATCTGCTTGGCGGCCAAGAGAGAAACTATCTTGTAACCTGCGGAAATCAGATCGCAGACCCATTGGTCTGATAACCAGGAGGTCCAATGGGCTGCAAACTCCCGAAGACGACCCCCCCACCCGAGACACGGGTGGGGGCAAACCTTCATGCGGTAGCGCTTTTGTTCGCAGGCATGTTAGGCTTGCGGCTCCAGGGACGCTTCTGACCGTCCGTGGGCGTCCTGTCGGGCTGGGATCGTTTTGCCGAAGCACCGGGCGGACAAAAAAGCCGCTTGTGAGCGGAAAAGGAGGACCCTTGCCTGCGGCGTGGCTCCTTAGCCTTCCTGGCCTGTGGGAGTAGTGTACTCTTACCACCCGTGGCATTTTTAATAACGTCATCCAACCAGGCTCCAAAGAGCTGTTCGCCAAGAAAGGGAAGATCCGTCAGGGCTTTCTTCGATGCCTGGTCAGGACACCAGCAATTCAGCCAAATAAGGCGCCTCAGCACCACGGCTGACACTGAGGCCTGGATAGCAGAGGGAGAGTATCCAGGGTCGCGTCACAAACGTACTTAAGGCCATGCATTAGTTGGTCTCCTAGCTCTACGCAGACAGGGGAGGCATTCTGCTCTCCCAATTCGCGATGCAAAAGTTTTGCCCACTCAGTCAGTGTCTTCGACACCAGTGCAGGACGCACGGTTGACCCCACAACCGTAAACAAGGAATGAGCCACTGCTTCGGCCTTCCTGTCTGTGGGATCCTTGAATGCAGGAGTCCCCTCAACCGGGATCGTGGTTACTTTATTTAAACTAGATACTGGGGGGTCCACGACCACAGGAGCCGACCACTTTTTAAGAAGGATTTCCCCAAAGGGGTAACGCACCGCCAAGTTTTTGGGGACCAAAAAAGTCTGACCCCATTCCCTGTAGATGAATTTGTCAAAATAAGTCAAATACGGGAACATCTTAGGTGATCATGCTGGCTTGTGGGACCCAAAAGGGACTGGTACATCAGCAGAGGAATCCGCTGGCTCCTGAATCTTCGGGGTATCACGCACAGTTGTGATAAGTGCTCCAACAAGCACCTTGTCGCGCCCGGACGGGGAATCATCCTCACTGTCCGTATGATCCTGGTCAACCATGTCTGATAGAGCTCAGAGCAGGGGTCTCCAGCCGCAGCAGGGCCCGAGTCTGCATCAGAGCTCTGCCCAGAGGAAGGGGGGGGGGCAGGGGCCTCTTACGTGCACCTTTCCTGCCCCGTGCCGACTCTATCTTAGCAACATAGGAGCCCAGGAACGCTGTCAGGGTGTCCATGCGCACCGCACTAACCGCAGGTGACCCGGTTGCTATAGCCTGGATTTCGGGGAAAGAAACACCCGCGGGGGGGGGGGGGGGGGGGGGGGGACGGAAGGGGTGCTTAGCGCTAGACGCACCACCCTGGGGCGTTCAGTGAATGCCAACAATAGTGCCTGTAGTCCCTAGGAGGTTCCCAGATGCAGACAGGAGAAAAAACTGTCAGCAGCAGCTCTAACAGCGGTGCAACAATCTGCAGAACAGCTTCAGCGTTCAGCACAGAGCCATCCAGTGTCCCTCACACACGGGGGATACAGGAAGTAACAAGAGAAAGCACATGTCATGCTGTCACAAGAGGCCAGCAGTGAAGAAAGCATTCAGGCTTTCACAAAATGGCTGCCAATGGAATCAATAGGAATCCTAGGGAAAATGGCTGCTGAAGCTCCCCAGGGGAATCTATAGCTTTCCCAAATCCAAGGTGGCTGCCGGAACAGCACCATGTGGTGAACAGAGCAAAAAAAAATAAAAAATGAGCTGCCTGCTGACAGAGACAACCTTCACAAAAACTGCTTTTTTGGGACCCCCAGACCTGGACTGAACAGCAACCGCACAGAGCCCCCACAGGTGAGAAACAGCGACCCCCACACACACACCGCCCTCAGCGCATGCAGACATTCCCCTCAGAGGGGGAAGGGAGGGGTGATAGGGACTTGGGAGAGAAGATAAGGAGGTGAGGTGGCCCCGAATCAACACCCCAGGGAATGCCCAGCTGCTCCCCCCACCGAAGCAGGGAGAGCCGTACTTATCAGTCCTGAAGAGCTGGGAGACATTCCATCACAGACCTACGCCTGTGCAGTTACAGGGTAGCTGCCGACCCAGTATACTGTGATCCAGACATCAGTAGCCCGGTCATATGTATACCCCAGAGCATTGAAGCTCACCGACCACCTCTGGAGCATGAGGTATGTCATGGCCTGCCGAGCCGTAGCTGCGGCCTGCTCAAGCTCGATGGCCAGACTGGGGGGACTACAAGGATTTCATTAACCAGCCTGTCACCCTGCTGGCAGTTGATAGATGATCTCAGGATATCTCATCTTGCGCAAAAAGCAGCAAACCTGCAGTAAAAATATGGACCGAGAGGCCTGCAGGGTTTCCTAGGTCATTCTCCTTGCTAGGCAAAATAAAAACTGAAGCTGCGAACAGCAGCAGGAGGAGGAGGGTTGATAGCACGGGGCCTGCCCCCCCCCCCCCCCCGGGCGGGATTAAAGTTCTGTGTATTGTGTAACAATTTTGCCTGGTTTCTCCTAATGACAGGCTATAAAACCCATGTAGTTACAGAGAGGAGCTGTGTCGGTCGGTGAATATAAGAGAAATCAAAAATGCACAGCAAAAGGCACTGCAGAAACAGATCAAAAGCAAACTGTATAGGCGTGTACCGAGCCTTATGCTGGTCACACAGATAAATTTTCGAATGAGAATATTCTGACTAAAAATCTTTTCGCTGAATGAAAGAATTTTTTTGAAATTTTCACTTGTTTTTAAAACGAATGTAATATCTGAACGAAAATCACACACACTGTCTGAAAATTCCTTTGACTAAGAAGTTTTCTATTATTTCTAAATTTTCCTGTCACTGTGGTTGAAAATGAACGTCAATTTGACCCACTTTTTTTTTTTTTTTTTAAGGTTATTAACCGAGACAATAATCAGCCAACAAATAAATTATGAAAATAATCGTTCGTTGCAGCCCTAAAAAAGTTAGCCCAATTTTTTTATACTGTGAAAAATGTTACGCTGATTAAATCGATACCCAACATGTCACACGTCGGCCTTCTCCCACCGCCGATAAAAGTGATCTTGCGGCGAATCCACCGCAGAGACCACTTTTATCTTGTAGCGGACCACTGGCAGAACACGAGTGTCACAACGAGGATACCGGGGTTATGGCAGCTAGCTACTGCCATAACAACAATATACCACATCAAAGTAAGGACGTATATTGCCGTGCAGCGGTCAGGAAGTGGTTATTAACATGTCTGATGTGATGACTGACCTTTAGCATTGTATCCAACGTTGAGCTGTCTCCATGCTTCAGAACAGTTACATAAACCTAAGAAGAAAGCAAGTGTTCACATCGGTGTTTGTTTCATACATAATAAAAAAAAAAAAAGTGGTAACAGAAGAGGAAGAACTAACCGGGCTTCGGAGATCAGCACTTAGTGTGTTCTTTCCTTCAACATGGTCCTTAAACCTGCGGCGAGCTTCCTCCAGGGTAGGTTTATCGCCAGCCTTTCCCAACTTCCCTAATACTAGACCTCTCAGCAAAGCGTCCAGATGTCCTAAGGATACACACAATTAAAGCCTACGTTAACACACAAAAATATAAGGGACTACAACCTTCAACCAGCTGCAAATCGCAACGTATAAAATAAAGTGTAAAAAAATTAACTTTACTGAAACATACAGGGATGGCAGTCATTCTCCAGAACTGATGTCTGTTATTAAGCCACTTAATTTCTTTAAGGAACACTAACTAACCTCTGAAATCATGTACAAATTTTTACAGCAGCTGTTTCAATGATAAAGATTACATTTTTTGCATGCTTGCCTACCTGCCCATTGCACCCCTGCTGAAAGCAGCCGAGGCAATCAAACAGAAAAACGTCAAGAAAGGTTATTTTTTAGGTATAAGAAAGTTAGTTTTGAAGGGATGCCTTGCAAGCTGCAATATAAACTAGCAATACAGTAATTCTGCACTCAACGGCCTCATGCACAAAGGACGGTCTAAAAATGGCAGTAGCATTCACTGTAGAATAGTGTAGTTGTAGAATGAGATTTGCAGCGTTTTTCCCCCTTTTTTTTTTAGCAAAACTGCACTCCCACAAAAGCTTATGGCTCAAAAACGCTGATAAACGTTAAACAGCCACGTTTTTCAGCGTTTAAAGTCTTCGGCTTCTATAGCTGAAAAACTCCTCTTAAATCCCAATAGTTCTGGGGTTTTTGTTCCAGCCAGAAAACGCTGATAAAAGCCTATGTGTGCATGGATAACATGCTGGGGAGTTTACTGGCTGCAGAAAAAAATAATATATAAAAGCCTGAAGCCAAAAACTGCAGCTACAAAAACGTCCAGTGTGCATGAGGCCTACATGAACATGGTATTTTGGAAAAACAATTGGTGCATGGTTAGACAAATCTGACCCTCCAAATACTTACCCTCTCCGGGTTTGGGGTCCCAGCACAAACGCTGCCCAATAGGGGAAAAAACATCTCTGATGAAGCCTTGAATTTCCTCATGAAACTCTGTATGAGATAACAAAGTTGATAGAATTCCTAAATTACAACTTAAGTCACTCCAAACAGTGTAATTGGGCTCATTCACAAAGGCCTCCATGACTTTTAAGACTTCAACTGTGCTGATGATGCCTGCCCGAGCCTAAAAGAATACACATGAATGAGAAAAGGGACCATTAGCATTCATAAACAATGTCTTTGCACTATGCAAAAAATAAAAAAAATCAGGTTAAATAAGTAGATAGGCGGGGCAAGTACTGAGGAATAAATATCTCACCGCAGATATTGGCCCAGAAAAGATTTCACAGCAACTATCAAAACTTGGAGGAGGAAGTGCTTTGCCAGGCACTTGACTATTACTGATTGGAGAACTAGCGATGGTGAGAATGCATATTTCACAGTTCCACACCTCTGTCACCTATTTATTCCAAATGGTTCGCCTGTAATTTCAACGCTTGTCCCATATTTATACTCACCATAAAAAAAAGGTCGTTCTGCAGCCCAAGTCTGTCTACAGGCTGCAGGGAGAGGTCTCTAATTCCAGGCAGCAAACTCTCCAGCATAGAAGGGCTGTACTGGGTGCGATAGAAGCCAACAGTTCCTGGATTTAACTAGATAAGAACAGGGAAACACCAATTAGAATCAGATTTTTACACACACACACACACACACACACACTATAGAATCCTATTCCTTGAGAACTCATTGAGGGATACAGCTTGACACTAATCGACATGGGGTTACATTGCCATCTACAGGAGAACTAAACAAGATACATGAACACTAGATGCCAGTCAAACACATACAAAAAATAGGAACCAAAGCTATTAAATAGCTGCTTGCAGAACCTTTGGACCAAAACAAAACTGACCTTGAAAAACTAAAAACATGTACAGCAGAGACCTGATGAGGAAAAGTCCAAGAAGCACCTACTGCCCTAGTGGAGTGGGCTTTACCATTGAGACACCATCTTTCAACTTGTAGGCCTGTACAATAACCTGCCAAAAGCCACACAGAAATATTGCATAATGGACCCCCAAAAGGCTTTTGGGCCCTTCTGCAATAAAAACAGGGAATACGTCTGCCTAAGCAAAGCAGTCACAGAAAGGTAAATCCTAACATCTAGGAAATAAAAGAAAGATGTCCCTGAGGTGACCTGATGTCAGGCACAGAAAGGAACACATTATCCTCATTTAGTTGAAAAGCAAAGACCACCTCGGGGTGGGTGGGGGGGGGGGGGGGGGGGGGGGGGTGGTCCCAGATTTCAAATTAACCAGTTTGGGGGGGGGGGGGGGGGGCGCCTAAAAGGGTGAGCAACATGTTTAATCCCTTGCATAAAAGTATGAATTAGTGAATGATTAGCAAAAGGATGCTGTTCTTCAGAGAGGGCAGACACCTAAACCTTGATAGTACCAAGATAAGTTTTATTCTCCTAACCTACCAACCCCCCCAAGCTGAAGAAAGGAGAAAAAAACATGTCAAAAGACAAGGAGAAATCCCCATAAGCTCACACTAGTAAAGAAAAAAAGAAAAAAAAAAAAAAAAGTTGTCTTCGGTTTCCATGATAAACTTCACAGGAATTACCATAGGTTCACAAGCTTTGGGCATGGTGAGGCTTACCGAATCTGAAATGTCCCCGTCATTCAGAACCTGGTTTTCACCAGCCAGATCAATAAAGTCAGCAAACAAGAAAAGATTTGATCTGGTAGAGGCCACAGAAGTGTCAGCTGGCAGACAAACAAGGTCGGTGTATCACTGTCTAAGGCCAATCCAGGTATAATAAAAATATAGACTAAGGCTGCATTCACACCTGAGCGTAGCGTTTTCAAGCGTTTTTTACCGCGATTCGCCGCGAATTTGTGCAGGGCAAAAGGTCACCAATGTTAAAAGAAGAAAAACGCCCAAATCAGCCCGATTCGCGACAAAAAAGGGTCTGGAACTTGTTTGGGCTTCAGGCGACTTGGAGTGGAGATGTGAACCATCTCCATTGAGAATAATGGATTTTTTCCCCTCCAGCGTTTTGTAGCTTCAGGCGTCAAGCTACAAAACGCTCAGGTGTGAATGGGGTCTAAATGCACAGCGTAGAAGGAAAAAAAAATATTAAGCCTGCAGCAGCTAACTTAAAACTCCAATCCTCCAAAAGTATTCACCATAAAAACAAACAAGTCAAACAAATCTCTTAAGTAGCCCCCACACTTCTTTATAAAGTAGTGGTACTCTCACAAATTGGAGTATCTACCTTTCAACATAAGATCAGACATACAGTGCCTTGCAAAAGTATTCGGCCCTCTTGAACTTTTCAACCTTTTGCCACATTTCAGGCTTCAAACAAAGATATAAAATTTTAATTTTTTGTGAAGAATCACCAACAAGTGGGACACAATTGTGAAGTGGAACAAAATCTATTGGATATTTTAAACTTTTTTAGCAAATAAAAAACTGAAAAGTGGTGCGTGCAAAATTATTCGGCCCCTTTACTTTCAGTGCAGCAAACTCACTCCAGAAGTTCAGCGAGGATCTCTGAATGATCCAATGTTGTCCTAAATGACTGATGGTGATAAATAGAATCCACCTGTGTGTAATCAAGTCTCTGTATAAATGCACCTGCTTTGTAATTGTCTCAGGGTTCTGTTGAAAGCGCAGAGAGCATCATGAAGACCAAGGAACACACCAGGCAGGTCCGTAATACTGTTGTGGAGAAGGTTAAAGCCGGATTTGGATACAAAAAGATTTCCCAAGCTTTAAACATCCCAAGGAGCACTGTGCAAGCGATCATTTTGAAATGGGAGTATCAGACCACTGCAAATCTACCAAGACCTTGCCGTCCCTCTAAACTTTCAGCTCAGACAAGGAGAAGACTGATCAGAGATGCAGCCAAGAGGCCCATGATCACTCTGGATGAACTGCAGAGAACTACAGCTGAGGTGGGAGAGTCTGTCCATAAGACAACAATCAGTCGTACACTGCACAAATCTGGCCTTTATGGAAGAGTGGCAAGAAAAAAGCCATTTCCCAAAGATATCCATAAAAAGTCTCGTCTAAAGTTTGCCACAAGCCACCTGGGAGACACCCTAAACATGTGGAAGAAGGTGCTCTGGTCAGATGAAATCAAAATCAAACTTTTTGCCCACAATGCAAAACGATATGTTTGGCGTAAAAGCAATACAGCTCATCACCCTCAACACACCATCCCCACTGTCAAACATGGTGGTGGCAGCATCATGGTTTGGGCATGCTTTTCTTCAGCAGGGACAGGGAAGATGGTTAAAATTGAGGGGAAGATGGGTGCAGCCAAATACAGGACCATTCGGGATGAAAACCTGTTGGAGTCTGCAAAAGACCTGAAACTGGGACAGAGATTTATCTACCAACAAGACAATGATCCCAAGCATACAGCAAAATCTACAAAGGAATGGTTCACAAATAAACGTATCCAGGTGTTAGAATGGCCAAGTCAAAGTCCAGACCTGAAAACTGCTGTTCACATTCAACCTCACTGAGCTCAAGCTGTTTTGCAAGGAAGAATGGGCAAGAGTTTCAGTCTCTCGATGTGCAAAACTGATAGAGACATACCCCAAGCGACTTGCAGCTGTAATCGCAGCAAAAGGTGGCTCTACAAAGTATTAACGCAAGGGGGCTGAATAATTTTGCACGCCCCACTTTTCATTTTTTTTATTAGTGTTTCAAAAATCCAATAGATTTCGTTCCACTTCACAATTTGTGTCCCACTTGTTGGTGATTCTTCACAAAAAATAATTTTTTTTATATCTTTATGTTTGAAGCCTGAAATGTGGCAAAAGGTTGAAAAGTTCAAGGGGGCTGAATACTTTCGCAAGGCACTGTAAGATCCACCTGATAAAGGGGCATTTACGTCAGTACATTTTAATTCATACATCCACCTAATCCACATACAAGCTGTTAATTGCTTTACTTTTAGCGTGGATCTCTTCTTGTGTATGTACTACAATTTATTCCAAATCATTTTTTTAATGAATGCAAGGCTTCCATTGTTTGGTGAAGAGGCGAGTGGATGACATCACAAGCCCGACCTCAGTTAATCAGAGGACACTATGTATTCATTCAGAAAATACAAAGCTTCCTATGAATGGCTGGACAGCGCAATGAGCCTGAACAGCTGTAGTAATGGCTGCTTAACCACTTAAGCCCCGGACCATTTTGCAGACCAGAGCGCTTTTTGCGATTCGGCACTGTGCCGCTTTAACTGACAACTCCATGGTCGTGCAGTGTCTCCCAAACAAAATTGACGTCCTTTTTCCCTACCAATAGAGCTTTCTTTCGGTGGTATTTGATCACCTCTGCAGTTTATTTTATGCGCCATAAACAAAAATTTTTTTGCTATAATAAAATTCCCCCAAAAATGTAAAAAAACATTTTTCCCCCCTCACTTTAGGCCAATACGTATTCCTCTACATATTTTTTTTTGGGGGGGGGGGCCCAATAAACGTTTGGTTTGCACAAAAGTTATAGCGCTTACAAAATAGGGGATAGATTTATGGCATTTTTATTAATATTTTTTTTTTTTTACTAGTAACGGCAGCGATCAGTGATTTTTATTGTGACTGCGACATTATGGCGGACACATCGGACATTTTGACACATTTTTGGGACCATTGTCATTTACACAGCAATCAGTGCTATACAAATGCACCAATTCTTGTGTAAATGACACTGGCAATGAAGGGATTAACCACTAGGTGGCAGTGTAGGGGTTAAGTGTGTCCTGGGGCGTGTTGCTGTTGGGGGCGTGGCTGTGTTCCAATGACAAGGAGCAGAGATCAGTGACACTGTTGCTAGGCAGAACGGGTAGATGCTTGTTTACTTTAGCATCTCCCCGTTCTTCCCCGTGAGACGATCGCGGGTATCCACACGTGATGGCACGGAGCAAATTTAAAGGGATGTACCTGTACGCCCATTTGCCTGTCCATGCCATTCTGCTGACGTACATCAGCGTGCGGTGTTCAGGAAGTGGTTAATTGAAACAAAATTCAAATCTTGTGCAGTTCCCCCCTTCCTGCCGCCAGCCATATAACCAAGTGTTGCGGACGGGGCACAGTAATGTACCCTTTTTAGGAGGACAAAGACAAATAAGTATTAGCAGGCTCCCTGTAAATAAGGGCAAAAGCCCTATTCACAGCAGCAGAGGTCCTCAGAAGACCCTTTGGTTCACCACAGGAACACATGGGAATCCAGAGTATGTGTCTCACCTCTAGTTTTTGCTCCACTGGTGAGCATTCCCTCCTAAGGGGTCTTCTGGGGCAGGATTCAATCAGATGGGTGCACCACGGCCATGGGGACCTGTAAAGCACTCTGCAACTACCTCACGAGTTACACATAACCTAGGCAAGAGCCGACAGCAGAGTTCAATACCAAATTTACATGCATACCTTTTTTTGCAGGACTCAGGTGATTTTAGTCGAGTCACAAAGTCACTGTCCATTTTCTCCACATTCCCCTGAGACCAGGGTTAAGATCTAGATAATGTACACCTTGGGGGAGGGTTCTTAATGCCGTTGGCTCATAGGAAGTGGGAAGAATAATGAGTGGTTTAATTTAGCCCACAGGCAGGCTGGCCCTAGATCGAGTAATGACAGCACTAGAAAAAAAAGCCCCAAACATTCCAACTGCATGATAAAGGATCAGAAATCCTAGCAATATTTCACATTGTAGCGTCTTTGGGGTGTTCTGTGCATATTTATAATACAGCCAAGATGGTTTCACAGCAGAAAGCACAGCATTGAAGTCAAACAAGACAAGGTCAGCCCTACATGCTGCAGTGGCATCACAATTTTCCACACAGACCAATACACATTGCATTGTGGCTCACCTTCACCCACTGGTCTGAGGTCACTCCTTCAAGCACAACTGTCATCTCTGGCTTGTCCATAAGTAATCTTAACTTAGCAGAGGCCGGGGATTCACTGGTGCAGATGCTGATCGGTACCATCCACTGAGGACTCTCCTCACCTGAGCGAGGGCAATAGGAGGATGTTATATGGAGAGAAGGGCTGGAGGCTTACCCGCCAACCTATCGTCGGGAGAATAAAGGAGATAAGAGAAATAGGAAGAAAGAAAGGTAGGATAGCTTTGAGCTGCTCCAGAAAAGCACAAGAGAGACTATAATGACAGCATTGTGCCTATAAAAGCACAATATTGTGTGCAACCTGGGATCAGGTCACTCAATGACTGCAGACCACTAATGGGGTCACTCAAAGCCCAGAGGTGGCCACTCAAAAAGCATAGCAGGCCTGGAAAGTCTTACCATGGTGAGGACCACTGGCACAAAATTTCTTCTGAGACAGCGTTAAGATTCTGGAGTCTTCCTTCTGAAAGGAAAGTTCACAGGGATTGAGTTAGTATATGGTTGTCCAAGTACTTAGTGTTTTGCAACCAAAAGAAATAGGACATTTAGGCTGGGTTCACACTGCTGCGATGCGGGAATGCTGCGAATCCACTGCGGATTCCTGAATCGCATGCCTCCCGGCGGCAGTTCACACTGCCCTATGCAAACGGCTGGGAGTATCAGTTAAAAGTTAATGACACCCCCAGATGAGTTCGCATATCGCAGTGCGATCTGCAAACTCGGACAAGAATTGGATCGCATGGTGTGAACACCCATGCGATCCGATTCTCCTGCGAACCAAAAAAAGGGTCCTGTGCGAGTTTGGGCAGGGTGCGATGCGAATTCAGCCATACTAGCTGTATGGCTGAACTCGCATCGCACAAGAGATCGGATGTGATTTGCACTGCAGTGCGGTGCGAATCCCATCCGATCTCATCACCACAGCAGTGTGAACCCAGCCTAAAGAAAAGAAATCTATTAAAAAATGACTTGGACAGCTAAAGTACCTGTTCTGACTCCACGTATATTAAGGGGAAACCCATCTGTTTGGTCCAGGTGCTCATAACAGCAGCGATTGGCTTCCCACTGGCCTGCTCTAGAGATTCCCATAGATCCTCTGCAGAAAAGAGTACTCAGTTTACATCTGTGCCAGAGGAAGCTGAGAGGAAGGGAAAAGGGAAGGTAGGTTTGGGCGGTGGCATCACAACCATCACAAACAGGGTAAAAAAACAATACAGTGATTAGGAGTACCTGTGGCAGCATTCTTTTCCTGGAATTTAATGAGGTATTGATTCATGCCCTTACGGAAATCCTGTACAGATGAGTAAAAAAAAAAAGGAAAAAAGAAAAGATGAAGTTTGGCTGGGCTTGTAGAAGTCACTTTTCAGCTATTTGCCTTCTGCTTATTTCAGCAGCTACTGTTTGAGAAACCATGTGTGCAGCATTAGAAGAATTACAATACAAAAAAATTGCTGGTAATGACAAACAGCTGACTTGATTATTAAACTCTTCAGCTCCAGAAGATTTAACCCCCCCCTCATGACCAGGCCATGTTTTGCAATTCTGCACTGTTACTTTACCCGCTTCCCATTCCACGTATAGTAATATGACAGCCGCAAGGTGGCTCTCATCCTGGGAAGCTGTGATATGACGTCCTCAGCTTCCCGGCCGTCTAGGAGGCACGCACAGCCAGTCACTCGGGAGCCAACGCACGCGCCGGGTGTCTGCTGGCCTTCCGCGACTGCTTGTCACAGAGCAGGGACGTGCGTCAGGACGTGGATCTATATGTGTTTACACATACAATCAGGGGAGAGGAGACAATGTGTTCTTTGTATACAGGAACACCAATGGGTCACCTCCCCCGGTCAGTCCAGTCCCCCCCCTCCTCCACAGTTAGAATCACTCCCTAGGTAACACATTTAGCCCCTTGATCGTCCTAGTGTTAACCCCTTCCCTGCCAGTGACATTTATACAGTAATAAGTGCATATTTATAGCACTGATCGCTGTATAATTGTCAATGGTCCCAATTTGTCCTCTGCAATATAACAGTACTGGCAAAAGAATAAATTAAAAAAAATAAAAAAATCACAGATCGCCACCACATTACTAGTAAAAAAAAAAAAAAAGGCCATAAATCTAGCCCCTATTTTGTAGGCGCTATAACTTTTGTGCAAACCAATCAATATACGCTTGAGATTTTTTTTTTACCAAAAATATGTGGAAGAATAAATATCGCCCTAAACTGAGGAAGAATATATATTTTTTTTAAATTGGGATATTTACTATAGCAAAAAGTATTGTGTTTTTTCAAAATTGTCGCTTTTTGTTTAAACCGCAAAAAATAAAGACTGCAGAGGTGATCAAATACCACCAAAAGAAAGCTATTTGAGGGGAAATCATATAGGTAAAGTGTTGCATGATCGCGCAATTGTAATTCAAAATGTGCGCTGAAAACTGGTCTGGACAGGAACGGGGTGAAAATGCCCGGTAAGTGGTTAACTGACAATTGCAGGGACGTGCAACATTGGACCCAAATAAAATGTATGTCCTTTTTTCCCCACAAATAGAGCTTTCTTTTGGTGGTAATTGATCACCTCTGCGTTATTTTTAGCGCTATAAACAAAAAAAGACCGACAATTTTGAAAAAAAAATAATTATATTTGCTATCTGCTATAAAACACATCCAAGTAAACAAAAAAAATCTAATTTCTTCATCAATTTAGGCCAATATGTATTCTGCCATGTTTTTGGTATATAAAAAAAAATAAAAAAATAAAATTTCCAATAAGCGTTGATTTTGATTGGTTTGCGCAAAAGTATGTGTATAGCAACTACAAACTATGGGGTATATTTATGGAATTTTCATCTTTTAATTTTTATTTTTTTACTAGTAATGACGGCAATCAATGATTTTTAACGGCACTGCGACATTGCGACTGACAAATCTCACACCGACACCAATACAGTGATCAGTACCAAAAAAATAAAAATAAACTGTCACTGTACTAATAACACTGGCAGGGAAGGGGGTTAACAGGCGATCACAGAATTAAATGTGTTCCCTGGGAGTGCTAGCCAACTGTGGGGGGTCCTTTGACTGGGGGAAGACAGATCTCCATCTTCCCTTCTGACAGAACAGCCATCTGCCTTGTTTACATAGGCAGACCGCCGTTCTGTCTGCCTCAGGAACAGCCCACTGATTGGCTACCGCTGTGTCCAATCACAGCGGGAGCGGGTCGCTGGTGGCGGACCCCAGACGTGCCAATCGTAATCATGTACAGATACACGATTTCATGCTGAAGGGTCTCTCTGCTGCAGTAAATATATGTGGGGCGGTCCGGAAGCGGTTAAAGCACACCTGTCAAGAAAAATTACCTTGGCTGCAAATGCAGCTGACCTAAAAAAATGCAAGTTGAAAGTTTGTCACTGGCTTCCGAGTCACAGACATGGAAAACTTGTCAGGAAGAAAAGTTGGAGCTCCTGATCTGCATGCATTTTCTGTGTCTAGGACTAAAAATACTGAAGTTAAGATGGCCACAGACAAACCAAAATTTGGCAGTTCAGCAGGGACTGGTTGCGTTTCCACCAGTGTGTGGCCATTCTAATCAATTTTTACTGATGGAGAATGTTGGAAAATTGTCCTCAACTAGCAGCTGGAGCCAACGATCAGTGCATTTTGAAAGCTGCAGGAGCTGCTGTGAATACAAAGCACTGAAATCATTTGTACAAAGAGGGAGCTGAATATCGCAGACTCTTGGGCATTCCAGTTCACTAGGTTGAAGCACGCTGCCCATGCTCAATTTGAGACAGGGCCTGTCTCTCTTGTCAACTCGAAATTTGGAAAGACTCCTTGCTGACCTCAATCATACAAAACGGATCTCTATTATTACCGAGATATTATCCCAGACCTTACAGAGGAACATTGGGAGGAAGTACTGACCACCTGTCCACAGTAATTTCAGCTAGACACACCTTAGATACCTACACCAAATGTACTATACTGCGATGAGGTTACTGTATATAAAATGGGGCGAAAAGACAACCCCACATGTCATAAGTGCCTAGGGCTCATTTTTTCATATGGTCTGGAACTAATAGAATACGCCCATTATGGTGACAAGTAACGCAATTCATTGCGGATACTGTTGATCTCCCAAACATTTGTAGCCTGTTGCTGGGCCTACTGGGTATCAGAGGATGAAGTTATGAGTAATAACATGAGAACACTCTTAAAATTACTGCTATACTATGTTAGAAAGTTGATTGTCCTTAACTGGATTAAGAGAGACTATTTCACGCTAACTGCCTGGAAAAGTCTAGTTAATACCAATGTCACATTATATAAAATGACTTACGAGTCAAGGGGCTGTCCTAAGAACGTTAAAGTTCAGGGAAGCTAGATCTAAGGAAAATGTGCAATCTGACACTTAAGAAAAACCTCTAATGACAGTGCGGGGGGGGGGATGGTTACACTTTGAACAAAATGACTGCAGGATCATAGTAGTAGGTGGAGAACAGCATGCGGCACTCTAGATTTATGGAATGAGGTTACCTCCAGTTTATTAATCTGTTACTGAAATATGGAAAGGATATCGTTTATGTATGTGAAGCACATGGTAAGATTGATGCTTTGATTAAAAAAAAAAAAAAAAAAAAAAAAAAAAGAAAAAGAAAAAAAAAAATAAGAGCCGAATGTATATTTAAATGATATCAGAGACTGAAAATCTTGTACTACTGCACTATTATATATACTGTACATGCTATAAACGCACCCAACTTTCTGCATTGACTTGCATCTACATTTGGCAAATTAAACCCTTAAAAAAAAAAAAAAAAATGAATACAAAAAGCACTGGCGGAGGAAGATTCCTCCATCCACCTAGTTAGTGAAGAATAAGGAATCTTTTCAGAGAGTTGAACAGAAAAAAAAAAAAAACACACACATGAACATGGCCAGCTTTAGGCCCCTTTCACACTGGGCCGTTTTTCAGGCTTGACAGCGCTAAAAATAGCACCTGAAAAAATCTGGCCCCTTTCACTCCAGTGTGAAAGCCCTCCGGCTTTCACACTGGAGCGGTGCAGTAGCAGGACGGTGAAAAAAGTCCTGTTAGCCGCATCTTTGGAGCGGTGTATTCACCGCTCCTACCCACTGAAATCAATGGGGCAGCGTGGCTATAGCACCGGCAAAGCGCCGCTGCAGTGGCGCTTTGCGGGTGGTTTTAACCCTTTTTCGGCCACTAGTGGGGGTTAAAACCACCCCGCTAGCGGCCGCATACCACCGCTAAAACAATGGCAAAGTGGCACTAAAAATAGCGCCGCTTTACCGCCGATGCCACTCCTGCCCCAGTGTGAAAGGGGCCTTAGTGTCAGCATGAGAGTCAGCCACGTAGCAATTTTAGAAAGTCAGCAATGGCAACCACTTTAAATCTCCAGCATTTTACCTCATCTCCAATGTAGTCATGGAGCATACGGATCACTGATGCACCTTTGCTGTATGATATGGCATCAAATATTTCATCCACTTCAGAGGGGTGTCCCACACTGACCTAGACACAAAAAGTAAATATAGAAGGAAAGATGTTAATATATAGGGGACACATAGCCTAACAAACCACACAATTAAAATTATTAATATATAAATATATATATATATATATATATATATATATATATATATATATATATATATATATATATATATATATATATATATATATATATATATATATATATATATATATATTATAATATATATATATAGTTTTTGCGGTTTTAAAACAGCACAAAACCGAAGGCACATATTGATAACATTTTTGAAAAATAAAAATAGTCTGAAAACTGCCTTTATACTATTACTATGCCACATACCATGTCTGCATTTCCCTCTGCTTTCTCCTTAAAGGAGTTGTAAAGGCAGAAGGTTTTTTTTATCTTAATGCATTAGCATAAAAAAACCTGTGTGTGCAGAAGCCTCCCTAGCAACCCCCCCCCCCCCCCCCAATTACTTACCTGAGCCCCATCTCTCTCCAGTGATGTCCACGAGTGTCTAAGCTGTCCAGGACACTCCTCCTGATTGGCTTAGACACAGGAGTCAGTCAGCCAGCCAATCAGGGGCGGGGCCAGGTCAGGGTTCCATGAAGAAGTATGACACGTTTGTTATTTATTTTTAACGAGACTTTACAATCACTTTAATTAGGAACATAGCTATTAGGAATTTCAACTAACAGGACAGGGCTAAGGAAGACTTTTGGACATTAACCAGTTCCTGTCTGGCCTATAAACAACTGACAGCCACGTGCTGTGTGGAGTCATAGGATGTCCTCCCCAAATGCGCAGCGACGGAATCGTCACCCATTATTATTTTATTTTTTTTAAATACCGTCACCAGCCTTGATCAGCCCCTAATCAGTTATATGATTCTTTACTGCACTGGTGACTGCAATTTCTTCATTTTCCAAAAAAATTTGATGAAATTACAGCTAAATACCCTGGACTGTCTACCTTCCAAAAAGAGGTAATTTGAGGGATATTTGTACTGTCCTGTCATTTTTAGGCCTCAAGAAATTAGATCAATTAGACCAAATATACAGTGATTTGGGTTATTTTCAAAGAAATGTAGCAGAATACAGTTTGGACTAAAATTATGAAGAAAGATTATGTATTTGTATAACAAACGAAGAAAAATGCATTTTAGTGCTTAGAATAAGAAGTAGGTGAAGCCTCTTTCAACTAACATGCCATATTCCGCTCCCATTGTGTTTAGCTGGTAAGTGGGCATGGATGGAGGGAGGGGGCTGTCATTTACAACTGTGTATATGCCCACATGTGCGAATCTATAGTCACATGTGATCAGAGAAGGAATGCTAAGCATAGAAAAACTGTAAACTGAACATGTGTACTAGCTGCCAACGCTGCTCTGCATAATCCCCCCTGCACTGGGGACATGGAGTCGCCTCTGCCTCTCTCTCACCCGGTTGTGATAGCTTGCGCTGCTCAGCCGGGGTCCCACTGTGCATGCGTGAGCTGTGCTGCACACTGTGAATGGTCCTGCAGTCTTCTGGGACCTGTCCCAGAAGATTGGAGGGAGGGAGATTGAGAACCTCCATTAAAACCAGGTACCCGCACCCCAAAAAAGTGTTAATTGGTGAAGAGGGAGGAGAGGCCTTAAAGCAGAACTTCCCTTTGAGTTGAGCTTGACTTTAAGAATAAATTAGCAGAGTTCATGCCAACCCGGTGGAATGCTTTGTCTGCATCAGTTGAGCGTAAAAAGGAGTGGAGTTTTAGAATGTGTAGCTTACCGAGTCAAACTCAAGGTTCTTACTGTATTGACCCTTACACTCTACACGGGTATGAACCTTGCTTGGTCAAGATCAATCAGTTCTTGTGAATATGGTAAATACAGGAGGATATTTTAGTAAAACTTTTCAATCCAATGTTAGAGCAATCGTTAACACAGTCGCTGAGGCCTATTACAGAAATTGGCAGCAAGAGTGTCTCATTGGGAAGGTTATTCAAACAAGCAGGGAGTTGAAGACTTGTAAACCTGAAAAGTAGCTTATGCTGAAGTTTTTATTTAATGAGGGTAAAATCGGTAATGCATAGGCTATTGCAGGTGTGAAGGGTCATTAGCCCCTTGGTCTATTCCATTTGATTGGTTCCTGGTCATGCTCAGGGGTTCATACACAAAATATGTGAATATGAAAAACAGAAGATGCTGTACTAGGTAGAGCTGCACCATAAACCATGATCTCCATTCACCCCCCCTGACATCTCTCCTGCTGAGAGTAGGGATTCTTTCATATATAAGAAGTGAAGATTATCTGCTCACTCAGCTGTCAAAAGAAAGCATCTGGGGCAATCTGCCAAGTGTAGAACTTGAAACATTGTAACTAAACTTCTTAGATCAAAGGGAAAGAACTTCTTGTGTAAACAAATAATCTGGGCAGTCTGCCAAGCTTTCAAATGTGTGTAAATGCAGGAAGTTTAACCACTTAAAGTCTGAATCTTTTTCTAACAATTCTAAGTTAAAATCAATATTTTTTGCTAAAAATTACTTGGAACGAACACACACACACACACACACACACACACACACACACACACACACACACACACACACACACACATAAAAAAAAGACCCTAGGGAATAAAATGGCAATTGCTGCAATATTTTATGTCACACTGTATTTGCCCAGCAGTCTTTCAAATGCAATTTTTTGAGAAAAAATACACTTCAATAAATAAAAATAAAAAAAACGAAACGGTAAAAAATTTTTTGTTTGTTTTAATGTGAAAGATGTTAGGCCGCGAGAATTGTGAGAGAATCGTGATCTATCTTCTAAGCAAAAAAATCATGATTCTCATTTTAGCCAGAATCGTGCAACTCTAGTACTAGGGCTTTCGACCGTTGCGCTCTTATCGATTTTCCACTGTATGTTTTGTTGATGTTCTTTTGTACTTATGTGCCATCATGACATTTTGGCTTGTCTAAGAAGTTCCTATCTTTAGGAGAAAGATTGTAGAGCGGAGTTGCAAAGGTAGGTTTTCTACATTAGAAGAGGTAGTGCTTGAGTGGAAAGGATTGCAAAGATTCAAAGTTTCAGCTTAGATGCCACTTAGTGAAGGTTTGTTTGAGGGTTAGTTCTAGGCATTTGACACTATCAAAAGTTTTAATTTGTACAGTATAGATGTATTAGAATTACCCTGCAAAACACTTACAGGTCTTTCAAAGGACAACACTATGTGTCAGCTAGAGTGTGACCGGTAGCCTGAAATTGTGGATCAGAGATGATTGAGCAGTCAGCTTGATTATGTTGCTTATGGGCAAGTATTAACATGCCGGAGGTAGAAGTGTGGTCCAAAAAAATAATAATAATCACAATAGTAGCTTTGCATAAAGAGGATAAAATGTTGTGATTGAAGAGGTGGATTATTGGGGTGTAGGATGGGTATACAGAGAGTCTCGATGTGGGTAAATGGTTCACCAGGTATCAATGAAGAAAAGATTATGCAGCGTAGTTTTAATTGAGCATGCAGGTAACTATGCCCCTGAAGTTGTAAAGCATAATGAGAAGGTGCATATGACTTGAGTATACTTTGGGGAGTGGGGGAGTGGCTGGGGAGGATTAAAGGTTAAGTCCACAGGCCTGCGCTCATTCAGCTGGGCTTCTCCTCTGGGTCACAGGGGTGAAATCAGTTTTTCACTCCTGTGAGGCGTTTTCAGCAAAGAGCAGTCTGAAGTCTGCTCTCTGCTGATGTCACCAAGATCAGTCCAGGCACCATGTCATCCCGACTTCAGAAGTCTATCTGCCAGGTGCCTGGACTGATGGCAGTCTCAGCCTCTCAGCGAGCCACTGAGATGGCCGCTCCCCGCCCGTCCACAGTTCGGTGCTCCAATCAGCGTGGTGGAGCAGAGCAGGAGATCTGCTGATTGACATAGGGAGTGGTGAGATAGCTCAGTTCTCAGTGAAGAGGCAACGGGGACAGCTGTAGCATCGCACCGAATGTGCATCCACCTAGGCAAGTATGATTGGCCAAAAAAAAACCTTCATTACAGAGGGCAATGTCTTAACAGTAAGGTAGCTACCCGCATACACAAACCTGAAGGCACCAAGGAGGGTTCAGATTTGTAAAGGAAGGTTTGAGCAGACCCTGCATAGTGAAGGAGTTCCCCTTATACTATATAACTTAAAGCGGAATTAATCCCATCAATTTAACAGTTTCCTAAGAGAGTTGCATTCATTCACCATGGCAACTACAAATCAAACAGAGGCAAAGATGTCAGGTTCCTTGGCTGTAAAAGAGGAGAACTTAGATCCACTTAAAGGCCACTAACGGTGCAAGCAGGTCCCAAAGTCTACTCAGGGAAGTTGCCAGCTACAAGGCAGTTGAAAATGGAGAGCAGCTGATGGCGTGTCAACATTCCTATATTATACAAATGGAGAGAACCCTCATAGGGGGACTTTTTAGGCACCAAGTCAGAATACATAAGTAAAAAAAAAAAAAAAAAAAAAAAAAAAAAAAGATTGGAAAGGTTATCAAAAGTTTACAGATTCTTTATGGTTACACAAATTACAAAAAACTGACAATACAAGTTAAAAATAGGCTGGGTACTAGGACTAGATGCAGTATAGTGGCAAAAAGCCCCCGAACAAAAATGGAAAATACCCAACGCATTTCGAAAATGGATTTTCTTCAGGGGTGCATAAGCATCAGCTAAAAGGGAACACTATGCTTTCTATAACAAGAAAAATTACATTTAAAATGATGTACAGAGTAAGAGGATATAGTATTCAACATGATTAAACCATGTTTATCTGTACCTTTTGAGATGGTAAATGCGGCTAGAGAAAATACCCAAAATGTTAAAATAAGCTGCAAATTGTCCTCTGAGTGTCACCAGGGGGCGCCAGGGGTCAGTGCCAGAGCAGTGATCCAAAGGGGTCAGACGGTTTCAGTATAAAAGTGAATGTCAATGAATATCGCGTTGGGTGTTTTCCAGCATCCAGTCCTAGTACCCAGACTATTTTTCACTTGGGCTTTCACACTGGGATCGCAGCTGAGGCCTTTTTTCAGGCGCTATTTTTAGCGCTAAAGCCCCTGAAAAAAGCCTCCAGTGTGAAAGGGGTCTTACTGCACTTAGAAGCACCTCCTATTTGTAGTAAAAAAATAAAAAAAAATCTGGGATTGATGGCTCCTGCATCTGTGATGCCCTGCCTATTTCCTGAAACTGAGGACCCAGGAATGGCCCACAAAAGATGATGCAGTAGGTCTGCACATGGCCTAAGCTGCAAATAAAAAGGAGGTTGCCAAAAGCAATAAAACACTCCTGGGTACAGGAAAAAGCAGACAACCACAGCTTCATTCTGTACTGGTAAAGTCTTCCGGGCCAGCCGGGAACTGGGTTTGGTGGCTATAAAACCTAGAGAGATTTAATGCCAATCTCAGCAGGGCAAGCACTAGCCAGGTAGAGCACTGCCAAGAAAACAGTCAAGTGCAGGCTGTTGCAGTGAAATGTGTAATTTTCAGGTACCCAAGATGACAGGGTATTTATTGGCCGACTGCACGCAAACAGGACATCCATACATGAGAAGTATTGACCCACAGAGTCTACCTCATTAGGACACTAAACTAATAAAGCAGGTACAGGGGTACAGCCATTGGAAGGTACTGGCCCATTTTCAATTTTTTCCTAGTCATCAATCCTCCTGTAAGTGGAAATATATGCACATGTACATGAAACTACTACATAAAGTCACTCAATGAAAAGAAGGAAGATTGCTTTAGAAACCATGAAAAGATTGCAATTGATGACATTTTGCATCCAAGGTTACACTTTGTAACGTGTTACACCCATATTCAGGGTGTAACATGATACAAATGCACCAGCCCCACTACCCCTGTCAAGGGGGACCTTCTCCACCCGCTTGTTGTCACAATCTTAAAAAAAACAAACAAAACAAAAAACACACATGGCCTGGCCGCATTATTTAGTTAGAGTTCTGTGAATGCAAAAATTACAAGTAACGTCCGCCTTTGCGGCTGTCCGCTTGTAGTTCTCAATGAACTACCATGGTGCTGTGGCATGCTGTTCTAGTTCATTAATTCTTCCCGTCAGTGTTAAACTGCCTGCCCGTACAAAGTTTCAGAAAGAGGGAAGTCCCTCAAAACATGTTAACCTTTTGAACTTTTTATCATAGCTTTTTGGATTTTTATCATCCCGCCAAGAGATGTGATGTATCTAGGTCTTGGAGATGTTGTAATATTTTGGCAAGCTTTGATGGACCTGTTGGGGAGTATAATTACCACCTTTTTTAATAAAAGAAATGTTTATGGTTTCTATTTCTACAAATGTTTGCAAGAAGAACAATGTATTACAAAATCTGCAGGGGATCAAAAAATGTCCCCACTGTAGATACTTTATAAGTTTGCTCACTTGCAGAGGAGTAAAGCATTTGATCCCCAAGCAAAACATGACTTGGTGGAGAAATCCTTGTTGGCAAGACTTTTCATGTAGTTGGTTACCAGGTTTGGACACATCTCAGGTGGGATTTTGGTCCACCCTTCTTTACAGATGATCTCTAAATCCTTAAAGTTTTTTTGGCAAGTTTCAGCTCCCTCCATAAATTTTCTATAGGATTAAGGTCTTGAGACTGGCTAGGCCACTCCATGACCCTAATATGCTTCTTCTTGAGCCCCTAACTTTGTTACTTTGGTGGCATGTTTTGGGTCATTCTCATGCTTGAAGACCCATCTTCAATGTTCTGGCTGAAGGCAGATTTACAATACATGGCCCTGTCCATTGGCCCTTCAATGCGGCAAAGTCGGCCTGTACCACTAGCAGAGAAACCTCCCCAAAGCACTTTTCTACCTCTGTGCTTGACTGTAGGTGTTCTTGGGTTCATGACCAGCATTTTTCTTCCTCCAAACACGGCGAGTCAAGTTAATGCCAAAGAGCTCAATTTTGGTCTCCTCTAACCACAGCACTTTCTCTTAATCCTTTTAGATGTCCATGGGCAAACTTAAGATGGGCCTGTACATGTGCCTTCTTGAGGAAGGGGTCCTTGTGGACACTGCAGGATTTCAATCCATGGTGGTGTATTGTTATCAATGGTTTGTTTGGTGACTGTGGTCCCAACTGCCTTGAGATCATTCACAAGCTGCTCCCATGTAGTACTGGGCTGATAGTCTCACGATCATCCTTACCCCATTCCATTTGCAAATAATCGCTCCAACAGTTGTCTCCTTCTCTTCAAGATTCTTGCTGATGGTCTTTTATTCCATTCCAGCCTTGTGCAGGTCTACAATCTTGTCACAAACATCCTTTGACAGCGTTGGTCTTGCCCATGACGGTGGGTTTGAAAGGAAGAAAGATTCTGTGGACAGGTGTCTTATACACAACGATTTGTCATGAGTGTCTTCTTAAATTGACAGGACTAATCTGTGTACCACATGACACATAATGTAGCCAGTCTGTGGGAGCCAGAATTACTGTTGGTTGGTAGGGGATCAAATACTTAATTAAATCACAGAACGGGAACTCAATTTATTGATAATTATAGACCCTTCCTTTCTTTGTACGTGGGCAAACTTACAAAACCTGCAGGGGATCAAATTATTTTCGCCCCCCCGGATATTGATGAAAAGAACCATGCATTTTAAGTAAATCTGGATATCTGTGCTAACCACAGCAATTAGAAAAACGATAGCTCAGTACACTACCAGACTGAGTTTTTAGCAGTGTATACTTGGGGCCTTGTGTGAAACTGCTGGAAAGCAGGGAGATACACCAGGGACAAATTCAAAAGCAGCTTTCACCGTTTGGCTTGGTGTCTTTCTAGTGAATGGGCCAATACCCCAATGGATAACTGTATTCCCCAATAAAGGTTTTAAAAAGATATCAACTTTTTATGAATTACCCATTTTGATCCGTTTTAAATAATCTGCCTTGGACAAAAAAACAAAAAAACAAAAAAAAACAAACACAAAATGTAACCTCTATCGGATGGCTGTTATCCAGTGCATCCAGTTCTTGAGCACGGGTATAATCTGCAGAGACAAACTGTGTCCATATGTCATATTCTGGGAAGCAGTGATCCACACAGAGATATTCAATCCAGGAAGCAAAGCCTTCATTCAGCCATAAATGGGTCCACCATTCCTGTCAAAAAGAATATAAGAAATGTTAAAATAATCTTTTGAATCAGTGCCTGCTGCTCAAAAACCTCTCAATGATCTCTAATACTGTTCATGTCGGGCGCATATAGTATCACAGAGGAAGGCAAAGATGTAATTAAGGATTTTAAAAGGAGAGGGTTTAAAAAAATATGTAGATTTAAAAATAAATCTAAAACTTTTTCCTCCCCGTCACAAAACCCTGTTGTGGCTATCTTTGGTAAAGCAAAAGTAAACCAGGGCCTTTAAAAAAAAAAAAAAAAAAAATTTAAATATTAAAATAAATAGATTCACATACTAGCACATTAATAAATACTTACCTTAGAACAAAGCCCTCCAGGAGATGCGCTGTCACTGTTGACAAGGCTTCTATCTTGCCCTGGTCTTCCTTCTGGGTTCGCTGGCTCCAGTCCTTTGAATAGCTATACCGTGATGCAGGTTGCTCCTGCGCATGCGCAGAGGAGTCACAGTTTACAGCACAGAACTCTTAAGGCCGCATCCAGGGTAAATATCTCCTAAAAAGTGCAAGTTTAGGAGATATTCAAAGTGCCTACAGATAAAGTCCTATTATAGGCTTACCTGTAGGTACAAGTTCAAAATCGGAGTTTACCAACGCTTTAAGAGACTAACACAAGATTGGAGAAACCTTCAGAATTGAACAGAACTGTATAAATACTGTACATTAACAAGTGAGCAAAGAATAGCATTAACCACTTCAGCCCCGGAAGAATTTACCCCCTTCCTGACCACAGCACTTTTTGCGATTTGGCACGGCGCCGCTTTAACTGCCAATTGCGCGGTCGTGCGACGTGGCTCCGAAACAAAATTGATGTCCTTTTTTCCCCACAAATAGAGCTTTTTGGTGGTATTTGATCACCCCTGCGGGTTTTATTTTTTGCGCTAGTAACCAAAAAATAGTGGCAATTTTTTTTTGTTTTTAAAACGCATTTTTTTTTACATTTTGCTATAATAAATATCCCCAAAAATATATAAAAAAATATTTTTTCCTCAGTTTAGGCCGATACGTATTCTTCTACATATATTTGGTGGGGGGGAAACCAAAAAAAACAAAAACAAAAAACACCACAATAAAGTGTTTAATTGGTTTGCGCAAAAGTTATAGCGTTTACAAAATAGGGGATAGTTTTATGGCATTTTTATAATTTTATTTTTTTTTTTACTAGTAATGGCGGCAATCAGCGATTTTTATCGTGACTACAACATTATGGCGGACACATTGGACACTTTTGAACCATTTTTACATTTTGGGGCCACTGTCATTTATACAGCAATCAGTGCTATACAGATGCACAGATTCCTGTGTAAATGACACTGGCAGTGAAGGGGTTAACCACTAGGGGGGGCAGTTAAAGGGTTAAGTGTGTACTGGGGAGTGTTCAACTGTGTGGGGGCGTGGCTATGTGTGACAAGTCACTGATCTCTGCTCCCGAACACAGGGAGCAGAGATCAGTGACACTGTCACTAGGCAGAACGAGGAGATGCTTGTTTACATTAGCATCTCCCCATTCTTCCTTTCCGCGAGACAATTGCGGGTATCCCCGCGGCGATAAAGTCCGCGGGACCCGCAACCCGACTCACAGAGCTTGCCAGCAGAGGGCAGGTATGATAGTTTGCCTGTATGAGCCCTTCTGGTATATCGGTGCGAGGCGGTATGACAAATAAAATTTAAAACTTTTTCAATGAACTTGAAATCTCAGAACATGAGCATAACGTTTGCGCTTTCATATTTTGAACAACATTTTTTTATGCAACGGGTCAGACTGCCTCCAGGTACAGGGTTCTGTGATGGGCACTGCCCTGTGCACCATCCATTGCAAATCTGGGCCGGTGGGAGTGTGAACTTTTTGTCAGAGACAACCTGTCCTCGTACCTGTGTTTTTTCATGCTACAGATACATAGGCAACATTTTTACACTTTGATTGGGGTCTGAATTTTTGCTGAATGGAGTTTGTGATCATTTTGAATTTCAGCGATTAGAATTTAATGTTCACTTTTATTGAGGACAGGAAAAGCATGCCTTTCTAGACATGAACATGATCTGTAAAAACGAAGGGTGGACTGGACAATAAGCGACACAAGAAAATCTACAACTGGAAATACAATACAGACGTCCATGAACCATACCATTCACATTATACAGTTTCATTTTTATATATTTTTTTATTTGGCATGCTTTTGGGATATGTTGGATAGTTTTTTTTTTTTTTTGCTTTATTTAATGGAATGGTCATTAACCACCCCAATAGAGCTGTTTAATCACTTCTGTTTTTTTTCCCCAAAAATATCAAATAAAAAAAAAAAAAAAAAAGTTTTAGTTTGTCAGTAAGGCGAGACTGATGAGCACCGATATGTGGCACAGATAGGCGGAACTAATGGCCACTCATTGTAATCAGGGCACTGATGATCAGTGCCTCGATTACATACCTAGATGTCCTCTGCAAGGAGATATCGCTGATCGGCTTTCCTCGCACGCTGTCAGTTGAGGTGAGGAGTGCCAACTACCAGCATCTCAGTGTTTACATGTGACCGACTGGACACAACCGATCACATGGTTAAAGAGCCGCGGCTCTTTATAGAGATCAGGGTCGTACCGTGTCCTAGCAACACGGCACGATCGCTGTGTTGTGTGCCCCCACGGGCGCAAGGGGTGGTCATTCTAGGAAGCCGTCATATGATGTCCACCCAGAACAAGAGCCGCCCGCTGTCATTTGGTTAAATAAAAAAAAAAAAAAGTATTTTATTACTCACTGTAAAATCCTTTTCTTGGAAATCCATTGAGGGGGCGCAATCTTTCACTTTTGGGTTATACTACTGCCTACAGAAGGATTGCACACTGGCAAAAAAATAAAATAAAAATAAAAACCATACTATAGGCCAACCCAGGATAACCTCTCCTACTACCAGCACGCCATAGCTCTGCAGCACAGCAATAACAAGTGCATGATTACAGAGGGGTGGGACCGGTGTCCCTTAGTGGACTTCAAGAAAAGGATTTTACTGTGGAGGAAAAAAAAAAAAACGAATTTTCTTTCTCATCTACCGAGGGACATAGAAGTCTTGCCTGAAGGACCTTGCGCCTGAAACTGGCTTCAGATTAGGTCAAAATGTCATCTGGTAGAACTTCGAGAACATGTGAACAAAAAGACCAGTAGTCTAGTGAATATGGGAAACAGCTACTTGATGCCAAAAAGTTCAAGACGCGCACACAGATATTGTAGCTTGCCCATTGACAATTTCCAGTCCTTAAGACCTAAGCTTAGATGATAGTCTGAGTCATGTAGAGATGTAAAATTTACAGGCTCGCAAGTTGATTATTAATAGACACTGGGTCACCCCTGAGCAATTTATAAGATGGGCAATAAACTAGAAAAACAGAAATGTGTCAACAGGCCCAAGAACAAAAGGAGTCAAATGTTATGGGAAAGTATCCTGTTCTCTTTGCTTCCTTTGTGTGAAATCCCTGTTCCTGTCAGCCCCTCTACTCTATGAAAAACTGACCACACTATCCAGGAGAACACATTGTGGTCAGTTCTCTAGCTATGCTGGGAACTCCATGTGCGCTTGTCCAATGATCAGACTTGTCCTGACACACCACTGCTGCACAGCCATTCACTGGGAAGATCAGTGTACGGTTTCTTCACCTCCCCCCAGCTTTTATGTAGCTGAGAACAGAGGGCATGTGAGCACTTATAAAAAGGGGGGGGGGGGGCGCACGCAAGTATTGATTGTTTTATATACATCTATAAACAAATGTTTTGCCTTTCATTTCAGTTGTAAACAAAATGGGTTTGTTTTAAGAGGTGATCGTTTACAAATCAGTTTAAGGATGACTGAACTGTTGCATCCTCAGTTAGACTGCTGTAACGTCTAATTTGAGGAGAACATCTGATATTACAGTTCTTATATAAAGATACACTGAATGTTTTTAATACAACACTAAAAATTACATATTTTTATGTAATCCTGTTTTTATGTTATATACAGCACTTAAAGTGGAGAGAAAAAAAAAAAAAAAAAAAAAAAAAAAAAAAAAAAACATTCTTAAAAATGTTCCCTCTCCCCTCCCCATACTAATCCTGCCTAATATGTATTAAATGGAAAAAAAAAAAAAAAAAAAAAGGAGGGGGGGGGGTGTACATACCCATTTTTAATCTGCTCTTGTCTGGTAGTTAGCGCTCCCTCCTCACTCCTGCAGCAGTCGCTCACTGACACAGGGGAGCTGTGAGATCACATGACCGGACTACAGCAGATTAAAAATAGGTAAATACACACACCTTTTTTATACAGGTTAGTTGGAAAAATTAGGACGAGGAAGGGGGTGGGAACATATTGAAGAATAGTTAGACTTAGGGCTGGGCTTCCATCTTAAGGGTTAGGCGTTCAGCACAGTGATTGTACTTTACTTTTTTTTTTATTTTAGTGAGAATCGGATCATATCCATATTTAACTACTTTCAGCCCAGGCCAATTCTGACATCTCTCCTGCGTGTAAAAATCATTCATTTTTTTTTTTTTTATCACATTACTTTGTGTTCTAACATTATACAGTATCTCACAAAAGTGAGTACACTCCTCACATTTTTGTAAATATTTTATTATAGCTTTTCTTCATGTGACAACACTGAAGAAATTACACTTTGCTACAATGTAAAGTAGTGAGTGTACAGCTTGTATAACAGTGTAAATTTGCTGTCCCCTCAAAATAACTCAACACACAGCTATTAATGTCTAAACCGTTGGCAACAAAAGTGAGTACACCCCTAAATGAAAATGCCCAAATTGGGGAAAAAAATAGCCATTTTCCCTCCCCAAAGTCATGTGTCTCATTAGCGTTACAAGGTCTCAGGTGTGTTTGGGAAGCAGGTGTGAAATTTCGTGTTATTGCTCTCACTTTCTCATACTGGTCACTGGAAGTTCAACATGGCACCTCATGCAAAACTCTCAGGATCTGGAAAAAAAAAAAAAAAATGTTGCTCTACATAAAGATTGCCAAGACCCTGAAACTGAGCTGCAGCATGGTGGTCAAGACCATACAGCGGTTTAACAGGACAGGTTCAACTCAGACCAGGCCTCGTCATAGTCAACCAAAGAAGTTGAGTGCACGTGCTCAGCACCCTCTCATGTCATACTACCCACCGTCATAACCAGAGGTTGTCTTTGGGAAATAGACGTATGGGTGCTGCCAGCATTGCTGCAGAGGTTGAAGGGGTGAGGAGTCAGCCTGTCAGTGCTGAGATCATACACCACACACTGCCTCAAATTGGGCTGCATGGCTGTTGTGCCAGAAGGAAGCCTCTTCTAAAGAAAGCTTGCACAAGAAAGCACGCAAACAGTTTGCTGAAGACAAGCAGACTAAGGCCATGGATTACAATGCCCTGTGGTCTGATGAGACCAAGATAAACTTATTTGGTTCAGATGGTATCAAGCGTTTGTGTGGCGGCAACAAGGTGAGGAGTACAAAGACAAGTTTGTCTTGCCTAAAGTCAAAGCATGGTGGTGGGAGCGTCATTGTCTGGGGCTGCACGAGTGCTGCCAGCACAGGGGAGCTACAGTTCACTGAGGGAACCATGAATGTCAACATGTACTGTGACATACTGAAGCAGCGAATGATCCCCTCCCTTCGGAGACTGGGCCGCAGGGCAGTATTTCAACATGATAAAACAACCCCAAACACACCTCCAAGATGACCACTGCATTGCTAAAGAAGTTGAGGGTAAAAGGCAATGGACTGGCCAAGCAGGTCTCCAGACCTAAACCCTATTGAGAAAGAAGATTTACAGGTGAAGAATTCCCACTAAAAGAGACACAGGCGGACCATGCTGCTTAACAAGATCATATTAAAAATAGACAGTGTTGAATGTTGTCTGTTTAAAAGAAGCTGCATCACGCTTCAACCTTCCATGCACACACCTATAACAAAGCTATTGTTAATTCAAGTGGGTAATATTTGTGGATCAGACTATTGGGGAAAAAAAAGAAAAACAGTTCCTGGTGAAACATGTCGGATTGGCATCACGACAGAGAAGCTCTACGCGTCATGGATGACGCATCTCATCGTGCTTGTTTGTGCATGCGCAGTTGATCGCCTGAAGCCAGTGGTGACTATCTCGGCTGAGACAAGCGGACAGTGGCCCAGAGGACCTGACACTGTGATAGCAAACTGCTCACTGGAGCCTTACAGACCCTGCTCAACAAACGGAGCATACAAGATGGCACATACAGCCCCCTAGACCGGAGAAAGATAGTACAGGACTGTTATTATATCACTCCATGAATGGTCGGGTGAACGGACCATAGGTCCTTTAATTTGCCTCCTGCTGTTTGTTACCTCTCAGCCAGTATTAGCCAGCTTCACAACAGCGTCATTGAGCTATTGTTTTTCCAACAGTTAAAGCCTGTGAATACATGCAATTCCACTTTAGGAAACTGTATAGTGCCTTTGGACTGAACATTAGCTGTGGATTATAATCATTTCTCCACACTGACAGCTATGTATGCTACAATCCTAATTAAAGCGGTCTCTGTGGGACTAGAAACTTGACTCAATCTACTCTTCAACAGGGTTTTTTTGTTAAAAGGGTTTCCAATTAAACCTAGTGACAGGACAGACCTTGTTACGCATTGTGCATGTCACCAAGATCAACAGTCTGATCCACAAATATTACCCACTCAAATTAACAATAGCTTTGTTATAGGTGTGCGCGTGCATGGTTGAAGCGTGATGCAGCTGCTTTTAAACAGACAACGTTGTCTATTTTTAATATGATCTTAGTGTTGGTGGTGTGTACCTGGTCTTGGCCTTTTTTGTATTAAATATATATTTTTAAAAAAATTTATGCTTTTTAAACAGCATGGTCCGCCTGTGTCTCTTTTCAGCGGAAATCCTTCCCCTGTAAATCTTCTCTCTCTATAGTATTTAGGCCCAGAGACCGCACCTATTATTGGTGAGCCTGCAAATCTTGGGACACCACACGGGTAAATTGGACACCCAGGGTTGTGGTAACCAATAGTGCGTATTGATCTTCAAACAATTTTTTTCTAAAACCCTATTGAGCATCTGTGGGGCATCCTCAAAACGGAAGGTGGAGGAGCGCAAGGTCTCTAACATCCACCAGCTCTGTGATGTCATGGAGGAGTGGAAGAGGACTCCAGTGGCAACATGTGAAGCTCTGGTGATCTCCATGCCCAAGAGGGTTAAGGGACACACAAAATATTGACACTTTGGGCCCAATTTTTACATTTTCACTTAGGGGTGTACTCACTTTTGTTGCCAGCAGGTTAGATATTAATGGCTGCGTGTTGAGTTATTTAGAGGGGACAGCAAATTTACACTGTTATACAAGCTGTACACGCAATACTTTGCTACAATGTAAAGTGTAATTTCTTCAGTTTTGTCACATGAAAAGATATAATAAAATATTTACAAAAATGTGAGGGGTGTGCTCACTTTGAGATACTGTATATATTTTTAAAGCATTTTGGACCTAAAAATGTATCTTCTTGTTATTTAAAGCACATGATAGCATACTTACATTAATGTACCCTGAAAAAAAATATTCAGTACTTGCCTTATATTTCAGATGTTTGTGCTGACTTCCGGGCTGTCCCCCCGTGGGAGTAGGCGTGGTTATCATCCTCGCAATGGTCCCTGGGAAATTTCTAAGCTATTTCCCAAGAATCCATGGGGGACAATGAAATTGCAAAATCTCGTGAGATTTCGGAAGGAGGACGCCGGTCACGTGGCGAGGGCGTGTCCGAAATTGCCATTTTCAAAGTGGGCAGGCAGCTGTATCTGCCATTACCACTATTGAAACTTTTACAGCGCTGCTCACTGCTATCAGTGAGCATGCGCGAGATGGAGTGGTGGATGCTGGGAGCCGAGCGTCATAGAATAGAGGAAGTAAATGCCTGTGGGCTTCAGACGCCCACAGTTAAAATAGAAAACGCCTGACTACTTTTTTAAAAGTTATCCGAAGCAAAAGAATCGTCACGCCGGGGGTCAAAAACACGCCGATCGTGAATGCTAACCGACGGTAGGAATCGCCCACCAGTGACACAGGTAAAAAAAATCCCGCTTTAAGTAGAGACTCTAGAAAATAAAACAGTGGGTTTTTTTGTCACACGGTATTTACGCAGTGAACGCTTGTGGTATGGCAACAAACTACGGTATTGAAAAATTCCAATGCTTTGAAAATGTTTACAGGTTACACGTTTAGAGCTACAGAAGAGGTCTAGCGCTATAATTATTCCTTTTGCTATAAATTTTGGTGCGACCTACATATGCGTTCGCTTATGCGCACAAGCACAGCAGGGACTGGGACAAAAAAAAAAAAAAAAAAAACACTTTTACACTGTCCCTTTAATTATTCTTTAACACTTTTATTCCCATCACAAGAAATGTAAACATCCCTTGTGATAGAAATAAGGCATGATAGGTTCTTTTTATGGAGACATCTGGGGTCTAAAAGGACCCCAAAAACCTCTTCTACCCCGTAAATGAGATACAAAATAAATAATCTCTGCTTTCCAGCAAAAGAGAAACACCAGTGTTTACATTTGCCAGAAATAGAAGTGAAGTCATGACGTCGCTTCTGATCTCCCAGAACCATAGAGATGGCCGGTGCCCATCCAGTTCACAGCAAGCTCCATGGTAATCGGTGGTAAAGCTGGATCAGATTACATGGGAGAGCCCAGGGAGGCGCCGTAAAAGCAATTCAGCAGCTAATAAACCACTAGGCTGGCTTTTACAAACACAGGGAATCACAAGATATTATAAAAAAAGAAGTACATTTTAAAATCGCACAATTGGCACCGGAGGGGGGAGGAGGGACAGGATAACTGTTCCCACTTCCAGGAGTCCATGCCACAGTCCATGACGTCACTGTGGGGCTCCCCCCTTCTCCACCTGTCGCCAGGCCAGTAGGAGAGGAACGGGGCCTCGGGCATGCGCAGTAGGGTTCCGGGCATGAAGCCGTTACTAACTACCTGGCTACACTGCCAGGTTCCCTTACCCACAATGGTGGTGGCAGCACCCGACAGCTGATGGAAACATCAGATGCGGTGCTGACATCGCTAGACTCCAGGACAGGTAGATGGCCTATTAAAAACCAGCAGCTGCAGGCTTTTTTTTTTTTTTGGGCGGATCTCCTCTTTAAGTGGTTTATTTTCTCAGTTAGTTCAGTGAAGATACTATCCACAATGCAGACTGCTACTATAGAGCGAAGCTACACATTTGTATGACATACAATCAAAAATATGGTACATAAAGCAGGAAAATGGTCACAACAAGACTTGCTTCCATGTAAACTTTCATACAATAACCCAGAACAAACACTTTCTGAAAAATAATTTATGCATCATACCCAAGGATGGCGTTTCAACAGGGACTGTGAAAGTGCATGTAAGCTTTACATTTTATGTAACATGGACCCATAATGGTAATTCCAAATACATGTGAACTATTGCCAGTTTTTATTAAAAAACAAAAACAAAAGTTAAAAAAGGAAAAAATAAAAAAAATAAAAAAAATCATGCTTACCATTGTGACTAGATTACCAAACCATTGGTGCGCCAATTCATGCCCAACAACTAGTGCCACCCACTGCCGGGAGGAAGAGCAAGAGTTCTTTGGATCAATAAGCAGAGCTGTCTCCCTACAGTCAAGATAAAAAAAAATAATCAAAAATAGTAAGTAAGCTATTAGGAGGCATTTACTATGAAAAGTACTACCACTTGTGAGGAATTGTAAAAAGTGAAGGCACACTACAAGTCAAATACAAAGAGCTGCATGGCATCTTGTGGGCTTTTCTCTATATCTGACAGGTTTATTGCACTGCCGGGAATTACACTGAAGACACTGGGGGCTGAGAGGGGAGAAAAAGGCGGAGCACAAAGCAGCTATGCTCACCCCTACCCCTCTGCTGTCCATTCACAGAAGCCTTTGTATATGAATACATTCACAAAATACAAAGATTTATGGAAACGGGCAGGAGGGGAGGGCTAGCAGCTACAGCAACTGTGCTGTTCCAGATGCATAGCCCAGAAGGATCAGCGTCAGGCTCCTGGAACTACAGCAATAACTGTCTTCTGGAAGTACTATATAGTTGTCAGATATAAATAGTGCCAAGCCCAGGAGGCGTCATGCATAGTGTGCCTTCATTTGCAAATTTTTTCATTTATTTTTTTACAAAAGGAGTTGATTTCTGTAATTTTGCATTAAATTATGCCCCCCAGCTTCCAACAACTGCTATAGCATGTCCGCAGTCCCTGACCATCTCCTGCTGCATGTCTGCAGTCTAAAGCCTGGTACACATGATCGGATTTTCCTCAGACAAAGCGTCAGACTTTTGTCCGAAGGGCGTTGGCCACGAATGTATCGTGCATACAAACGACACACAATTGTCGGCCAACAAACATAAATGTAGTGACGTATTATGTGGCTTTTCAGCTCTTTAGTGCCACCCTTTGGGCACCTTCTGCCAATGTTGTGTTTAGTGTGCATCGATTCCGAGCATGCATGTTTGTATTTTTGTCTGACGGACTTGTGTATACACGATTGGAAAATCTGACAACAGATATTTGTCCGCCGAAAATATATAAGCCTGCCACCCAACATTTGTCTGTGGAAAATCTGACAATTGTCTGATGGAGCAAATGGATTTTAGGCCAACAGTCTGTCAACACAATTCCCGTCAGAAAATCCAATCGTGTGTGTGTGTATGGGGCTTTAGACAGTTTTCTTCAGCATTACATTCACTAAATTGTATGTGCAGTCCTTTGGTAATGTTAAGGACCACACGAGACCATCCCTATCAATTAAGTGGACTAACAGTGTCAGACTGACTGCAGTGAGATCCAGCCTGAAACAGCCAGTTTGGGAAACAATCTTGGAGTTCTTTCACCAGACGCAGTTTTATACAGTATTCTGGAATTTGAAAATTAAGCATTGCATTTGGAAAATATCCTCCATGATGCTATTTTGTAATACCCTACAAAATAAAAAAAATATATAAAAAAAAAAAAAAATCACAGGTTTTAAGATTTACCTTAAGTTAACTACTTTAAATGGTTTGTCGCGACCTATTAAATGCTACTTTCTCTGAACAGCTTGGTCTGTCTAAGTTGAAAAATTAAAGATGGACTGATGCAACAGGTGAAAATAAGAAAAAAGAAAAACGAATGCAGCTACCACATCTAATACACGTCTTTTTTGGGTTTACTACCATTTTCAGATTGCCTTTTTGTGCTGACTAGTTTAAGTGTGCTGGGAAATCTTGCATTGCACCGTGGAACATACCCTGGATGCTAGCATAGTCCAATACAGGTCAACAGAACAGACTTAACCACTTCAGCCCTGGAAAGATTTGCCCCCTTCCTGACCAGACCATTTTTAGAGATACGGCACTGCGTTGTTTTATCTTAAAATTGCATGGTTGTGCCATGCTGTACCCAAATAAAATTTACATCCTTTTCCCACAAATAGAGCTTTCTTTTGGTGTTATTTGATCACCTCTGCGGTTTTTATTTTTTGTGCTATAAAACAAAAAATAAAAACGACAATTTTGTAATAAAAACATTTTATTACTTTTTGCTATAATAACTATCTAAAAAAAAATGTATTCATCAGTTTAGGCTGATATGTATTCTTCTACATATTTTTGGTAAAAATCGCAAGCAGCGTATTGATTGGTTTGCGCAAAAGTTATAGCATCTACAAAATAGGGAATATACTTACGGCATTTTCATTTTTTTGAACTAGTAATCGTAGCAGACAGATCGGACAATTGACACCTATTTATGACCACTGACACTTATACAGCGATCAGCGCTATAAAAATGCCGTCTGCTGAAAGCGATTCACAGGAGTGCAGAACAAAACTGCACTTCTGTGATCCACAGGAGAAGTACAGCCAAACGAGTTTAGTCTATATACGGGAATTTGTCAAGCAGGTATGGTTGAGAACTTTTCACTTGGTATGCTTGAAAATTTTGTTCACAGTTAACCTCCCTGTTGAATAGGCTTATCGAGTTCTTTCAGTTTTGTCGGTTTGATCTACCAAAGTTGAAATAGCTATAGGTGCATGTGGCTATAGCTTATATCATAGAAATATTCTGTTTGTCGTTTGATGCTTGTATCAAAAAGAATAATCTGAGTTCTATGGTTAAAAAAATTAAAAAATAATAATCTGACTCATGGTTAAAGACGACAATTTCTATCACACCATGATCAGTCTTAAGCTGGCCATACATGGTTTGCAATTCAGCTTGTTCAGTAGGGATTGGCTAAAATGAGATCCATGTATGGGAAAAGTGGTTGTAGAGCAGTCGATCTACTGATCAATTTCTGTACAATCTGCCTAACAGATTTTCCCTCCACGCTGTCAGAATACAATAGCTCAGCAGAAGGATTCCCCCATCCACCTTGAATGTGTAGATGGGCGAATCGAGTCAGTTAGGTTTTGCTCAACCTACTGGTTGAGTGAAAAGGGCAAAAAACTGAATCATCTATGGGCTGCCTTTGTGCTTTCTAATGCATCAAAGGCAACACTCCATCACATATTGCGAGTCTTTAGGGAACATCTCATGTAAAAAAAAGGCAGCCATATACAAAGTGGTTTTCTCATGCGATATAAAGATCTAAACACTGCTTGTGATAATCTGGGTATAAATAACAAAAAGTGCAAGAACAAGCTTTTGGGCACGTGAGATGCTCATAAGAACAGGCAATTCAAGTTTACTAGAAGGGAAGAAAAATCTGTATGGCAGAAACAGAAATGAATTCAAGTGTTAAAGTGGTTGTAAAGGCACAAGGTTTTTACACCTTCATGCATGAAGGTTAAAAAAAAAAAAAAAAAAAAAAAAACCTGTGTGAGGCAGTCCCCCCCCAAAGGCCCCCTTTCAATCCAGCGATGTCCAGGAAAAGCCTTGCCTGTCCAGAGACTCACTCCTGATTGGCTTTTGGCAGCAGCCACTGAGCCAATCAGCGAGATGATGGAAGGAGCCACGGTTCAGTGTGTGAATGGTCAACACAGAGCAGCGGCTTAGCTTGGGAGCCCCCCATAGTAAGCTGCTTGCTGCGGGGGTACCCGGCAGGAGAAAGGGGCCAAGAGCAGCGATGTGGGACCCAAGGAGGATTCAAGCTACTCTGCAAAACCACTGCACAGTGCAGGTAAGTATACCGTATTTAAAAATAAAAAACAAGACAATAGCACTTTAACTACATAGATATTAGTAAACCAAGGTCCCAGAAGAGGACAGGAAAGCAACATACAAGTACCTGTATGTGACCAGGCCCCAGTTTTCCATGGCTCCTGTGAAAAACAAAACGAGAGTAAGGAAGCGAAGCAGGGCAGGAGACATGGTGTCACCTGTACAGCATGCCAGTTAGTAAAAACTTTACCAGCTGCAAAGTCTGCAATGGCGATGAGGTCAATCTTGGGAAGAGGGTAGGGCACATTAAAGTAATCCTTATAGAAAGGCAGCGTTTTAGCAGCAACCTGAAGGAGCAATACACACAAGTGGTTGGTGGAGGACCAAGTCATAACAAAAAAAAAAAAAAAAAATCTGCAGACCCGAAAACAGAACTTACCTCCAAAGCAAACTTTCCCTGTTCGGCTTTCCCAACTGGAGTGTAAACACGGACCAGCACTCCATCTGAAGAACGAGCTTCCACAAAGTCGTACTCTCCCACCACAAAGGCCACAAGATAGGTTGACATGATAGGGGTGCGAGCAAACTTAACTTCCACCAAGTTATTGTCATCTGGGTAGGCCTTGCGCTCAATTAGATTCTACAGAACAGGGTACAAAATTGGAGCAAGAAAGTAAACATCTTGAAAAACAAAAATGTCTGTAGGACAAATCTATCCTCTTGCAATTAGACTGCCAGCAATTGCTGCTTCTACATTGTGCATGGCAGATAAGGGTAGTGACCTTTTTAAACCTTGGGCTTTGGGTTCATCCCAATGTGGAAGATTTACGGTATAGTCTGCTGCAACTCCTAGATAGGTTTAAACTTAAAGGCGAAGCCTTTGTCTTTGGTGGGGCGGACAAAGCTCACTGAAATGGTTTGGGCACCACAGTTAGTCCACATTTTGCATAATTCCCTAGTGTGGTTCCCTCACAGATGACAGATGGACTCCCTTATCTGAAAGGGTAGACATCTCATAATTAGATTGCCTATCTTACAACTGCCAAAAGATAGCAGGGGTCTCGCTGTACCACATGCAAGACTATTTCCTGGCTGCGTGACTGCAGCACTTTGCAAGATGGGGAATCACAAACACAACTGATCCATCTCTTGGCCCAATTGGAGGCGGGTGGGTTTTGGGACTCCTCACGGTGCCCTTCATTGAAACTAATGAATAAAGTGTGGCGTGAAATTAAACCGACAGGATATATGATGGTGTTTCTCAATATTCACCTATCTGGGAGGGGGGGCATTTTGAGGAGTTGAGCAAGCTACAGGGCTTTGACCACTGGTACTCTAAGGTGGTGCAATTCTTTCATCAATTGTTTACACAGAATCAACTAAAATTCTTTGAGCAACAGCAGCATTAGCATTTCCTCTCATAAATTTTTCCAATACCTCCAGCATGCCCCTTTTAGCACAGGCTAAATTGACCAATAGGAGACTGACCCCACTCCACTTATAGTACACCTGCAAACTTGAGCTATGTGATCCATGGCTGCAATCCTCAGTCTAGCTCCATTAACCCTAGTGTCCTTGCGGATATTTCAATGCTAGAGCCAAGAACAAACCACTTTGAGCAAAGTTCCTTGGTGTATGTACCCATCTGGTAGTTCTATAGCAGGTGTGAACTTTTACTTGGTTGAGACAGTGGCATTGTTTTTATCAATACACTTGCTATGTTGTCATGTTCCCAATCCTGAACTATTACACATCATCATTCTGTTTGCAGCTGCTGCTCTTGGCTAGATTGTGATGTGAATGTATGGCTGTGTCTTTAGTGTATGTTTTGCCTTTAGGTTTCTCTTACATTGTTTGTAAACCTACAAAATTTTTATTTTTTTCTCTTTTTATTAAAAAGTTCTAGGGAGCAAGACAGCAACCAGGTGGCAAGGTGAGAATCTTGCCAATGGCAGCAATCTTTATGAAAAGCATGAGAAATGCTTCTTAACCACTTCACTACTGGGCACTTTCACCCCCCTTTCTTCATAAATTGTGGCCAAAATTTATACTGCTACATCTCTTTGGTAAAAATAACCAAAATCAGTGATATTATTTGGACTCTGTGAAAGTTATAGAGTCTACAAGCTATGGTGCCAATCATTGAAAATCGATCACACCTGATCACATGAGCAGTGTTATTTTGGTTATTTTTGTCTGTAACTGACAATTGTGCAGCCGTGGAACGTTGTACCCAAACAAAATTGGCATTCTTATTTCCCCACAAATAGAGCTCTCTAATGGTGGTATTTGATCCCCTCTGCAGTTATTTTTTGCTCTTAAAAAAAAAAAAAAAAAAAAAAAGATTTTTAGCAGGACTACCACGTTGCGGCAGACAAAGCTGACCCCCAAGTGACACTTTTTGGTGACCAGTGACACCAATACAGTGATCAGTGCTATAAAAATGCAGTTCCCATACAGTTGTACCCATGTAGGCTGGGCACTCAGGGGGCTGGAGCTGAGAATCACGTCCTTCATATAGGCAGAATGCATACAGGTAATCCGAGACTCTCACCAAGCTTATACAATTTTACTCTGCATCTGGCCCTTATCCGTATCTAGCCAAATTTTATATAATTTAACATAATTCAGATTATTTCGAGGCGGGCACTGGGTGTTGTCGCTGAAGTGAAGGAAGCACATAATCATCTCATATCAGGACCTGGCCATTATGGCAGAATAAATGGGCATGTGGTGGATGGGGTTGGTGGACCAGTAGGCATGTCCTTAATTTTGTAAGCCCCATAAAAAATGTGAACTCCTCCAAACGCAAATCTCTCCACTCAAATGGATGAGTATATGATGATTGGGGGGGGGGGGGCTGTTGGCAATATGCTGCTGGGCACAAAGATTGGCCTGGTCCATGATAAGTTTCCAGCAAAGAGTCGGAAAAAATTGATAAAAACAAACAATTTGAGAAATTCGGGGTATTGGCTTGCACACCAGGCTGTGCAGTGAAAGGGGAAATACTTGCTGATACCGAATCGGAAGGCAGCTGGGCCTGGGCACTTGATCCTGGGGTCCATCGCTAGTGGCAGCGCTGGTACTCGGCCTGGAAAACGTGATCCTGGGGTCTATCACTGGTGGCTGCCTGATTTACAGAGTGCCGTGTGCCCTTTTAGGAGGGACCCATTCTTCCTCCGATTCCTTTGCTGATCCACTGCTATAAATTAGTTCAAATACTGAATTTGTGTCAAAATCTGAAGAGAACTCCTCGCTGCGCTCATCAGTCATGGAGAGGATCTGGAACGCCTCCTCCCCACTATAAACTTTTTTGGACATGCTTCTGATGGGCTGTGTAATGGGTGACTGGTGCACTTTATGCCAATGGCCGGCGGCAGTTTACCACGTGATCGGCTGTGATCAAGTCACAGCCGATCACAAAATCTAAACACAGACTGGTAACTGGCTGTTACCGACTCTTCTCTCCTCACACACCATTTCCAGTGTGAGGGGAGAAGAGCCAGGAACAGTGAGTTACCAATCTGTGTGTATTGTACTGCACAAAGCACCACACAATAAAGAGTACCTGTCGCATCGCCCCTATTACCCCCCCCCCCCCCATTACACTTGTCACCCAACAGTCACATCGGTGCCCATAAAGTGCACCCGTCACCCATTGGTGCCCATTAAGCGCAAAGTGTTCCTGTGTTCCCCTCTGTATCATGGCTGCTGACCCATAATAGCATGGTTAGTTTACATCCCTCCATCACCCTGCTCGCTTTGCTCAGCGTCTGCGCCTCCTCCACTACCTCTCACGCTGTCAATTCCGTGGTCTGTGTGCAGCCGATCTCCCCTCGCCTCTTGATTGGGTAGTTTGCTGCAGTTGCTCCTCTCCTTTGGTAAAGTGGTCGTAAAGTAACATTATATCCCTTCTTTGGCCAGCTCTGCTGTGTGGCGACATCCTCCCTCCGCTAGCATGCATATGCCAGAATAGAATCTCAGCCCCTCTCACTGTACTCCCTTAGATCTAGGGGAGCAGAGTGAGGACATGTGATCACACAGCAGAACTGGGCAAAAGCATTTCGCATTATAATAAAAAAAATAAAAAAACAGTTTTTAAAATGTTCCTAAAGGGAGGATTAAAGAATAGATTCAACTTTACAACCACTTTGCTGATAAAATAAAAACTGCTTGCTTTTAGTTACGTAGCATGCATTGTTACAGATAGGGAGGTAACAAATCTGCAGGTTACAAATGGGTGCACCCAGATAACTGGAATGTAAGAGGTGTATATAAAGATGAATTATTCACTATACTTGAGTCATTTGTAAACTGCTTTTTATGCTGAGAGCTTATCTGAGCCTAAGATGCAGCATCTGTGGAGTTTAATCTGCAGCTGAGGCAAGCAAAGAGGTGTGGGCAAGTGTGAAGATGTTAAACATGTGGCCAGAAATAATGCAGCACCAAACACCCGTATACATGAGTAAATTGAGAAACATTACACAAGCACAGTTGTGGACTTTACCCAGTATTAGCAAATCCTGAGCCTGATAACACTAACATTCTTTTAGGAAACTGGTTGTACATTACCATTTACACTGTCTTATCTATAGAAAACAAACAATCATACCATGACTGTCAATATAAAAGCAATTGGATTTATTGGAAAAATAAAATAAAAAAAAACATTTGTGTGCGGCCGATGTAGATTTTAAACTTAGTAGTGGAGTAAGCAGAAATTCTTACCATATTTGACAAAGCTACCCTGTCCTTAGGGACAATGAGAATAACATCAAAGGTTGCTTTGATAGCTGGCTCATCCCAGCAGGGGAAAGCTCTTCGTGCATCTGTGGCCTGTAAAGAGAACAGTTCCATGTCACATTCACAATACTGACAACGCAGTACCAAGGCACAGCAAGGCTGTTTGTAAGTTGTCCTAATCAATCCCCGGAGCCTCGTGTCCTTACCTCAAACTGAGTGACTGCAGCATAGCGAACCTCTCCAGAAGCTGTATTGTATTTACTTCGATAGAAACCTTTCATTTTATCATTCAACTCGCCGACAAAATCTATTTTCAACATCCCTGTACCTGAACATATAAATATAAGAAAGGTAAAAAACACACATTGCAAATAGGACAGCGACCTAATACACATGATGTTTAACATTAGTCTCCACTCCAATTAGAACATTCCTAAAAAACAGCACAAAATGCCTTACAATTATCTGTATCAGACAGAAATCATCTTCTTTGCCCCTCTATATAGCTGAGCTTTTTTTTTTTTTTTTTTTTTTTACAGATTGGGGACTTAGACCTCTTATGGCCAAGCCCTAAAAACTACCATGTCCAACAGGACTGTCACCGAGGCCAGTAAGGGTACTCAGACAAGATGGCGGCTGGTAAGCTTTGTCCTTATGTCATGGAAAGTAGGTCCCCTGCTGATAACATATACATATAAACCCTTAGGACCTATGAACCTACTCTGTGCACTACCATTATTATAAATGCCATTTGAATGCATTGTAAATAAATAATGGATGGGCTTCCCTTAAAGCAATGCAAGTTAACGCGTGCACATTAACGCACTGCAACAGAAGGCTTAAGTATAACTGGGATTTCGCAAATTACATTTCGGTTTCTAAAGAACTGTGCATGAAACAGCCATTATATATTTTTTGTTTATAAAATACCCAATTTCAACAGAGAACTTGCGTTAAGAATATTGATGTAATATTTTTTATGTATGCTTTCACTGGAAGACACGCGTTGTGAATTTTTTCATTTTTTTTTTTTTTAACACATGCCATTGAATATTTATTATATCACATTATTGAAAAGAGAGTGGGTATGGAGTGTAAACCAGCTGCTTGTATTCTCCAATCGGAAGCCCATAGCATGCAGTTAGGCCTCATGTACCTGAGTTTAGGAGCTGTTGTGATTTTTTATTTTTTTTTGCTAAAGCCCCCAAAGTCAAATAAAAGCCTGTGTGTTCATGTACACTTAGGCTTTTATCAAAGTTTAGGGTCAGATAACATCCCTCTCCTGAACGCAGAAGACTCGTGTTTAGGAGAGTAACGTTTTGGCCAAAAAAATAAAAAATGCCAAACGCTAGCCAAGTTTAGTGCTTGGGCGTTTATTCATTTCAATGGCAAGTACTCTGGCAAATTAAATGAATAAACGCTAAACACAGCAAACTACTTTTGCCACGTTTAGAGTTTTCTACTGCTGGGAAGGTCAATGTATATGTAGCCTAATACAATTCTATGAAGGGACAGAGATGTCATCCTATTAAAAAACAAAAAAAAAAACCCCACATCTACACAAAGGCCTTTGGACACATGCCAACCCCAAAGTCTGCAGGGCAACACAGAGTCCTCCAATGATTGTGTCTTACTGCCATGCCAAATTCACAAACCTCCCTCTCCAAGGGAGGAAATACCGTTTGATGGGAAGCAGGTATCAATGTAAATTCCAACCCCCAAGGGGAAGGAGGGGGAATAGCCCTGACAGGAAGGGTAGAGTGCACTAAAGGGATCGACATCTGTGTTCCCAACCTGAGAAAGAGGTCTTGAAATGCCTCCAAGTGAAAAGACAAAACTTCTCCATGCACCATCAACTGAGGAAGTCAAGCTACTAATTTTCCACATTTGGAATGTGCACTGGTTGGATAACCATGCCATTTAGACATTTCGCATTAAAGGATTATCCAAATCACCCATAGTTCCAAAATGTAGACTTGGAGAGAAGCTCTCTAGCGACCAGGTCCCTTGGACCGACAGGGTGTTCAGGACTCCTCCCCAGCCCCACCGTAAAAGCAGAAATACCCTGTATAGGGCAGTATGAAGGAGGAGGGCTAGATACTCCAGGCAATAAGTTCCAGTAATAATTTCTTGAGATCTAAAATCTATAGATCATAAGCGCAAGAGCATGCAATGCCAAGCTGCGGTTTCCAAAGCGAGCAAAGTCCTTTCCTGTATTAAGAGAGGTATATACGAGAGAGAGAGACAGAGAGAGAGACAGAGAGAGAGACAGAGAGAGAGACAGAGAGAGAGACAGAGAGAGAGACAGAGAGAGAGACAGAGAGAGAGACAGAGAGAGAGACAGAGAGAGAGACAGAGAGAGAGACAGAGAGAGAGACAGAGAGAGAGACAGAGAGAGAGACAGAGAGAGAGACAGAGAGAGAGACAGAGAGAGAGACAGAGAGAGAGACAGAGAGAGACAATTTTGCCCCTGTTCAAATCATTAGTAAGACCTCATCTGGAATATGCAGTTCAGTTTTGGGCACCAGTTCTCAAAAAGGATATCGGTGAACTGGAGAAAGTGCAGAGAAGGGCAACCAAACTGATAAGAGGCATGGAGGACCTCCACTATGAGGAAAGATTAGAGGAACTGAATTTATTCACTCTTAATAAGAGGAGATTAAGGGGGGATATGATCAACATATATAAATATATAAGGGGTCCATATAGGGAACTTGGTGTTGAGTTATTCACTTTACAGTCAACAAAGAGGACAAGGGGGCACTCTTTACGTCTAGAGGAAAAGAGATTTCATCTACAAATACGGAAAGGGTTCTTCACAGTAAGAGCTGTGAAAATGTGGAATAGAGTCCCTGCAGAGGTGGTTCTGGCCAGCTCCGTAGATTGCTTTAAGAAAGGCCTGGATTATTTCCTAAGTGTACATAATATAACTGGGTACTAACATTTATAGGTAAGGTTGATCCGGGGAAAAGCCGATTGCCTCTCGGGGGATCAGGAAGGAATTTTTTCCCCTGCTTTAGCACATTGGATCATGCTCTGCTGAGGTTTTTTGCCCTCCTCTGGATCAGCTGTGGGTATAGAATTGGGTATATGGGCTGGAATAATAATAATAATAATAATAATAATAATAATATTATATTATATATTTTTTGTGGTTGAACTGGATGGACTCGTGTCTTTTTTCAACCTGACTAACTATATATCCAAACATCTGCAGTATTTGAACAGTTTGCTTGACATTGAGTTTGGGCCAACTGTTCCCTCCGTAGAAAGTAGTTTAGGTATCCCACTATAGCATGGGTGTCCGCAGAACTTTTTTCAGGGGAGGGCATAATTTTAAAGGTCACCCATGCTCCACCCCTTTTCAACAATGTCATGAAGGGGAGGACGTGCTATATGGGCGCAACAGTATCTATATGGGGACAATTGCAGCTATATGGGCACAATAGCATAAAGACGCTATTGCATCCATACAATGCTAGTACTGTGTCTCCTATTGTGCCCACACTGCCCAGTGACAGAGTGCCTCTCTCTGGGGGCGCGGGTACAGAGTGCCTCTCTCTGGGGGCGCGGGTGCTATTAGTTTCCCCAGTACAGTCCTTTTTTTCCATGTCTCCTGTAGCTGCTACAGTGTAGCACTCCTCAGCTTGTTTCCGGGTTTTCCCTTTTCCCTCTAGCAGAGTGCATGCCGGGGACTGTAGCCTGCTCCCTATTGAGAGCAAATGGGCCACCAATCTCTGACACTACATTTCCCATGATGCCCCTCTAGTTTCTGCTGATTGACCCTCCGCTGCGGCCAACGGGGAGGAAAGAAGAACAGGCACAAAGGTGTCTAGTCTCCTGTGCTGCCGACATGAGAAGGGGGGGGGGGGGGTGAGCGGGGGAAACATCCTGACAGCGGCCCGCAGCTCTCCCCCTATCACAGCGCCGCTGCTGACATTTCTTTACATATATGGGAAGGGGCACCTGCTACCCCTATGCCCGGGTGCGGTGCGCCCAGCCCTCACACAGCCCCATAGTGACGCAGCAGCCACTGAGACTACTCACCAGGCCTACCAGTACTCAGTTTCCCCCCGGACTTGCACACAATGCTATAGTGCCTGGCTAGCACACCAGGGCAGGTGCGAACTGAGAAAAGCAAATAGGTACTCACGGTTGTGAGAGAAGCAGAGAGCTTCAATGACAGTCAAAGTAAAATGCAGGCAGAGTTCAGAGAATAGTGGATATATGATTCGAGGTCATACACAGGGAAATCCAATCAGCAGAGCAGACAAACAGGTAGCTTGGAAAACATGTTACAAATGCAATATCACAAGCATGACACTGCAGGCTTGGCTGGCTTTTATCAGGTTTGGTCTCCACCCAGAGTCTGTCCACAATCCATCACCTTGCAGGTGGACAGACTGACAAGGAGAATGCCACAGCCAAAACCAGGATGCTGGAACCAGCAGTTATGACAGATCAGGAGGGCACACACTTCTGACAGCATCAGTTTCTTTCAGTAAATACAGCATTTGTAGCTGCTGACTTAATTTCCACACTTTTATTGGGTGTATATAATATTTCCTAGCCTGTCAACACCTTACAGCAGGGCTACAGGCATGAACCTCAGTAGCTGAACTGAAGAATCCGTTACGATAGATCCTGGATTCCTTTCCTAGACATATCCTTTGATGAGACATGGCAGCCAAGAACCTATAAAGCACTGTTTGTTGGTAAAATCAGATTCAGAAAAACTGGAGTGTAGAAGGAAACCGTGTGGACTAAAAACAGTGGAACTAAAGTGGACTAAGTCACCCAGTCAGTTACAGGAGTGCACAATTTTTTCTAGAGGTAAAACCTTGCAGCCTGTAGATGCAGTTCAGGAGGACAAATTTAATAGAGGACCAACAAAAAGATCCAATGAACTAGGAAAAAACTACTGTTACAATGACCTAGACTCGAGCGGGGACGTACATACATCTGAAAGGAAAATCCTCCCAGAATAAGAGAAAGAATAAAAATTCTAGAAAATAGAGCGTGGAAAAAAAAAAAGTGATTTTGTTACTTGTGACTATACTTCTGGTCATTCCACAATGGGGAACATGGGAGAAAAGAGGAGCCAGGAGGTAAGGTGAAGGTAGAAGAAGCAACAATGAACTTATAACAGAAGGGGATGGCAAGGTCGTAAGGCTTATTGAGCTAGCCAGCTCTGATGTAGGATTTACACCCTTAGCGGCAAGTGTTAAGCTATACTACAAATTGTCCAGTTTGGTCTACTTAAATGCATTCTGTAAAAAAAAAAAAAAAAATGTAAAAAACTATTTTTAGAGTACGAACAGTTTCCACTTACCCGTTTGTAGGGTGCTTGGAAAAGACAAGGTCACCTTCTCATCTTCATTCTGGTAATTGAAACCTGTGGCATGAATTTCTGCAAAATGAAAAAACAAACCACTTAAAAGATGTCAAGCACATTTTCAGACATGAAAAGGTGTCAAATTATTATGCATACTGGTCTATATTTGCACCCAAGCATAATTAAAGATTCAGATTCACCACCACAGGCTAACTATACCTTTAAAATGAAAAGTTCCCCCTAAAACTAAAATCCGTAAATCTACTTGCATCCACAATATAAGTCTAACCTATCTAGCTTGGTAAAGAAGAATACATACCTTTTCTTAAGATGCTCCAGGTCCGGTTCCAAGCTAAGCTGTCAGCAGCAGCTTCTCTGTGGAGGTGGGTGCAGAGAGGGCAGCCAACAACGGAAGCCCCATAGTAATAACTATGGGTGACGTCACTTCCCAGGCATTTTCCGTTTTCCACTGATGGAAACTGGACCAGCTTCAGAAAAGGTATGTATAGCGACTTCTTTACAGGGCTAGATAGGTTAGTCTTAAGATTGTTGATGCCTGTAGATTTACAGATTTTAGTTTTAGGGCCTGCACTGAGATACCAAGAACGCCGTCATTGCTGATTTCCCCCCCCCCCTCTGAAAATGCTAGCTTCTCTGGCTGCAATTCTGACCATCTTGCTGCAACACTTCTAAATCACTTACCTAAATCTGCATACTGGTGTTGCCTCAAAGTACCGAAGCCAGTTGATCGGCATAACAGTCAAGCTCAACCTTTCTCAAGATAGAGAAAGATTTATAGAAAAATGTTTTAACACAAGAGACAATCCACCCTATTCAGACCATCTCTCACTGACCGTCAAGTAAAGCACTGCTATTTTTAGCGGCGCTTCAGTCACTTAAAGTGGTTGTATACCCACTTTTTTAACTTTTACCTACAGGAAAGCCTATAATAAGGCTTACCTGTAGGTAAAAAAAATATCTACTAAACCTGTACGGTTTAGGAGATATTCCCCTCGGTATGCGCCGCTGACTGCAGCGGCGCATGCGCACAAGGGGGTTCTCTCCGTGAAAATCCGGCAGCGCTCGTCCGGCCGGATTTAAATCTCCCGCGCGCATGCGCGGGAGTGACGATATCGCAGCTCCGGCCACTCACAGCGCCGGAGCCGCGATACCCGGAAGAGACGCCGAGGGAGCATGTCGGCTCCCTCGGCGTGGATCGGGCGAGATGTCGGGGCCTCGTTCTAAGGTAAGTATTTCATAATGAGCTAGTATGCGGTGCATACTAGCTCATTATGCCTTTTGCTTTGCAGGTTTTAAAAAAAAAAATTGCGGGTTTACTACCGCTTTAAACCCCTGCTACAGGACGAACAGAGGGTTAAATGCACCGCTGCCATGGCGCTGCTCATTGATTTCAATGTTCAGGGGTGCTTTAGCCTCAAAGATGCTGCTTGCCGGACTTTTTTTTTTTTTTTTTTTAACGTCCCGCAAAAGAGCTGCTCCAGTGTGCAAGCCCTCGGGCTTGCACACTGGAGTGACAGGAGAGGCTCTTTACAGGTGCCATTTTTAGCACTATAGTGCCTGTAAAGCGCCTCAGACTGGCCATACACCTATAGATTATCTGCAGATTTTCTATGCCCAGATGGAAAAAGTGGAAGAGATTCCTCCACCTACTCTGAACTGTGTGGATGGAAGAATCTCCCACTGGGCCAAGCTTCCATATCTTGCTAGTCGGCCCCACTGGCTCTCACAATACCTGAACATTCTGATTGGTTGCAGGCATTGTTTAGGTTGAGAGCCAGCGGGGCTGACTAGCAAGATACTGAAGCTTGGCTTAGTGGGAGATTCCTCCATCCGCACAGTTTAGCATACATGGAGAAATCTGTTGCACTTTTTCCATCTATCCATAGAATATCTGCAGATAATCTATAGGTGTATGGCAAGCTTTAGAGTGACAAGCTTTGTAGCAATTTTTAAACACATTTTGCCATGTCAGTCACACGACAATCACTGCAAAATTACATTGAGGCCGGGTTCACACCGCTGCGATGCGGGAACTCCGCGAATCCACGGCGTTTTCCCGCATCGCATTACTCCCGCCGGCAGTTCACACTGCCCTATGCGGACGGCTGGGAGTGTCAATGATATGTTAATGACACCCCCAGATCCGTCCGCATATCGCAGTGCGATCTGCCGACTCGCACAGGAATCGGATCGCATGGTGTGAACCCCCATGCGATCCGATTCTGTTGCAGACCAAAAAAAGGGTCCCGTGCGAGTTTGCTGCGGGAGCGATGCGAATTCAGCCATACTATCTGTATGGCTGAACTCGCATCGCTACGGAGATCGGATGTGATTTGCGGTGCGAATCACATCCGGATCTCCCCCCGCAGCAGTGTGAACCCAGCCTAAAAATAACAGCACCCGGCCCCGGGTCCGGACGGCTTTACCGGTCTATACTATAGGATATTTGCATCCCTGCTCACGCCCCATCGAACATCTTATTTCAACGCCTGGCGGGAAGATGCGAGACCCTCGCCAGACTCGCTGAAAGCACATATCTCTGTGATCCCTAAGTCACCTGAGGAAGCCGCAGTCCTTTCGTCCCATATCCCTGTTGAATGTTGACCTGAAGGTTCTGGGAAAGGTTCTGAGCACGCGAGTCAACAGATATCTTCAGGCCCTCATTCACAGGGATCAGGTGGGCTTTGTGCCCGGTCGCCAGGCGGGGGACAATGTCCTCAAGGTGGTCCATCTCCTTCATATACTTCGTCAGCGTAAAATACCAGATAGATATATTTTTAAAGCGTTTGATTTGCTCTCCTGGGACTACCTTTACTTTGTTCTAACCAAATGGGGATTTGGACATTTTCTGCAATGGATCCAGGCCCTCTATTCCGCACCGTTGGCAAAATATGCCGGCTTCCTTTCTGACCCTTTCCCGATACTCCGGGGGGAGTAGACAGGGATGCCCCCTGTCCCCGGCACTATTTATCCTGGCATTGGAGCCGCTGGCGGCGGCGATCAGGGCCAATAGCGATATCTCGGGAATCCCTTACGAGGGCACTCAATACAAAGTGAACCTCTTTGCGGACGACGCCCTTTTGACCATATCAAACCCGCTCATCTCCCTGCCCAACCTGCAACTAGTATTAGACCGATTTTCAGCCTTCTCAGGTCTTCAAATTAATCCCTCCAAGACCACAGCGCTGAACGTTACCCTCCCTCTGGAACTGGTGCAGCGCCTCCACGACCATTTTCCATACCGTTGGGCATCCCACTCGATTGATTATTTAGGTGTCAGATTAACGCCGTCTTATTCTTCCCTTTTCTCGGCCAATTATTACCCCCTGTTGCGAACGGTGTCCACCCTTATGCAAGCCTGGCAATTCTCCACTCTCTCATGGGTAGGCAGGATCTCGGCGGTGAAGATGACGATTCTTCCTAAAGCTCTTTATTATTTTCGTACTTTGCCTGTCCGGGTACCCACTTTTTTCCTTCGACTCTTGCAGAATAAGATCCTCCAATTTATATGGGTGCGCAAACGCCCCAGGGTACCTAGAGCGACCCTTTATACCCATAGGCTCCGTGGGAGGCTTGAGGGTCCCCAATATCTCTAAATATTACACAGCAGCCCAGATCTCTCCGTTTACTATGCTCCATGCAACCGCGGATGTCCCTCTGTGGGTGCTCCTGGAGGTGCCTGGCTGTGACCCTTGTGCACTTCAGGCACTCCTCTGGCTCTCCAGGAATCTGCGCCCTCCCTCCCTAAGCCCCATGCTGCTACATGGTCTGCGGGTGTGGGACTCAGTTCGTGTTTCCAGCAATCTGATGTCCCCCTTTCTACCCCTACTCCCCATCACTCATAACCCTCTTTTCCCCCCGGGTCTGGAGGAGCCCCAGGCATTCTCCTGGTGGTCCTCACATGGCTACCCACGAGTCCAAAATTTTCTTTCTTTTTTTTCCCCAGGGAGGCCCTCCACTTTAAATGTATCCAAAGAATCAAAAATGACATCCTTTGGCCCCTTTCACACGGGACGGATCCATAATGATCCACCCCGTGATGATCTGCTTGCTCAGCGGGGATCGCTCAGTTTATCCCCGCGGAGCTGGCGGATGACAGGGGACCGCTCTGTCAGATCTCCGCACTCCTCTATGGGGTTCGGATGAACACGGGCCGTCTGTTCCTCTGATCCGCTCTGCAGACGGATAGAAAAATAGGATTTTTCTCTGTCTGCAGAATGGGACCATAGCAGAGACGGACGATATCGGGTGTCTACAGATGTTCATCCGCAGACACCTGCTATCCCATAGGGATAAATGTAGGTCTGTATTTCATCTGCCAATGGATGGATGAAATATGGATATTACGGCACGCATGTGTGAAAGGGGCCTTTCCCTGCAGTGAGATAACAGCTAATCCCTATCTTTACTACTTGCAAATGCACCTGCACATCATATTGAACAAAAGCACACATTACACAAACATGAGAAAAAGCTCTAATCGCATTAGGGATGCCAAGAATGGTTTTCTTAGATAAATACAAATCCCAATATGAAACGCACTGTACAAGTAACCACACAATATCTGCTCATAAATTTGGAATAAGGGTACTTATAAGCCATGCCATTTTTGTTTTCCTACAACCGACACCTAAAGCCTGTGTTACTGATACAAAGGAAATGAAAAACAAACAGTTCAGTCCTGCTGATTACAGCAGGAAGCAGCTTCTAATATGCAGCGCTAACCTGCAGAGCAGCTTGTCGCCTGCCACCAGATGCAGCGCAGCTCGTCGCCTGCCACGTCACCTGCTACCAGATGCAGCTTGTCATGTTGCCTGCCACCAAATGCAGATTGTCACTTGCTGTGTCACCTCCCACCAGATGTAACACATATGCATTGACTGAAAAGAGAGAGGGCAGGCAGTGAGAGCTGATGTAATCTCTATGCTGCCCAGTGAGGGCAGAACAGTGGTGATGCAGGGCTGGTGGTGAGAGATGTCATCTCTCTGCTCTTGTCTGCCCGCTCTCCTGTGCTGCCCGTCGGTTCTCTCATGTGGCTCGGGGGTTGGGGACCCCTACTTTAAATAATTAGTTTTTTGTTTAAATCAAGATTTTTTTTTTTTAAGTAATAAAACACAGAACAGAAATAGAAAACAAATTCAGATAAAATAAGCATCCGTAGACACAAATTAATGCAAGACTCCAGCCAAAAAAAAAAAAATAAAAAAATAAAAAGTATAAAAAAACAAAACAATTACTCCCAACCCTCACACACTACAGTCCTTCTGAACAGGACTCCAAGAGGCCGATACCAAAGCCAAGTCAACAAACTTACAGTGCTTGCATTTAAAACAATAAATTTAAGAATGTATTAATGGATACTGGAGCTACTAATACAAGCATGTCCCCCTTACAATTTTACATGTTGTTGGAAAAAAACGAACGGTTACACTTACTAACAGCCATTTTAAAGTTACTTTATTACGAGAAAATTGTATGCTCCGTCACTGAAGGCCTCTTAAAATTAGCCTGGCCTGATGTATATAGGTGTATCTATACTTGCTCCAGTGCAGGGTGGCTCATGACTTGAGCGACACCAACAGCAGGACTATTAAAAGCGTACCCAAGCATATGTTAGAATTACAGAACACTTCTTTCCCATTTCCTGTCCTAGGGTGACAACACTGCTTCCCCCCTCCCCCGCCCCGCATAACAGAGGAGAGGTGTCCTGTAGTACCAGCATAGTTCCTGTCCTTGGGCGAAAACTCTGCTTCTCCATAGGTGTGTGCGGGTGGTCAGCCTAGGACTAAAAAAAAAAATTAAAAGGTGTCTTACTAGCAGGATCATCAGACAACTATCGGGCGAGAATTAGTTGGCCCTGGTTGGACGACTTGCTGCCCAATTTGCAGTGAGTACGGTGAACTGTTGAGTAGCCCTTAGGAACCCGTCCATCCTCACACCCACTCACAGCTCACCTGATAAACCTGCAATTACCACCCTTCCTTCCTAGGATGGCTATGCTCACTCACTCAACTATATCTATGGGGGGGGAGTCATGGTTGTCACCCAGGCTCCAAACATGCTTTACCTCTTCAGCTCCATTACATGGGGATGGGAGGATTAACAGTTTACAGAAGGGAGATACTGTAGGCTTGTATATCCTTTCAGTTAAAAGGTATCAAAGATTCAATTTAACCCTGAGCTGAGCCCATTACTAAGCTGGTTCAAACTCTGGAGGGATCCCAAATAATGTCGGGATCCACCCAGATGCCGGACCGGGAGCCTGAGCCAGCCACTCCCATCCCCCTCCACAGCTCAACGCTCTACAGAGAGCTGGAGGATAGTCACAGACTCTTCTCACTAAAGACTGAGTGATCTTTGATCGCTTATTTCTCTGTAGAGGCAGTGGAGGACAGATGCAGAATCAGATCCATGCTGCATTTAGGAGAGTATAAAATGTTTGTTTTGTTCCCCCCCAAACTAGCACTTCTCATAAGTCTCTGCATTTTAGAATGGCGCGGCACAAAATCTGAAATTTGGAAACTGCCCTTTCTTTCGGAGAACAGCAGAGTATGAAAATCAGGACAGAGCCAAAACTTTATGCAGTAACCATGCTCACAGCCAAATATTAGCCTACTCACAAAATAATACTTTGATTTATGATATGAATATCACTGTATAAATGCTTCATATTAGGCTTCATGCACTCTTTTTCCTTCCCTGGAGCAAAAGCAGCTTTGGGGGGATGCACCAACAGATGTGCTTTACAAATGCAATGAGTCGTCAAGCGTTATGGCATTCATTCCACTTGCCAGAAGATTCAATTACGGTATTCTGGCCATTCAAAATGAATAGTCAAGTGCTAAACATGCCTGGCATTTAGGGGTGTTCAGCATTTTGTCCTGCTCAAATATTTTCTTTTATTTCAGCCTCTAAACACTCCTCTTCTAAGACACCTGTAACCCTGCATGGCCACGTAGGCCAACAAGTGCATTTAGAGGGGGGGGGGCACATGGTCTTTTTTTTACTTCCCGTGTGCATGGATATCTGCATTCCGGATGCATTTCTGCACGCGTGTCTTGAATGCATGTCTGTTTTGCTACCCTCCACATCAAAAACAATGCAGCCTGTTGGATTTTTGACTGCACTGGAACATACAGCACTGGTGTGAACTAGGGTCATTGTCATTGGAATCCATGTTAAACACTGTCTGAGCATTTCTGATGCAGAATTAAAAAACACTGTACTGCATCTTAAACAGTGCACACTAGTTTTGTTTTTGAACAAAAAAAAAAAACTGACAGCTTCAATCAGAACTCCTGTACAAGCAATCTGATGTTAGTACAGCAATTTCCCCCACTTTTCTACTGTGTTTTGACAGAAGGATGGGCCCCCACCAGAACACTTTGGTCAGCCATTGGCTGAGTCGCTGATCAGGAGGCGGTTGGCTGCTGGTTTTCCAGCTTGTCAGACAGAAGTCACCTGAACAGCCAGCTTCTGTTGGACCGGCTGCCATTTTTTATTGGACTGGCCGATGTCTCCGGACGTGTGTACGTGGCTTTAGACTCTTATGTGATAGACTGTGTTCTAGCCCAGTACAATGGTTATATTTAGCCAAGATAAGCATTTCATTATCCTGGTAGAAGAGAGTCTGCAGACAATGCCATTATGAAAGGCCAGCCAGTCCAAAACCATTGCAGAGAGAAGTAGAACATGTTTGTATATAAGTATTCCTTTACAATCACTTTAAAGCATTTATTAGCCCAACACTTCAAATTCCTGATATGTGCCTGCTGTACCATTTACTTGTATGAAAAAATATCCCTTTATGTGAAATCCTTGGTGTTCCTGCCAGTCACTCCGCTTTCCTATTAAAAACGGACCACACCAAGCAGGAGAACACACTGTGGTCAGCTCTCTAGCAGTGCTGGGAACTCGGCCTGCTCTCCTCCAATGATCAGACTTGTCCTGACACCCCCCCCCGCACAGTCATTCACTAGCAGGCTCAGTGTGCTGCCACTTCTCCCCCTCCCTTCAGCTCTTATGCACCCGAGAACAGGAAAAGGTATTTAAAAATTTTTTTTTATATCTTACAAAAACATTTTACCTTTCATTTTGGTTTTAAACGGAATGGGTTGCTTTACAAGGTTATCATTTACAAATCACTTTAAAATTGAATAAATTGGGTATGTTTGCTTTAAAGTGTGAATCTCTGCAGAATCGACAATGTCAGCATTGGCAAAATAACCTGCTGAGAAGACTGGCATTGTGCCTGGTGCCTATTGGAGACTAAGCTGGCATCAAAAGCAGTGCTGAGATCATACCTGGCACAACCAAGGCACAGTACAGCCTCACATCAGCATAGGGCAAAAATCCTGGCACAGTATTTGAGATTACCCACAATGTGGTATGACAACACAACATACTGAGGTACAGGAGCTCAACAGGACAAACTTAGTTTGCCCCACTATAAAAAGGGTATTTAAATAATAATTTGACGTTAAATCAGAAAACTTAGTAAACGCTATGATGTGTTCAAACTTTAAGTACACAAGTTGTCCAATACTAACCACACAATCCATTTGAAAAATGTAATCACTTTCACTAAAATTAAAACAATTAGGGATGAGATGTAGGTACATCTTTTCTGCTAACAATCCACTGCACCACAATACAGAACACACCCATGCTTTTCAATGAACAACCCAGCATCTCACCCTCATCCATGTCTCCTCTCCCTGCTCCTCAACATCCATGCACTCAGAACTCATTGGGCCTGCGTGACAATATATTACCAGGGCCGTCTTTAATATTGATTGGACCCCGGGCAAACATTTTCTTGGGGCGCGCCCCCCCCATACAGTTTCGCTCTCCACATGCTCTGAGACACACAAATAGCAGCTAAACTGATTTTATCAGATCAGGAAGCGATTGGTTGCCAGAGGTTACAGTGCATCATTACCCTTACTGACTGGTTGCTAGAGGTTACATCACACATTACGGCTCACTGATTAGTTGCTAGAAGTTACAGCACATGATTTATGCTTGTTGATTAGTTGCTAGAGATTACTGTACAGTAATACTGCTCACTGATAGGTTGCTAGAGGTTACAGTACATCATCTCACTGCAGGGGGCATGATATACATATGAATGCCTCCTTTATTTGCATATCTATGCTGCCTGATGCCGTTATTTACATATGAATGCGTTATTTACATGTAAACACAGGGTCTGCAGGTGAGTCATCTGTACACAATAGGGAAGAGCTGGGCAGAATTTTTATCAGCACTTCACACTGAGATATCGGGACACAGCAAGGGACTAAAACTTCAAGGGACAAGGGAATTTAAACTGGGATAGTTGGCAAGTATGAGCCAGCTGCTTTGGGCCCCACAACAATGACAAGGTCCAGGGCAGCTGCCCCTTTTGCCCTGCCTTAAAGACGGCCCTGTATACTACCATTGCATACATGTCTGACTGATGCAAAACTCCAAGATGATAACATAGGTTGGGCTTCTGTTTATTAAAGTGCAGTCTGAAACAGGATTTAACGTACCGTAAAATACTTTTCTTAATGTACATTAAAAAGGACACAGAATTAACTAATTCATGTACATTAAAGTGGTTGTAAACCCTTACAAACCACTTTGACCTACAAGTAAGCCTAGATTAAGGCTTACCTGTAGGTCCAAGAAATATCTCCTAAACCTATACGATTTAGGAGATATTTGTCCGAAGACAGGCACCGCTGTCTACGGCGCATGCGCGCAGGCGCACTGAGCGCGGCATTTCCAATAATGGAGCTGCCGCGCGTGTCGGCTCGCATGCGCGGGAGTGACGTCATCGCGGCTCCGCTGAATGACAGCGGCGGAGCTGCGAGACCCCACCGAAAAGATGGATGCGCCGGACTACAGGGGACAGCGGTGACATCGCTGGCTCCTGTGTCAGGTAAGTGACACATAATGGACTACTATGCGATGCATAGTAGTCCATTATGCTTTGCCTTTGCAGGGAATGAAAGAGGAAGTAAACTCATCAGGGTTTACTTCCTCTTTAAATTATGATCCAGTCTTCAGGAAGACTGGACACTGCCAAACAAATCTGCAAGACAGCCTATCCCCCTCCCACACCCATCATGCCCCAGTTTTGTAGCAACAGAAGTGGATCATAACAAAAAAGGGAGGAACCCATGTCTCAAGAAAATAATTGTATGGTCAATCAAAAATACAATTTTCTTAATTGTAGATAATTACATGTACATATATGTGGCTATATAAGGCATCCCACATTGGTCAATCAGGATATTCAGAGATTTGACAGGTGGTGAGGAACTATTGTATCCCTGCCCGTTTTAACCCCTTGGACCCTTCAATTAAATAGGTCATGAATCTGTGGGCACTACAACCGCTTAAAACAGGGGGGTATACAGTGCCTTGCGAAAGTATTCGGCCCCCTTGAACTTTTCAACCTTTTGCCACATTTCAGGCTTCAAACATAAAGATATAAAATTTAAATTTTTTGTGAAGAATCACCAACAAGTGGGACACAATTGTGAAGTGGAACGAAATCTATTGGATATTTTAAACTTTTTTAGCAAATAAAAAACTGAAAACTGGTGCGTGGAAAATTATTCGGCCCCTTTACTTTCAGTGCAGCAAACTCACTCCAGAAGTTCAGCGAGGATCTCTGAATGATCCAATGTTGTCCTAAATGACTGATGGTGATAAATAGAATCCACCTGTGTGTAATCAAGTCTCTGTATAAATGAACCTGCTCTGTGATAGTCTCAGGGTTCTGTTGAAAGCGCAGAGAGCATCATGAAGACCAAGGAACACACCAGGCAGGTCCGTAATACTTATATAAATTATGATGTAGCGCTTAAAAAATAAATAAAGTTCAAATTGATAATGAACGGGTTCCAGTGAGGTATTCTTGATTGCAATGATCGGATTCAAATTCATATGCAGAATAAGGGGAACCACCACCAACACCCAAAATCACTGACTCTTACCATCAGTCTGCAAATCAAACGCATGTCAGATTGAATCAGAGAAGATCATATATCCCAATTTTTCTTTATCAACACGAATATGGTCCACTCAAAGAAAACCGTCCAATGGGAAAATCTTTTTCCTCCTTGCTTAGCACTCCGCTTCCCAGGAGTTCCTCAAATTATTTATTTTTAGAAAAATAATTCTCCCAGTAGCCATAGAAAATATAAAAAGAGTGGTCTCATTGCGCAGATTTAATGATAAGCCAATAGCCTTTTCTTAAATAAAAAGATGTTCAACTCACATTTATGATGAGGTAAAAAAAAGGCATCAAATAATATTCAGTAGCATACAATCAAAAGGATAGAGACCACTCCCGTGCTCCTTCTAGTGTCACAAGTCTCTCGTTCGCCCGACGTTTCGCTACCAACGTGCGTCCTCAGGGGTGGGAGAGTCTGTCCATAGGACAACAATCAGTCGTACACTGCACAAATCTGGCCTTTATGGAAGAGTGGCAAGAAGAAAGCCATTTCTCAAAGATATCCATAAAAAGTCTCGTCTAAAGTTTGCCACAAGCCACCTGGGAGACACACCAAACATGTGGAAGAAGGTGCTCTGGTCAGATGAAACCAAAAACTAACTTTTTGCCCACAATGCAAAACAATATGTTTGGCGTAAAAGCAACACAGCTCATCACCCTCAACACACCATCCCCACTGTCAAACATGGTGGTGGCAGCATCATGGTTTGGGCCTGCTTTTCTTCAGCAGGGACAGGGAAGATGGTTAAAATTGAGGGGAAGATGGATGCAGCCAAATACAGGACCATTCTGGATGAAAACCTGTTGGAGTCTGCAAAAGACCTGAAACTGGGACAGAGATTTATCTTCCAACAAGACAAGGATCCCAAACATACAGCAAAATCTACAAAGGAATGGTTCACAAATAAACGTATCCAGGTGTTAGAATGGACAAGTCAAAGTCCAGACCTGACTCCAATCGAGAATCTGTGGAAAGAGCTGAAAACTGCTGTTCACAAACGCTCTCCATCCAACCTCACTGAGCTCGAGCTGTTTTGCAAGGAAGAATGGGCAAGAATTTCAGTCTCTCGATGTGCAAAAAAATGATAGAGACATACCCCAAGCGACTTGCAGCTGTAATCGCAGTAAAAGGTGGTTCTACAAAGTATTAAGGCAAGGGGGCCCGAATAATTTTCCACGCACCAGTTTTCAGTTTTTATTTGCTAAAAAAGTTTAAAATATCCAATAGATTTCGTTCCACTTCACAATTGTGTCCCACTTGTTGGTGATTCTTCACAAAAAATTAAAATTTTATATCTTTGTTTGAAGCCTGAAATGTGGCAAAAGGTTGAAAAGTTCAAGGGGGCCGAATACTTTCGCAAGGCACTGTAATTCCTGCTTCTTCCAGCTGGGAAGCAAAGCATCGCAGCCACAGCATGAGTACACCCCCAGCCGCTGCAGCTACAAGGGGTAGTGATTTGGGGGGGGGGGGGGGGGCTGCAGGAGAGGTGCGAAGGCCACAAGAAATGGCCTGGAGGGGAGTCTAGTGTTTGACACATATTGTTGCAACCCATACACTCACACCTTGCGGTAGCTCTCCTGCCCACCTTCACATGCAAGTATGTTCTCACAAACATACTTGGGGCGGCACAGTGGTGTAGCACTCTCACCTAGCAGTAAAAAGGGTTGCTGGCCACGACATTACCTGCCTGGAGTTTGCATGTTCGCCCTGCGTGGGCTTCCTATGATACTCCGGTTTCCTCCCTAGTATATGAATGCAAGTTGGGGACCTTGGATTGTTGGCTCCTTGAGGGTAGGAACCGATGTGTCTGATGTATGTGTGGAGTGCTGCGTAAATTGACGGGACTATATGGGTACCTTAAATAAATATATAATAGTGGAGTATCTTAATGAGACAACGTACAGGGATAGGGACAATTGTAGACGCTCACTCAGGTTGAACTGGATGGACTGGTGTCTTCATTCAACCTTACTATGCAACAAACCAGATGCGCTAACACAAAAGTCCCGACAGGGAAATTAACACACTACTGCTGGACCATAACATTGATATTCTTTGCTGAGGGATACAGCTAATAAACACTGTACCTGAAAATAAATAAATAAAATAAAAAACACAACAGGACAATGACTTGCATTGCTACACAATTGGCACAAGCAGAATGATGGATAGAAATGTGTTTGACATCAAAATATGCTGTGCATTACAAATGGCTGGCACTGATAATCATTGGAAATGATCTAAACATATGACTGGCGTATGGCGATTCATCAGAAAGCTGTCAGTGTAGGATCAACAGCGCAAGGCTGTGGCATCAGTATGAGGATTGGCTGTGCTACAAGAATGCAGAATACAGCAGTCTACACAATAGAAAAAGTACCTCTGTCAGGCCAATTTAATGTGCTTAGAATTTTATAGTGTTAAGCCACTCGGCAGCCAACCAAGAAATACCTCTGGCAAGAACAGACTTGTGATGTAATAGTACATGTAGAGTATTTATAAAAACAAACAAAAAAAAAACCCCACACACACACTATATTGGTGAAGTTATAGTGAGTTGGAAGGAATCCATTGAAATGGACACTCATAAATCCTGATATCGTCTTATGCCAGTGATTCGCTGTTCAACAGGTATTACAAATGTGATATATGGGACCATTACCTCACACCGACAATGGACAGCCTGAAATCATCCAATGACGAGAAACGGGGATCACAGAATACATCAAAAAGACCTAATCTAATCACTACCTCAGGCAGTAATTTAAACTATATGTAATTTTTGCAAATAGTTTCACAAGAAGGTCTTTGCTTACCTGGAAAAGGACCTATCCCAGTGTAGCACCCTCTGGTAGTGTGCTAAAGAAGATAAGTACATTTAAGCAGGCCTGGCTGGCTGCTAGGCCTGTTTGTTTTCATTCTGGGAGTGGCTCAGGGTAGTGCTGCTGTGACCCACAAGTGGCATGACTGGGACCCCGTTACTTCTTTCTAGAATGTTTGAGTGTTCTCTAGAAAGAGGCTGGAGGGGAGGTGGAGCCACCTGGGGTATTCTAAGGAGCCCTGACCAATCCCCAACTTGGATTGACAGGGGGCTGGCCCCTTAAATACCCAGGGTCAGCCCAGCTGGGAGGATTTGTCCGGTGAAAAAGCTGGAGTGAGAGGGTACAGAGGCTGTCGGGGCCTTTGAGGGAGCAGCATTTGCTGAGGCCTGGCTGAGTCAGTGTCAGGCCTAACCAACAAATAGTTCTAGCTGTTCCTGGGGAATCAAGTGATGTGCTGGAGGTGATTAGGGGTAACGATCTGCAGCAAGTGATATGCTCGTGGAGTGACGATTGATAAGCTTCAAGCAAGTTTGTGCAGGAGGAAGCTGAAGGAGTATGTACAGGGAGTGTACATAGTTGTCCCAGAACAGATTGCTGTTCTATTTATCCATGCGGGACATCTCATAGTTTTCCATCCCCATCCACATTATACCCCTCAAAAAAATAAATAAAGTTCACTGACTGCTTTATGTCTGAGTGCCTGAGAGTGAATGCAGGGCTGGGCAGGGTAATAGACATTGCTGATCTCAGGTGGCTAGCTGCTCCTGCATCATGTCATGTCAGCAGTACAGCTCATGCTACTTGAACAGCACCAGCTACTTACGCCCCTAGCAATAGATATCCCCACAGGTTCTATGGAGACCTATACAATCAAGCCTTTGTGTGTACTTTTACAGGAGCGCTGAAAGCGGCCCTGCATAAACAAAGTCTGCATTGCAGCCTATAAACATGTGCTGATCACGCCTAATGATAAACACAGCCAACAGCATGACATTACAGGATACCTGCAGTATAATACCAATACACAACCCTCTCCTCCCCCCAGCACTTGCAATTTATAAATCCAGCTTAGCTCTGCTCTTTGGCATGGGACAGGCTCCATTAGTGCATGTGTCTGCTTAAAAAACAAACACTAATGGTCTGTAAATTACAGCGTCTTGTAGACCAAAATACCCAAACTCCTAAGAGAACTTTATGATCAAGCACTTATCAACCTAAAAAGAGATTTTCTTGTTATTGCATCTATCAACTGTCCTCTCAAATATCCCAAAAAGGATACATTGAATAAAGACTTCAGGACAAAGCACACATCTCTGTCTACCTTTGGGATCCAACAGTTCTTCTATTAATGAACGTTGAAACTATAATGAAAGGCAGACCTCTTTTCAGTTTTGGATAGAATGGAGATGGATTAGAACATCTGGCAGGTTTTTATTGCTGCCTGGCCCCCTTTAAAGGATTTACCTTCTCCATTTGTCCTGTTTACCATCGCAACTGAAAAGAGAAAGACATTTTCAAATTGTGGCTTGTTACAAGAACCGAAATATAGGCGAAACCTTACACCAGGCAAATTAGGTCTGGTGACAGAGATTCCCGCTCACTTTGTTTTTAAAAATGGGAAAGGAATGAAAAATAATTTCCTCAATGGCACACTGGAAATCATCAAAACATAAAACCAGCTAAAAAGGGTGGTTCTTTGGTCATTCTGGAGTCCACCAACAATGCGAATATTGGGTCAGTTGTCATACAATGCAGTTAAAGCAGAAGTCCGGGGAAATAAAAAAATAAAAAATAAACTTTCCATGCCCTTGTTGCGGATCCTCTACCTTCCTAGACTATGCCATCCCTCTTTTTCGGAGTTCTGTAATGGCCTGCTGATCCTAAAGAAAAATGGTTAATCCCCTGTGATTTCCTGTTAATAAGCCCGCTAGCTGCAATTCCTCCTGTACTCCCAGCCAGCGGTCTTGGCACTTCCCATTTGCAGTTCTCTATAGCAAGCAGGGGCTTCTACTTCCATTTCTGCTTGCTGTAGTGGGTGGAGAGGTGTCACAGCCCCAGGTCTGTACCGCCCATGGGGGGTGGTGTCCTTGTACTACAACTCCTCCTCCCTGTCAGCACTGCCCCCCCAGCGGATGAGAGAGCAGAGATCTAGGGCTGTGACAGATCTTTTATTTTAAACACCGATCACGCTGTACAGCCCCACCTCCTGGACCGGCATTGGACCAGCGTGCTGTGTCACAGCCCGAGATCCCCACTCGGTCACCCGGCTGGTGTCTTGTAACGATCCCTGCGGCACAGAACAGACGAGGCTGCACATAGACCAGGCTGCACATTTGGGCACTGGTGGGAACAGATAGGCTGCACTGGTGGGCACTGATGAGATTGTACTTGCAGGCATAAATGGGCTGCACTGGTGAACCTGCACTTATGGGCACAGATGAGACTGCACTGGGCACAGGCTGCACTGATGGGCACTGACAAAGGCCCATGAACGCGCGTTAGTGTTCGGCATTCTATTTTTTCAATGCAGAGTGGGAGTTTGGAATGCACTGTGGGATTTTTTGGAGTGTCCTCCGTGTATTTTTATTGAAAACGCCCATAAACACTAATCAACACTAATCAACGCTAATCAACGCTAATCAACGCTAGTACAAACCGCTGTTAAAAGCACATTTTTCAACCAGAGTTTTCTGCCAGCAATCTGGCGTCCAGAAAAAGCTTTTTTGAGCTTCAGTGTGCATGGAGCCTTAAAGAGAATCTGACAAAAATACTGTTACATATCTGAAAGAAGGGTTTCCTGTAAGGTTATGTGCACCTTGCCCAAGGCCAACACCCTTGCAGGCAATCCAGGGATCCTTGTGTACCAGATTAGCTATCCATCTAGACAGGAAAATTGCTCCACTTGTGGACAAAGTTAGAACTTTTTTGTTAAGCACTTGGCCAGGCCATTGTTTGTGATATGGCACTGCAAGACACAGAATACATCCCTTCCCCCCGTGAGAAGTGACATATATGTTTTGTTTATGTAGGCATATCTCAGTTCTCTGTGTATTGCCAAGATCAGTGGGTGCTGGAGGACATTGAGTGCCCGGTACCCATACATTGGCTTCTGCTGTGAATCATAGCAGAAACGGCGCATCCCTGCAGGCGGAAGTGCAGAGTCGTGTGTATGTGTATATATATATATATATATATATATATATATATATATACACACACACACACACACACATACACAATTCTGCACAAGAGAGCAGGCACCAGTAGTATTAAAACTGCTACGGGGCAAAGGTTAAGTGGTTAATGGAGACTTCCGATTTCCTTTAAAAAAAATTGCAGATTATACAGTTACCATTAAAGTATTTAATAGGGCTGAAACAACTAAATTGACATAATAGATTATAAACAATTATGAAAATAGTTAACTTTTTTTTATGATCGATCAGTTGGTCAGAGGATTAGTTTCGGTCTACATTACAGAATGTATTATTTTTTTACATATCAGGAAATACAGTGAAGCACATACAGCTCAGTACACTGTCCATACAGGTCAGTAAGTGCCTGAGAACTTGTGAGGCACAATGCCTCATGGGACATGTAGTCCTGGGCAGGAAAAAGAGGGGGGGGGGGGGACCCGGTTTTAACAGTGTCTGAGGAAAGAGTGATAGTCTAAGAAATGCGGGAGCTCAAGCAACTTTTGAAGGATCTGGAAAAACGATTACAACTACCACATCTAAGGACTGGCAAGCTGCAATATAATAAACATGGTTTCAAGGGTTTGGATATATTTACTAGTAATAAAATGTTGACGAAATGTTGTGCATATAGCCAAAAAACACATACCGTATATACTCGAGTATAGGCCGACCCGAATATAAGCCGAGGCCCCCAATTTACCCCCAAAAAACTGGAAAACTTATTGACTCGTGTATAAGCCGAGGGTGAGACATGGCTGTCCATCCCTGTGTGTGTGTCCGTCCATCCCTGTGTGTCCATCCATCCCTGTGTGTGTATCCATCCATCCATCCATCCCTGTGTGTGTGTGTGTGTGTGTGTGTATTCATCCATCCATCCATCCATCCCTGTGTGTGTGTGTGTGTGTGTGTGTGTGTATATCCATCCATCCATCCCTGTGTGTGTGTGTGTGTATCCATCCATCCATCCCTGTGTGTGTGTGTGTGTGTGTGTGTCCGTGCAGCCGTGTGTGTGTGTGTGTGTGTGTGTGTGTGTGTGTGTGTGTGTGTGTGTGTGTGTGTGTGTGTGTGTGTCCGTGCAGCCTTGTGTGTGTGTCCAGCCTACCTGTGTCCCAAGCCTCCGTCCCGAGCCGCCGTCGTCCCGAGCCTCCTCCGACCCGTGCCGTGCCTCCTCCGTCCCGTGCCTCCTCCGTCCCGTGCCTCCTCCGTCCCGTGCCTCCTCCGTCCCGTGCCTCCTCCGTCCCGTGCCTCCTCCGTCCCGTGCCTCCTCCGTCCCGTGCCTCCTCCGTCCCGTGCCGTGCCTCCTCCTTCCCGTGCCTCCTCCGTCCCGTGCCGTGCCTCCTCCTTCCCGTGCCTCCTCCGTCCCGTGCCGTGCCTCCTCCGTCCCGTGCCTCCTCCGTCCCGTGCCGTGCCTCCTCCGTCCCGTGCCTCCTCCGTCCCGTGCCGTGCCGATGGATCGCCGCTCTTCTCGGCGGCCATTCTACAATTCAAAATTCCGCCTCCGCCTGTGATAGGCGGAACACTCAATTTCCCAGCAGCCTGTGTTCCGCCTATCACGGACATCCTCTCATACTCGTCCGTAGTATGAGAATGAGCGGATGTCCGTGATAGGTGGAACACTGACTGCTGGGAAATTCAGTGTTCCGCCTATCACAGGCGGAGGCGGAGAAGGAGGCGCGGCTTTTAAATTTTAATGTCCGCCGTCTGTCTGCTCGATACGCTGATCGAGCAGTCAGACAGCGGTGACTCGAGTATAAGCCGAGGGGGCACTTTCAGCCTCAAAAAAGAGGCTGAAAATCTCGGCTTATACTCGAGTATATACGGTACATGGTCATACAAATTTACATGAATAAAAAGATGCAATAAAGCAGCACTCTAAATCAGCCTCTATCAAAATTTTAAACACCAGGGGAACCCTTGAACCCTGTAACATTTACAGGAAAATGCCCTACATCTGTGGTCAGGGGAAAAAATGCCCTTTACTGTGGTGGTTAAACCCCCCCTCACAGGTAGCTACAAAGATCACCTAGGGCAGGGCTTGTTCACACTCGACTACATTTCTAATGCTTAACAAATGCTCCCATGGTGTTAGTACGAGCGTTAGACTTGCGTTTTAGAGGAATTAACAAGTTAAAAATGATCCCCCAAACACCCTATGGGAAATTTTGAAGTGTTTGACGAGCATTAAGGTGCATTAAAACTGCTCCACAAATGCCCATTCTATTACAGGAAATGACCTAATCTTAAAGGCCACAACTGTTTGCCATAGCATTTGCGAAGTGATCCATGGACATGAATGGGAGACGTTGAAAGGCTTCAAACGCTTCCTGACCTGAGGCTTTAATTTTGAAGCAACGCTAATGCTTCATGTTTTGATAGCGTTGAACGGCACTTTGTGCTGTCTATTGTATTTTTGCATAGGCATTTGAGAGGTGTTTTTAACTCCTTTTAATGACAGTGTGAGCGGGAGCCTTAATCATATCAGTGGCTTTGGACACAAGCTATGCAGGTAGCATCTATCACAGCTCAGGGAACCCATACCAACCTCTGAGGGAACTCTCGTGTTCCACTAATATCTAAACGAAATACATTTTAAGTTTTTCTTTCACTGGCAATACTTTTACATTCCCCATTTCAAATGCTGTGCATTATAACACAACAACTAACACTGTTTTAAATAAAGCAGCTCCCTGCCTATCCCACTTTGCACAACAAATACAACCTTATATATTCTCATTGCATGAACTTTCAATTATGGGTCACATCACTAAATCATTCTAAACTACAAAGAAAAAACCCCACACGTCATTTGAGCTCTCTTATGGTCCATTTCAGAGTTAGTTACTCATCCATCAAACACATCATCATCCCTTGTCACACCCATCCTTAAAAAGGCGTTTCCTTCCGTAAGCCTCAAAGCTACTTGTGTAGATTGCCTACAGCCACTTGATTTGCTTCCTTTCTTCCGACTCCCCTCCTTGACCCCTTTACACACTCTAAATCATACAGACAAGTCGTCTAAACTTTAAAGGGGAACTGCAGTCTGCTCACATAGATTTGTAATAAAAACATCTTTGCCATTCTGAAGCTTCCATCCAATCACTTTGCATATTATTTTATATATACTGTGATTCTGTACTTACCAAGTATGCTGCAGAAATCCCCCTCCACTGAGTCTGGCTGCAACCATTTTAACTGAGGGCAACTGAAGTTGCTGCCTGTTCACTTCCTGGATTTACACAGACGCGCACCTCCAGCCCTGCAGCTGTCATTGGCCCTCTTATGACTCATTCTCCCTTTCTGACAATCTCTCTCTTTGTCATGCACGGACCAGGAAGGGGACTCATCCTCACTGTCCGAACGGTCCTAGTCAGCTTCATCTGACAAGACAGAGCAGGGGTCACCAGCCTCAGCAGGACCAGAGTCCGCGTCAGAGCTCTCCCGAGAACGGGGGAGGCAGGGGCTGCTTTTTTGCACCATTTTTCCCACATGCCCCCTCCATCTTGGCAACGAATGAATTGAGGACCGCCGTCAGGGTGTCCAGGGGCACTGCGCAGTCCACAGATGACCTGGTTGCAATTGTCTGGATTTCGGGGGAAGAAACACCAGTTTCTGAAGCCATGCTGACCCTACCCTGTCTGCCACCCAAAGGGGACTTAGGACAGTCCCACCCTCCTTACTGCCGCTGGCTGAGGGTCTCTTTCCCGCAGGACTCACCACCCTGAGGGGTTCTACGCTATTCAGCAGGTAGTGCCTGTAGTCCCCGTTGGCTCCCAGGTGCAGAGGAAACAGTGCTGTGTTGGTAGCTGCAAATGGCGCTAAAACCGCTCTGAAGTGTGCTCAGGCTACAAGAAAAACGGCCACCCAGCATCCAGCACAAGGATATAAAATACAGGGAAAATGGCCGTTAGAGTACAGGAGCACATGCTGCAGCTAGAGAACACTAAAAAAATGTGTTCAGGCTTCAAGAAAATGTCCGCCAGCACCCTGAATAGGGACAATCACAAGGAAAATGGCCGCTAAAGCCCAGGAGAGCATGCTTGCCCTCGCCCACACCTAAAATGGCCGCTGAATACAGATCCATGAGGTACAGGGAGAAAACAATGGCGGTGAGCACAGCGCTGAGCAGGACACCAGCAAAGCCTCAGACACCTTCCAGGGGCATGAAGAACTGGACCCAGGACACAGCTAGCCAGCGCAACCCCCTACCCCAGAGAGCCCCTGCACAGACACACACACACACACACACACACACACACACACACACACTGCTTAGCAGCATCCTCCATATGGAGGGGAGGGGGGAGGGGAGGGGAGAGAGAAGAGAGGTGAGGGACCCCCGAATCGACCTCCCAGGGAATGCCCAGCTGCTCAGCACCACCGAGGCAGGGAAAGCTGTACTTACCAGTCCTAAAGAGCTGGGAGACATTCCATCACAGACCTACGGCCTGTGCAGTTACAAGGTAGCTGCCGGTCCAGTATACTGTGATCCAGACATCAGTAGCCCGGTCATATGTATTTACCAGTCCTGAAGATCTGGGAGACATTCCATCACAGACCCACTCACTGATCAGTACAGGGTGGTCCGGCATACTGTGACGAAGACATCAGTAGCCCGGTCATATGTATGCCCCAGAGCATAAAAGCTCACGACCACCTTTGGAGCTGAGGTTTCATTGTGGCCTGCCTAGCGGGTTGCTGTGGCCTGCACACGCTCAATGGCTGGACTGGGGAGACTACAAGGATATGAGTATCCAGCCTGTCACCCAGCCGGCTGTTGATAGATCACAGGATCAATCTTGCGCAAAAAGTCGCGCTTCTGCAGAGAAAAAAAAAAAAAAGAAGAGGAGCACGGACCGATGGGCCCACCAGGTTCCTAGGTCTTTCTTCACTAGGCAAAATAAAACTGATGACTGCATGGCAGGCTGGAGGGTTGTTGACAAGGGACCACCCCCTGAGCGGAACTGAAAAGTGTTACATAACAAGTAATGCCTAGTATTCTCCTAGTGGTGGGCACAACAACCCAATGGCTAAGAGAGGAGCTGTGTCGGTCGGTGAATATAAGAGAAAAATTGCACATTTTGACCTGTATAAAGATCTGAATTTATTTTTTATGTATATATATATATATAGTGCACTTATCCTTTAATTTTCTAACAAAAAATTCCTCTTAATCCAGCGCTGGGGGGTGATGGCTACAAACCACTTGACACACCTCAAAAATGCCACGGTTTGTTGTGTAAAAAGATTTTATTGTAAACGCAAAATTAAAGGAATCCAAGAATGGTACGGGTTAAAACATGGTTGACAATCATGCTTGATATTGAACCTCAATCACACCCAAACTTCGGCAGGCTGACTCACGGCCAGTGCTAGGGGGGAGACCAAAAGGTGTGTAGGTGCCAAATGTCGCATGGGTATTCACTCAATGGAAGGGATGACAGACCACTGGTTGAACCCATAAGGTGGTGGTGCAGCTGGATTAAGAGCAATCTTTTGTGGTTTGTTCTTTTGCACAATAGCATGCCTGGTGCTTTGGTTTCCTTCCAGCTGCTGAAGGCTAACATTTATTACACTGACTGCCATATGTTGGTTTTCCATACAGCGCCTGACCTTTTTAGGAGTATATTTATGGAGTTCCTTTAATTTTGTGCACTCTTTATTAGGCCAAAATATTACTAAAAACAAAACAAAAAAAACACACACTCCCCGAACATATTTTCTGAATGCAGGTACCTTGTAGAATAAAATAGCAGTTGAATTTTTTATGTTGCAATAATTGTCCTACTGTATATTAAATCCATCCCTAGAAATGCATGAAGGTAAAAACCGTCTGCCTTTAGAACCATTTCAACTAGACAGTGAAAAATGCCCAATTTTTAGGCAACAAAACAAAAAACAAAAGATTGGGTCATGTTGTGTAGACCAATACCAAATATGTTGAGACCTAAAAACAATGCACACCAGTGAAATCTCAAAAAACAAACACTACAGTACCCAAAATAGTCTACATGTGACTCTTCAAAAGCTTTTACACCCCACCCATTTAGAATTACCAGCACATGATGACCCTAGACCAGTGATGGCGAACCTTGGCACCCCAGATGTTTTGGAACTACATTTCCCATGGTGCTCATGCACTCTGCAGTGTAGATGAGCATCATGGGAAATGTAGTTCTGAAACATCTGGGGTGCCAAGGTTCGCCATCACTGCCCTAGACATATTGCACGCTGGCATGTGCAGCAATACCAAATGGTACAATCGTTCTTGCACACATGTATAGACTACTAATAATTAAACTTACCTTCATCTCCTTCAGGAGCAAATGAAGCAGTAATGATATCAATATCAGCACAGTTCATCACAATCTGATTGGTAGGATTTTCTACCTGAGTGGATGAGAGACAATAAAATGTATTAGTATCCGATATGACAAAGCACGGATTATACAATGCTGACAGTTTATATACATTTCTGCTGAGTAAAAAAAAAATGCTTCCAAAAAACGTAAACGTGGCATGTAAACATGGCAAAACTGATGTTTTTAAGCGCTGGTTATCTGTTCAAGTTATAGTAAAACAAAGGATTCGCCCTGGGACTTTAAATGAAATGGGTACCGTTTCCGCAAGTAAACATGACAGTAGTAAATAGTAGTTGGGTAGTATGATGCCTGTGTACTAGGACTACCATTATATTTATGTACCAATATTCCTGGTTTATGTATCTTTTTTAAATTGGAAACTGTTGGTGATATCTATGCTTGTAAACAATTTTACTTGAATAAACCATATACAGGGGTTCCCCGACCTACGAACATCTCCTTACAAACCAGACGCTGCGGGGAACCCTCTGCCATTTTGCTCAGACATCGGCCGTTCTGCACATGCGTGGCCAGATGCAGCCTTGGAAAATGACGGTAATTTGCCATGCATGCGCAGAACGGCATTCAACGGGACATCAGAAATGTCTGTAATTGTCGTTCTGCGCATGCGCGCCCGGCTTGTGAACATTTGCGAATTACAAACAGGAGGACAGTCCCCAACGGGTTCGTAACCCGGGGACCCCCTGTACTGTATTCACTACTGTCATGTTTACTGGTGGAAAAGGTACCTACTTAATTTAAAGTCCTGGGGCGAATCCTTTGTTTTACTACGTTACAGGGATGGAAGTGTGTTACTGGGGACAACAGACCTTTCCCTTTTATTTCTGTCAAGTTAAATCGTTCAGGAGAGGTTTTAGAACGTCCCATGTACATTGTACATTAAGCCATATACTTACCTCCTCCGTGCAGTGATTTTGCACAGGGCAGCCCAGAACCTCCTCTTGTCGGGTCCCTCTTTGCTGCTTCTGGCCCCTCCCTATCAAGTGCCCCCACAGTCAGCAGCCTCCTATGGGGGCACCCAAACTGAGTCACAGTTCCATGTGGCCATTCAGACACGGAACCACAGTTTGAACCTGTCCACTCTTTCCCAATTGGCTAACTGATTTTGATTTACAGCAACAGGAGCCAAGGGTGCCACTGCTGTGTCTCAGCCAATCAGGAGAATCCGAGACAGCCGAGGGACTTGGACATCACTGGATATAGATGGGGCTTGGGTAAGTATTGGGGGGCTGAGGCATACAGAATGCATTAAGATGAAAAACTGTCCGACTTTACAATCCCTTTAAATATCAATGTTGGTCTGTCAATGGACAAAAAAAAAAAAAAACATCAAATATAAACTTCCACAAAAAGTATAAACCCGGCTTCTCAAAGTGTCAGGACCCCTGTCATCAACCAAGGCCCCATAGCACGGCAGCCCGAGAATAAGGAGGTGGCCCCCTGTGGGGAAAAGGCCCACAGAAAACTGTGCAAAACCATTGCACTGAGCAAGTTTGCAAATGATTTTTTAAATCTGTATCTTTACAATAACTTTAAGACCCCTATCAAACTGGGGTGGTTTTCAGGCACTTTAGCGCAGCCAATAGCCGCTGTTGAGGGCCCGAAAAAGGCCTCCAATTCGTTCCAGTGTGACTTTCCTCATTCAGGCGGTGCGCATGCGAGACAAGCAGAAAAGTCCTGCCAGCAGCATCTTTGGGGCGGGTTAGGAGCATTGTATTTAGCGCTCCCAAATGCCCCGCCCATTGGAATGAATAGGCAGTGCTTTCAAAGTGCCTGAAAAGCGATTTGAAAGAGCAGCATAACTGGAGTTTTTATCCCTTCTTTGGGATTAACAGCACCCTGCTACCGGCAGCCAAAAAGCTTAAATAGAGCTTAAGGGCCGGTTCACACTGCGGGCGATGCGAGGCGACACAGACTTGCCTCGCCGCGACCTGCCGCGACCTCAGCGGCGATTTGCAAATGACTTCTGTATAGAAGTCAATGCAAGTCGCCCCGAGGTCGCCCAGAAGTAGTACAGGAACCTTTTTTCTGAGTCGGAGCGACTCGAGTCGCTCTTCTCAGAACGGTTCCATTGTACAGAACGGGGGCGACTTGTCAGACTGCGGCGAGGCAAGTCGTGTCGCCTCGCATCGCCCGCAGTGTGAACCGGCCCCAATCGTTGCTAAAATGAGCAGCGCTTTTAATGTGAAAGCACTCTAAGGTTAGCCATATATTATAGAATTTTCTAGTACAATTTTCCTTTAGATTTACTAAAACCTTATAATGAGGTCAAACCTAAAGACTTTCAATTTATATGCAACGAGGCAGGCCCTTACACTACATACCGGTAGTTTAGGTAACTAAAGGAAACTGAATAATAAAATTGTTTAACGTATGGCCAGCCCAGGGGTTCATGTTAACCAGGCGTTCATGTTAACCAGGCGTTCATATTAACCACCAGTCCTAGTCAACATCGGCGTTATAAGCTCTTGAAGTTGTCACCCAGTCACTTTACAGAAAATTTTACCTGTACTCTACCACGATACACCTGTAACTGAAGCCAAGCCACCATTAGGAAGGAAAATCATTGACAGAAGAAATTGTCAACTGCATCTGAAAACCTTGGGCAAAGCTTTATGAGATCACAAATATATCACACCACACGTCACTGAATCATAATCATGATAAAGGGCAGGACACAGGTCAGGCGGGCAATGGCACAGCCACAGACAGACATGAGTTCAGGTCGGTGACGGTGTGTGTGCGTGTGTATGTGTGTATTTGCGTGATCCAATGAGGATTTACCTCCAGGTTTTAAGATTCAATTTATGCTCTCAAGGATTTGCCTTGCTCTGGTGGCTTGGCGGGCGTCTGTCAGGAATTAAATACAGAATTTATTTGGTTGAAGGTTAAACCCCTAGAGACAGACAGGCAGTCACAGGTACGACATGACACTACTAGTGTAAAAATCCTAAATGCCATTTAGTATTTTTACACTAGTATGTATTGGACACAATAGAAAAAACATTCTCCAGTGCTTGAAAAGTGCTAGATCGGCGTTATAAGCTCTTGAAGTTGTCACCCAGTCACTTCACAGAAAACATTACCTGCACTCTACCACGATACAGCTGTAACTGAAGCCAAGCCACCATTAGGAGGAAGGAAAATCATTGACAGAAGTCAACTGAATTTGAAAAAATTGGGCAAATCTTTATGGGATCACAAATATCACAGCACAATACCTCTCCGCCCCGGACTCAGAGGTATTCTCAAATAAGTTGTAGCATCAATGTCGCATCGTGGATGGCGGAATCCCAAAGCAACGATTAATTTCAACACCCATAATGTTAACAGGTGATAAAGCCTTAATTTGAACACATGCAGTTGCATTTAATTGGAAAAAAGGCTGTGCTCGACTTGCTTTTCCTTGCAGATGAAACACCATTAAAAAGGCCATGATACTTTCAAAGAAAGCCGACGCAATGAAAAGTGAAGCGCAGACCCTGAACAATATGCAATGCACAAATAAAGTCAATGGGACTTTGAGCTGCAGGCAAAGCTCAGTGTCATCCTTAAGTGGCAGTCAGCACTTCCATTAATATGTGTATTTACCATCCCTAGACTGGAAATGTATCATTCTTTAAAAGCTTTAACAAAAGCTGATCAAAGCTTGATGAAAAGGTAAAAAAAAAAAAAAAAAAAAAAAAGTTTACAAAAGCCTGCAGTGCATACTACTGTTCTTACACAATATATAAATAGAATATATAAAGAAGCCAAAATGAGAGAAAACATGGATCCAGCAGGAATCTGCACCATTGTCTTTATTTTTTTTTATTTTTATTTTTTTTTTAAAAGGGAACTTGTGCTAAAATGTATCATAAAAAGGTAGTAACAGTGCTGAAGTACATGCACCTTGCCAGGAGTTACCCTTACACTGGTCTATGATGTATTAATCCAGATCTTGTATCTGGTGGGATGCTGAAAACCAATGTAGTAGCCCCCACTACATATGACAGCCACCATCTATTAGCTCCTGATCAAGTGTCTTCCCCTCCGCACAGTGTCGTTTACTCCAAACCACCACTATTCAGAGAATGTTTAGTCCAAGGTGACACGGATAAAAAGTGATTACTTACCTTACTCCAGACCTATTTTGGTCTGAAGCTCTGGACTGTCTCACATTATCTTTGGGACTATCAAGTCTGCACCCCCCCCCCAGATTAACCCTTGCAGTGTGGAGAGGCCCAAGTGCAAGGAAGGGTTTGCGAAATTTCTGGAGCTGAGCTGTAAGCTGGTGACAGGGTCTCTTAACCACTTGCTTACTGGGCACTTAAACACCCTTCCTGCCCAGACCAATTTTCAGCTTTCGGTGCTCTCACACTTTGAATGACAATTACTCAGTCATGCAACACTGTACCCAAATGAATTTTTTGTCCTTTTTTCCCACAAATAGAGCTTTCTTTTGGTGGTATTTGATCACCTCTGGGGTTTTTATTTTTTGCGCTATAAATGAAAAAAAGACCGAAAATTTAGAAAAAAAAAATACGCATATTTCTTTGTTTCTGTGACAAAATTATGCAAATTATTAATTTTTCTTCATAAATTTTGGCTACAATTTATACTGCTACATATCTTTGGTAAAAATAACCCAAATTAGTGGATATTATTTGGTCTTTGTGAAAGTTATAGAGTCTACAAGCTGTGGTGCAAATCGCACAAAAATGATCACATCTGATGTACTGGTGTCCTAGCTCACTTTTTGCGACCCGAACAAGTCAGGAAAGTACAAATTACCCCTTTTTGGAAAGTAGACATTCCAAGGTATTTAGTAAGAGGCATGGGGAGGTTTTTGATGTGGTCATTTTTTCCCACAATTCTTCGCAAAATTAAGTATTTTTTATTTTTTTTCCCCACAAAATTGTCATTGTAAGAGGTTATTTCTCTCACGTGGCATGTGTATACCACAAATGACACCCCCCCAAAAATTCTGCTACTCCTCCTGAGTATTAAAATACCACGTGTGGGACTTTTTCACAGCCTGGCCACATAGAGAGGCCCAACATGCAGGGAGCGCCGTCACATGTTCTAGGAGCATAAATTACACATCTAACTTGTTGACTACCTATTACACTTTTGAAGGCCCTGGAGCACCAGGACAATGATACGTGGCACTGATGACAGATGGCACCAATACGTGGCACTGATGACAGATGGCACCAATACGTGGCACTGATGACAGATGGCACCAATACGTGGCACTGATGACAGATGGCACCAATACGTGGCACTGATGACAGATGGCACCAATACGTGGCACTGATGACAGATGGCACCAATACGTGGCACTGATGACAGATGGCACCAATACGTGGCACTGATGACAGATGGCACCAATACGTGGCACTGATGACAGATGGCACCAATACGTGGCACTGATGACAGGTGGCACCAATACGTGGCACTGATGACAGATGGCACTAATACGTGGCACCGATGACAGATGGCACTAATACGTGGCACTGATGACAGATGACACTAATACGTGGCACCGATGGCACGTGACACTGACAACAGATGACAGGTGGCACTGATAAGTGGCCCTGGGGGAGGATGGCACTTTTTTTTTTCCTTTTTTTTTTTTACTTACGGCCGCTGCAGCCGTTGATCTCTCCCTTCTCACACACTGTCTGTGTAAGGAGGGAGAGGGGCGCTGAGAGATGATCTCATGTTTACATATGAGATCATCTCTCATTGGACACGCAGATCGCGCTGTAAACGGCCGCACCTGACTCGCAAGGCAGTTTACACTGCACTATGCAAACTGCTGGGAGTGTCAATAGAAAGTTAATGACACCCCCAAATCCTTTCACATATCGCAGTGCAAACTGTTAGTTTGGCCATGAATTGGATTGCATGGGTGTTCACCAAAGATGCGATGGGAAGCAAATTCAGCCATACTATGGCTGAAATCACATTGCATCTTCCTCTCCATGTCAATTTACCACCTCATTTCCTTGATAAGCATATCTCTGGTGAATAGAGACACCAAAATCTCCTTCATATACAAGGAGCAGAAATGCTATGCTTAAGACCAGAAAACCAATTTCATCTGGCCAGAGATTTATAGAACTTCAAACAAAAAATTTTAGTAAAATTGTCAGGTAAATTTGTACAAAAACTCTTAGAACAGGACTTAACCAAACGAAAAAAATGGTTAGAAATTTGAAAAAAAAAAAGAAAAAAAAATTTTTTTTACACACCCTGCTCCTTAGAATTTTCTCATCACTGTGGTTAAACGTCATTTTTACCCCACTAATGATTAGAAAAATAGAAAAACAATGTTGTAAAAAATATTTGTTTAACAAATTTTTGCTTGAAATTCTACCAATTTATGGCCAGCCTTAGTCATTTCAATGACGCAAATGATGCATGCAAACCACTACTATATACAACCGCTTTAAAAGCATGTATAACACTGGAGGTTTTTTCCCCCTGCAAGGTAAAGTCATAATGTACTAGTATGAATGGCACATTATGTGAAACTTTCCTTAACCATTTCAGCCCCGGAAGAATTTACCCCCTTCCTGACCAGAGCACTTTTTGCGATTCGGCACTGTCACTTTAATTGACAATTTACTAGTAATGGCGGCGATCAGCGATTTTTATTGTGACTGCGACATTGTGGGGGACCCATCGGACATTTTTGGGACCATTGTCATTTATACAGTAATCACTGCTATATAAATGCAGTGATTCCTGTGTAAATGACACTGGCAGTGAAGGGGTTAACCAGGGGGTGGCAGTGTAGGGGTTAAGTGTTCCTAGGGGTGTGTTACTAACTGTGGGGGGGTTGGGCTTTCATTTAGTGAACACTGATCTCTGCTCCAATCTCATGGAGCAGAGATCAGCGTCACTAGTTGCTAGGCAGAATGGAGAAATGCCGTTTACTCGGCATTTCCTCCATTTGGCCGCTCTGTGAGACGATCGCGGGGATGCCCGCGGCGATCGAGTCCGCGGGTCCCGCGACCGGACTCACGGGGGTCCCGACCAGCGCGCCGCGCTCCCGATGGCAGGGCGGCATTGAATATTGGATGTACCTGTATGCCAATATGCCTGCCCGTGCCATTCTGTCGACGTACATAGTCGTGTGCTGGTCGGGAAGTGGTTAAGGAATGGCAAGGGTGGTTGTTCTTTCAGGAGCACATACTTCAATGATGTCACTGGCTGCATGTAATGTAAATATGTCCTAAATTGAGCATGTTTTGGAGATATTTACATTACCCTATAGGTAAGCCTTATTATAGGCTTACCTATAGGTAAAAGTCAGTAAAGGAAGATTACCTCCTCTTTAAAGCAGAGTTCCAGCCAAAATATGACTTAAGATAAAAATACCCCTAGAATACTCATGCCTTACCAATGTAACAAAAGGTATGCTGTAAACTATGAAGAATTGCTTTCTTATTCTTACTTTGTGATGTTTCTGCGCAGTGCCGCCATCTCCAGTGTGGGCATCTGAAGCCAGTGTCCTTCCTGGATTCCGTGCATGCTGGCTACCCAGTATGCACCTGCCAATCTCACGCACGTGCAATTTTGGTCTGCGTGGCATGGCACAGCTATGCCAAGTTGACTGAGATTTTCCATAGATGCCAATGTTAAAATGTTACTGGAGCCGTGCAATGCCAAGCTGGCCAAGAATTTCCATAGACGCCATGCCAAGCTGACCAAGATCTCCCAGGAGCCAATGCAAAAATCAGAAAAGACATCAGTGGCCCCCTAGTGGAGGAACTTAAATTAGATATAGGCATAAATCAGGTAAGTGAACAGAAAAGGAAATAATAAATTACCAATTCATTTTAAGTATGCACATTAGTGCTGCATGGTGAGGAGTGAAAAGTGTGGAACTCTGCTTTAACTTTCCTCATGCACATTGGGGGATTTGTTTTTTGCCCTCTGAATACCAGAACTCCTGGAAGAAAAAAATTAAAATGCCTAAAGGCACATATTGCACATGCGTTTAGGCACATCAAGAGTGAGTGTTCATAGGCTCTATTGGCCAGAAATTCAGTAAGAAAATCACTGACCTATGTTACACCCCTACTCAGAGTATCTCTACTCCTTCATAAGGAGCAAAAAAAGAAGGAAACTGTGGTCCTCTGGGATTGGGTGGGGGCTTATAAATAGATAACCAATTGAGGCTACCCTATTCTATGCGTTATACACTGCAATTTGAAAACACATCAGATCTCAATGGGGAATAATATCAGGCTGGATATCTATACTGATATGGACTGGATAATGCGTTGGGAACAAAAGAATGCCACATCGTTTGATGGAAATGAAAATCATCAACCTACAGAGGGTGGAATTCAAAGACATCTCGAAAATTAATGTGAAAAAATTATGCAGCAGACATTGCTGCAGTGCATTTTGCTGAAATTGCATTGCAGCAACTCAAAAATGATGCTCAGTTTGTATGGCCCCCACGTGCTTGTATGCCTGACAACATCGGGGCATTCTCCAAATGAGACAACAGATGGTGTCCTGGGGCATTTCCTCCCAGATCAAGACCAGGGCATCACTGAGCTCCTGAACAGACTGAGGTGCACCCTGACAGCGCCGGATGGACCGAAAAACAACATCCCAGAGGTGTTCTATTGGATTTAGGTCAGGCAAGCGTGGCGGCCATTCAATGGTATTAATTCCTACATGCTTTTGAGACCATGCTGGGAGACACCGCAAACCTTCTGGCAATGGTGCATATTGATGTGCCATCCTGGAGGAGTTGGACTGCCTGTGCAACCCTCTATAGGGTCCAGGTATTGCCTCATGCTACCAGCAGTGACGCTAACCCTAGCCAAACACAAAACTAGTGAAACCGTCAGAAAAGATGAGTAGCGAAAAAAAAACTTCAGTGGCCTCCACCTGTAAAACCATTCCTGTTTTGGAGTTAGTCTCATTGTTGCCCATCTAGTGCACCTGTTCATTTCATTAACATCAAAAGCAGCTGAAACTGATTAACAACCTCCCTGCTACTTAACTGACCACATCAATATCCCAGGAGTTTGACTTGATATACTCCGATTATAAATTGTTCCTTGAATTTTTTTTTTTGAGTAGTGTATATTAAAAGTGGATTATGTAAGGCTATGTCTTGAACACAAGAGGTTCTGCCTTGTTTTCCATTTTAGCTTGCACTTGCCTGTTTCCTGTCAGTGCGATCCTCTCCCATACCATCCTCAATGTAGTGTACAACTCAAATCACAAATGACTGATAAATGTTGTTACGATTGTTTCACTGGTAATACTGTAGACTTTCCAGTACAAACCACCTGCAACTTTGCACAATCTGTCGCAGGAGACATTCCTCAACTCCTCCTGGGACATGCGCTTCACTATTCTTACCCCCACCCATCATTCCCAATCCACCCTCTGCATCTAGTGACACAGATAGTGAAGCTCAGCCCTTTCTCTTGCTCCCTCGTTGCAGAATTTGATTGACAACAGCAGGAGCCAATGGCATCTATGGCTATCAATCTGCCCTGGAGAGAGCCGCTACCCATGGGCATAGTGCTGTCTCGCATTCAGGCTCAGGCAAGTATAAGAGGGGACTGGAGGGATCCTGTAGCACAGAAGTTTAATTTTACCTTTATTGTGTAGAACGCAATTACCAAAAAAAAAACCCCACGCAACCAACACACACACACACACACTACAGCTTTAGGACTTTTTTTTTTTTTTTGTTTACCCGTTTACATGTTATACACATTTAGGTGTAACATGCTGCCAAGAGGAATCACTCTCACCCCCTCAAGGAGTCCTGGAAGATTGTTTGGCCCCCCACAGAGCAATGATCTCAACAGCATTGAGTCTATCTGGGATTACACGGAGGCAGGAGGATTTGAGGAAGCCTACATTCAAAATAAGATCCAAACTTTTTGGAGAATGAACCAGGAACAACCCCCTCCCCCCCTCCTTTCAAAATCGGTCTTTATTTGTAGCGCAAAAAATAAAAACCCCAGTGGTGATCAAATACCATCAAAAGAAATCTATTTGTAGGGGCAAAAAAAATTATATAAATTTCATTAGGGTACAGTGTTGAACGACCATGTAATTGTCATTCAAAATGCAACAGCGCTGAAAGTCGAAAATTGGTCTGGGCAGGAAGGGGGGGGGGGGGGGCGGGGTGCCCTGTATTGAAGTGGTTAAAGTAAATCTAAAAGGAAATTAAATAAGAAAATTGTATAATGTATGGGACGTTTTAGCCTTCACTAAAAGACAAAATAAAGCCTGAAATTGCTTTAGGTACATGCTAAAAGTACAAATGAGATTTTCTTAAAAGGAGAAGTACAGCCAAAGCTCGTTTGGCTTTACTTCTATGGATTACAGCAGTTCAGTTTGTTCTGCACGCCTGTGACTTGTTTTCAGCAGACAGTGGGCTGAAGCCCGCTGACATCACAAATCCAGTCCAGGTCGGGCAGGATCGCAACAATAAAGTAGGGATCCGTCCACATACCTGGACCGGCACCTGGCTCAGCTTCTCAGCAAGCTACAGAGAGAGCCTGAGCCGGCCACTCTATGAGTGGGGTAGCCAGAGCAGTGACTGACAGCAGCTCTCTGCTCACAGAGCTTGAGAACTGAGCTATCGGCATCGTTTGAGCACTCGGTTCTCAGTGTCAGAGCCAATGGGGGACAGATGCATCACCCACCCAAGTATGATTTATAAAAAAACAAAAAAAAAACAAAGACTTTTTGCCACCCTTTTATGAAAGTGAATGTCAGTCAGATCTTCCAACACAGACCTGAGGACACACCGATTTCCTAACACAGAATTTTGCTTTAGATTTCCTTTATGTATTCCATGTAAAGCAAAAGCACCCATCCCCAAACAAGTCTTGACAAGGGAGCACATTACAGTCCCAAAGGTAGCTGCAAATTAAAGAGTTATGTTGTAAGAAGTGTATGTATTCAAACCCACAAAGAAAGCTGCCATCATTACATGACACAACAAAGTCATTTCTGTAAAGAAACATTCAAACACACCAGATCACATCTGTAGAAAAAAAGGAAAACTCCAATCTGTGCAGAGATTTGTCTATACAAAAGGTTTTTAAAAAGAAAGCTGAAACTTTGAATAAGCAAACAAGAGTCTATATCAAGCACTAATAGAAGATAGTATTTTTTTTTTTATTTCTTCTTAGATCACACCTTTACATATATTTCTCTAATGTGCCGATCCAGAATTCCACCAAAAGTGACAGGGCTGGGTCAAGCCAACACTTTCAACAGTGCTCAAGTTTAAGACGACCCCATCACCAACTATTACTTCCAAAGCACAGGCTGGCAAATGGCATCAAATGCACCCTTTCCATGCTTTGTGTTTAGTGAAAAGCTGGCTTCTTCTGGAATACAGCTGAAAATCGTCACTTGAAGTGTTGCAATGCAGGGTCTCCTGTCCAATTTTATGTCACCACCTACACTCAGTACAACAGTTGACCGTTTTGATTATTTTTTAGCAATAAAGCATAATTGCCAAAAAATAAATAAAAAAAACTGTTTATTACACGACTGCCTTGGTTTTCTTGCTGTCGGGCACCTGTAGTTTCTCTGCTGCTCCTAAGCACGTACAGACCTGTGGCAGCCAATCACCTTCTACCTCCAGCCTAAGTAGAAATGCAGCCATTTGCAATGTCACCTGTCCATCATTACTAAAGTCCTACCCAAGTGCCATGTCAAGCAGTGTTGCTTATTAGTTTTCTCAGATCACTTGTGTGACAGAGGTGGTTTCCATGTTGTTAACTGCCACTGTCAGAGGTAGGAGTGTGTTCCCAATCCACACACAATCACAAGGTCATGCAGCATTGTCAGAATGGTGGCAAGGGGCACCGGTCCTCTAGCCGTAGCCAACGCCATACACAAAATAATGGCATCCAGCAGCATTCCTACAAGGTTTTGCACCACACAAATTAAAAGGTTTATTTTTTATTTTTTTTAGATTTAGACCCCTTTCACACTGAGGCAGTTTTCATGCACTCTAGCGCTAGAAATAGCCTCTAAATAATGCCTGAAAACGCCTCCCATTCATTTCAATGTGACTTTTCACACTGGGGCGGTGGGCTTGCAGGAAAAGTCCTGCAAGCAAAATCTTTGGGGCGGTTTGGGAGCACTGTATTTATCGCCCCCAAAACGTCCTGCCCATTTAAATGAATGGGCAGCACTTCCAAAGCACTGCAACACGGACGATTTTAACCCCTTCTTCGGCCCCTAGTGGGGGGGGGGGGGGTTAAAAGCGCTGCTTAAACAGCGCTAAAGCGCCACTGAAACAAGCGGCGCTTTAGTGCCAACGCAGCTGCAGCTCAGTGTGAAAGGAGTCTTATACTTACCTAGGTGGATGCAGAATCAGTCCAATGCTGTATCTGTCCCTGGCGCCTCTGCACTGAAAACCGAGCGATCAAATCACTCCGTTTTCACAGCTCCGTGAGCAGAGAGATGTAGACTGTCAATCAGCTCATCTCCCTCCACACTAATTGGAGCGCCGATCTGTAGAGGAGGCAGAGCGGCCGTCTCAGGCTCTCTGCAGCTCGCCAAGACGGGTGTCAGACCAGGCACCTGGTGGATCCAGACTTTGACGGGATAACACGGTGCCTGGACTGATAACCATGACGTCAGCAGAGAGAGCGGACTTCAGTCACAGGAATGCAAAACAAATTGCATTTCTGTGATCCATAGGAGAAGCACAGCCAAACCTGCTCCTTTAAAGACCACAATAATAAGGTACAAAAAATAAAAATAAGTTAGTGTTTCAAGGGAAAAGTCACTGCATGGGTGAATTTCCAAATAATGTACACTTCAGGTGCATCTCAAAAAATGTTAATATCAAAAAGTTAATTTCAGCAATTCAAATAGTGAAACTCACATTATATAGATAACATACAGAGTGATATATTTCAAGCATTTCTTTCTTTGAAGATTACGGCTTACAGCTGGTGAAAACCCAAAATTCTGCATCTCAGAAAAATTACACAAGACAAATAAAAAAAAAAAAAAAAAAAAAAGCTGGCTCCTGAAAAAATATGTCCATGTATAGTATAGTATGCACTCAATACTTGGCTTGGGCTCCTTTTGCATGAATTACTACATCAATGCGGTGTGACATGGAGGCAACCAGCCTGTGGCACTGCTGAGGTGTTCTAGAAGCCCAGGTTGCTTGGATAGCGTCCATCTCATCCTCTTTACAATACTCCACAGATTCTCTATGGGGTTCAAGTCAGATGAGTTTGCTGGCCAATCAAGCACATTGATACCATGGATCATTAAACCAGGTACTGGTACTTTTGGTAGCGTGGGTGGGTGCCAAGTTCTGCTGAAAAATTTAATTTAGGGTCTCCTTAAAGCTGGTCAGCAGAGGGAGGTGTGAAGTGCTCTAGAATTTCCTAGTAGAGGACTGCGCTGGCTTTGGATAAAAACAGTGGACCAACACCAGCCGATGATATGGCTCCCCAAATCACTGACTGAAAACTTCACACAACCTCATACAACTTGGATTCTGTGCCTTTACACTCGTCCTTCAGACTCTGGGACCTCGATTTCCAAATGAAATGCAAAATTTACTTTTCAGCCAAAAAGAGGACTTTGGACCGCTGAGCAACAGTCCAGTCCTTTTTCTCCTTAGCCCAGGTAAGAAACTTCTGACGTCTGATTTAGGAGTGGCTTGACACAAGGAATGTTGTAGCCCATGTCCTGTCCACTTCACTCCTTGATGAATCTCCCCCAAATTCTTGAAAGGCCTTTGCTTCACAATCCTCTTAAGGCTGTGGTTATCCCTGTTGCTTGTGCACCTTTTTCTACTACACTTTTTCTTTACACTCAACTTTTCATTAATATGCTTGGATACAGCACTCTGCGAACAGCCAGCTTTTTTTTAGCAAGGACCTTTTGTGACTTAGCCTTCTTGTGGAGGGTATCAATGACTGTCTTCTGGACAGCTGTCAAATCAGCAGTCTTCCCCATGATTGTGTTACCTACTGAACCAGACAAAAAGGCTCAGGAAACCCTTATGCCTCGTACACACGAGCGGAACGTCCAACAGAAAAAGTCCAACGGGAAGATTTTCATCGTATATTCTGATGGTGTGTATGCCTCATCTGACTTTTTTCAAAAATTCTGACGGACCTAGAAACGGAACATGTTTTCAATAGTTCTGACAGAAACCAGTTCCTATCGGGAAAACCGTTCGTCCGTATGCTGTTCCAACGGGCCAAAAACGGTGGAAGCTCTGAAGTACGAGACGGAAGCTATTGGCTACTGGCTATTGAACTTCCTTTTTCTAGTCCCGTCATACGTGTTGTACGTCACTGCGTTCTTGACGACCGGACTTTAGTGTGATAGTGTGTACACAAGACAGTCTCAGTGGAGCTTATTCCGACGGGAAAACCGGTCATGTGTACACGGCATTATAGACGTTTCGAGTCAACTGATTAGAGTGCGACACCATGAGTCTACAATATGGGTAGGCAACCTCGGCCGTCCAGCTGTGGTGAAGCTACAAGTCACATGAGACATTGCAAGACCCTGACAATTACAGGCATGAGTCCTATAGGCAGAAGATTGATGGGATTTGTAGTTTCACCACAGCCGAAGTGCCAATGGTTGCCTACAATATTGAACTTTCACATAATACTATTCTGAGATACTGAATTTTGGGTTCCCTCTCAAAATAAAAAAAAGGAAATGCTTGAAATATATCACTCTGTGTGTTAACACTTCTATATATGAGTTTCACTTTGATATAAAGCCATAAATAATGGTTAAAGTACAGGGGTACACACGGTCAGACATTCCGACAAAAAATATCCGATCGGACCGTGTGTGGGCTCCATTGGACTGTTTCTGTCGGAATATCCGACCGACAAAGTTTTAGAGCTGGGCTATAAAATTTTCCGACAACATGATCCGATCGGACTTTGTCCGATCGTTTGTAGGGAATTCTGATTGGACAAAGTGCCACGCATGGTCAGATCAAATGACGAGAGCAAAGCTATTGGCTACTAGCCTCAACGTAGTCCCGTCGTAATGAAATAACGTCATTACGTTCCGAACGATCGGATTTTCCGACAACTTTGTCCGACCGTGTGTATGCAACACCAGTTTCAGACAAAATCCTACACATTTTGTTGTCGGAATGTCCAACCGTATGTACAAGGGCTTACACAGTTTTCTATTATTAATCATCCTGGATCAAGCCCAATATTCACTGTGCAGCCCTACTCAGATCCTCACAGCCTCTCCACCAAAAATGGCCTCTTCCCACTGAGCACTGGCATTGCAGCCCTATTCACCCCAATGCTCACAGCAGCCTCAACCAGTCACTCACATTACTGCTTTTCCATGGACAAAGGTTTTTCCTCACTGGCAAGAAATTCACAGTGGTCACAGAAGTTGTGCCATCTTTTCCTGTCAACGTGTTCCTTTGGTATGTTAAAGTGAAACTTTACTCTCTCAAATCAGCTTGGACTATTTTTAATCCTCATGCAGTTAGTATTAGTAAATAGAAAAGTATATCATATTTACTGGTTTTAAACTTTTTTTTTTACATTTCTTCAGTTACTTCTTGGTTTGCAGGAATAGGGAAACAACCCAGGGGTCTTCAGGAAGGGTTCTCTCAGCTAAGTACACCTTCCTGCCTGCATGACTGAGCTAATAGCATGTGGATTCCAGGAGTAAATTCTACATGAATAATTTGCCTTTAGGCTAGGTTCACACATGCTGCGGCCGCGGCTCACAGCAGGGGGCCTGGTGCATCCCTGTTCACCGATTCAGGTCCAATATTTTTGCCTGACTACACACCTGAATCTGAACCACAGACACACAGGACTCTTTCCAAACGTGACCATGGCCACCCCGGAGGTGTGTGAACTTCCATTGCAAGCCAGGCACACTCTGTCATGTGAATTGGATGCAGGGAAATCCAGCCTCACTCAAGATGACCCTAGGCAGAAATGCTAGGGGAGTGCTTTTCAAAGTGATTTCTTAGCAAACTAAAGCATGTAGACATGCATGGGTGAGTTTTCTTTGTATATTAAAAATTAAATAGCCATTTTGGTGCTCAGATGCAATGTACTTCTACTTTGAAGAGGAACTTCAACCCATGTAATCCCCCCCCCCCCCCACTTTACCTTTTCAGTTAGCATTACACAATCACCCACCTAGTAATCCAGCACTGTCCCCGCTAGGGTTCGTCGTGCCGCTGCCGCATCCCACACAGTCATCTTCATTTTGGGAGTCATTTGGGCGGGTGTGCGGTGGGCTGACAGTAGTGCCAATCACAGCGCATTGCACATTTTATTTTAATGATCTTTAGTGGAATGTCACAATAAAATGCCTGGCACTTAAATAGTAGGGCATGCCGTATTTTTGCAGCATACACCACTGCAACGTGGTGTGAACTGGTCAGGTAGGAGACCAGGCATTTTGTCTTCTCACGGTGGCACAGCACCCAACGCATTCTGGCGCACCTGCTGTAAATCTATCCTAAGGGCCAGTTTACACTTGCTACAATGTAAAGTAGTGAGTATAAAGCTTGTACAATGGTGTGAATTAGATGTCCCTTCAAAATAACTTTAATCATTTCGGGGAGGGGGGAATTCGGTCGACGAGCGAACAAGGGGGCCTCCAGATCCCAGCCCCCCACTCTAGGTGAATGAGTATGGGGTACATGGTACTCCTATACATTCACCAAAAAAAAAAAAAAATACAAAATAAGTGTCAAAACACACACACACACACACACACACACACACACACACACACACACGTTTTAAGTATTTTATTAAGGCAGCGACATCGTCCTCCCCTCTGCCGGTCCTCTCTCTGCTATATTTTTGCTCATTTGCAGGGTCTTCTCCCTCTGATGTTGACCGATGCGATCTTCCAGTGTAATGCTGGGTCCGCAGTGTGCACTAACAAACTGGCACGGGGCTGGGCCACCCGATTGCGCAAGTTGGAGGCCACGCCTATTGTGACGCCATGGCCTCATCATGCCTTGGGCAGTGACGTCACAAGGGGTGTAGCCTCCAAATTGCACCATCAGGTGGCCCTGCCGCAAGCTAATTTAATTTATCGCACACTGTGGACCCAGCATTACACCGGGAGATTGCATTGAGTCAACATCGGAAGAAGAACAGAGGGAGAAGACCTAGCAAAAGAGCAAAAAGATAGCGGGGAGAAGGACATCGCCAGCAGACGGAGAAGAGCCAGAGCTGCCTTCATAAAATACTTTAAAAACCTATGTAGTGTTTGACACTTTAGGTGAATGGGTAAGGGTACCATGTACCCAATACACATTCACCTAGGGTGGGGGGGGCCAGGATCTGAGGGGCCTCCCCTTGTTGAAGAGGCCTTCCAGATACCCCGCAGACCCTGACAACCACCGAGGAAGGGTTGTCGGGAAGAGGCCCTTGTCCTCAACATGGGGACAAGGTGCTTTGGGGTGGGGGGCACCAACCCCCCCCATGTTGAGAGCATGTGGCCTGGCTCACTCCCCCCCCCCCTTCCTGGCCTGCATGTTTGGATAAGGGACTTGGGATGGATATTGGGGGGAACCTTGCACCAAATTTTGTCTGGGTTCCCCTTCAATATTCTCAACACACAAGTCGCACCACAAATCAATCATCTTGATCCAATCAATCATCTTGATTTTGAAGAGAGAAATGCGGCTGAAAGCTAGTGCAGCCAAACGCGCATTGATGCCAGTGCAAAAAGCGGATAAAAACTTTTTAAACGCCGCTTTTTTTTCCTGGAGTCGGTACTAGCTTTACAGCTCGCTTTTAAAACGCCCGTGGGCATGAGACCTTAAAGTTAATTGTATCTCAATTAGGTAGGCACCTCCTTTTTCAGCTCAAGGGATAACAAAAAGGGGACTGTTGCAAGATGGTGGGTTTTTGAAACCGCCACAGGGAAGAAAGGTATGTATGTATGTATTCACAATTTTTCCCCAACCCATTTTACACAGACCAGATGAAAACAAAATTAAAAAAGTTTAGTTCTGCTTTAAACTATTTGCATATGAGAAGACAACCGTAAGTACCCCCTAGTACTGTTAGAGTTTTCCCAAAGTCCTATCACTTCTGCAGTAAAAATGAAAGTGAAACATTCTAAGCAGCTTATAAACCTTGTAACCTTTCTGCACATGGCTTGAAGGGCTTTACTCCTCCCTTGAGGAGCAAAAATGGCAGCAGGGCGTAAAAGAGACCCAATTATGGAGTATTTACTAACCTGACAGCTTATTATAAATAGGAAACCATCATTATGTTTTCAAAGAGAATCTTTAGTAACTACCAGCAAGAATAAGACCTTACATTTAAAGATCACCTGTCATTTCAGAGCCATCATGACCGCGCCCGTTAGTGGGTATCAACTCACCTGCTGCTGCTGCCATCTCCCTCACCAGCTGTCCCATTAAAGTGAATGGGACTGTCGGAAAGTCAACAGCGGGTCAGAGGAGGAGCGGTTGCAGAACAGATGACAGTTGGTTCTTTAAAAATTCAAGCCTTTTTGTTAGTGATTTAAATCAAATCCACCCCGCTTTTGCTGCAAAGCTTGATTTTCACACAAATGTGAACACCACCATTACATAGTTATATTAGTAGGTGAGGTAGGAAAAAAAAAACAAGCCCAACCTGTTTGTGATTATATGTCAGTATTACATTGTATATCCCTGTATGTTGCAGTCGTTCAGGTGCTTATCTAATAGTTTCTTGAAACTATCAATGCCCCCCCGCTGAGACCACCGCCTGTGGAAAGGAATTCCACATCCTTGCCGCTCTTACAGTAAAGAATCCTCTACGCAGTTTAAGGTTAAACCGCTTTTCTTCCAATTTTAGTGGTCATGCGTGTTGTTAAACTCCCTTCCGCAAAAGAGTTTCATCCCTATTGTGTATATTGAAATCATATCCCCTCTCAAGCGTCTCTTTTCCAGAGAGAATAAAGTTCAGTGATCGCAACCTTTCATAACCAATATCCTCCAGACCCTTTACTAGCTTTGTTGCCCTTCTTTGTACTCGCTCCATTTCCAGCACATCCTTCCTGAGGACTGGTGCCCAGAACTGGACAGCGTACTCTAGGTGCGGCCGGACAGGAGCCTTGTGGAGCGGAAGAATTATTTTATCTCTGGAGTTAATCCCCTTTTTAATGCATGCCAATCTTCTGTTTGCTTTGTTTGCAGCAGCTTGGCATTGCTGAGCCCATCATCTACTAGGACCCCCAGGTCCTTTTCCAGCCTTGATTCCCCCCAGAGGTTCTCCCCCTAGTGAGTACATTGCATTCCTATTTTTGCCACCCAGATGCATTATTGTACATATTTCTACATTGAACCTCATTTGCCATGTAGTTGCCCACCCCATTAATTTGTTCAGATCTTCTTGTAAGGTTTCCGCATCCTGTGGAGAATTTGTTGCCCTGCTTAGCATTGTCCGCAAACACAGATTGAACTGTTTAACCCATCCTGCAGGTCATTTAAAAACAAATTAAATAGGATTGGTCCCAGCAAAGAAACTTGGGGGACCCCACTTCCCACCCCTGACCATTCTGAGTACTTCCCATTTATCACCACCCTCTGAACCCGCCCTTGTAGCCAGTTTTCAATCCATGTACTCACCCTATGGTCCACGCCAGCAGACCTTTGTACAGTAAATGTTTATGGGGAACTGTGTCAAATGCTTTTGCAAAATCCAGATACACCACATCTGCAGGCCTTCCTTTATCTAGGTGGCAAACCACCTCCTCATAGAAGGTTAATAGATTGGTTTAGCAAAAACGGTAGTTCGTGAATCCATGCAGATTACTGCTGAAGATAGTTTTTCATTACTAAAATCTTGTATATAGTCCCTTATCCCCTCTAAGAGCTTGCATACTATTGATGTTAGGTTAAATGATCTAATTCCAAGGGATGCATTTCGGCTCTTTTTTTAAATATTGGTGCTACATTGGCTTTTCTCTAATCAGCCGCTATCATTCCAGTCAGACTGTCAGAAAAAATTAGGAACAATGGTCTGGCAATTACTTGACCGAGTTCCCCAAGTACCCTCAGGTGCAAGCCATCTGGTCCCGGTGATTTATTAATGTTAAGTTTCCAAAGACTATTTCAAATTCTGTTCTCTGTTAGCCCTAGTTCAAAAATGGAATGTATAAAATCTACATAACAGAATACAATGATTTGCAAGTCTCAAAGACATATTTTATTTACAAAAACACAAAATGTTAAAAACTGAGAAAATTAACCATTTTAAGAAAAAATTAAGTAATTTTGAAATTAATGGCAGCAGTACACCTGTAATTATGCCGTTGCTTTCTATCATTTACAAAACTGGGACCGCACTGCCTTTTCTTGGATGGGCCGAATCAGTGTCTTAAAGATGAATGTGTTGCCCCGTTTTCATTTCCATTTACAAATGATGCCCATTACATTGCTCCGATCTCTTCTCAACTCTAAACAGCTCATTTTTTAAATACATCTGGAATGGGAAAAGTCCTTGTCTGGACCTTCACACAATACAACACCTCAAAAGAGAGGGAGGTATGGGTGTACCGGTCATCCATAAATAATTGTGAAGGGATCTTGGATTTGTATCACAATGTGGATAGTAAATTTTGGGTCCAGCTTGACAAATTTCTAGCAGGACAATTATTTATCTCATGTCCCCTGGCTCCCTCGGGACTGCCAGGGACTATCTGAGCTTGTCATTCCTACGGGTACCCATACCCTAGCAATCTGGGATGTATTAAACCGGGACAGCTTTCCCCCAATGATTTCTCCCCTGGCTCCCTTCAGGGGAACATCCCTCCTTTTTCAGGTCTTGGTCTGCTGATGGTGAGACAAGATGTGGCAGATTTATACAAGATCAGGGCTTATTGCCATTGGCTACTCAGAACAAAATGGATCCTTTCCTATGGCCGATTGGCGCTATAGACAGCGATAACACTGTTAGCATTCAACCCCAGACTATTCTCTCCAATACCACAGCGTCCCCCTTTGAACTGCTCTGCATGTCTGTCTCTGAGATTCCTCATGCTATATTGGTGCTGTACGAGATGTTGCAGTGCAGTCGCCGGAGAGCAGGGGAAAGCCCATCGACAAGGGAGTGGGAGAGAAAAACCATTAGCATGCCTTTACCGAAAACCAGTTGGACCGTCTCACACATAAGAGTTCTGTGGACACAAAAATGCAGGAAAATGGTTTTAAAAAGATACTCACCCAGTGGTATAGAGTTCCCGGTAAGCTTGCTAGGATTTATCTATCCATGTGTGACACTTGGTGGGAATGTGGCTTTAGGGGCTCATTTCCCCACATTTGGTGGGATAAAACCCTATTGGCAGGATATACGATTTCAAACTAGAGTCATTCTGAACATGGAGATTCCAGACTCCCTGCTGGAGATACATCCGCCATTCCTTTCAGCCATTACCACAAGTCTGTCTTGCCTCATCTACTCAATATGGCCAGATGGTTAATTCCAATATACCAGAGTAGGACCACAAATTCCTACTCTAGCTAAATGAATCCTCTTAGTGAATAATATAATGGCGGAGGAGTGGATGATGATGTATAAAGATTGATATGACAAGTTCTATAGTATATGGGCCACCTGGATACATTACACTTGCAAGGCCACACCAGGCTCTCTGGAGATTCCACTTATTTCTACCTCTTTCTGATGGGATTGGGACTGTGGTGGCTCCTGATCCTTAGCTGCACCTGATCAGAAACTGTACTCACGTACATGTTAGTGGCCTGGTTATTTCATTGAGTGATGGTTTTGTTAATTTTGTTTGGTTTGTTCCCCCTTATTCCTCCTTAGTTTTTACTCCACATCCTGAGGTCCAAGTTACCTTTAGCCTCAAGCAGTGAGGGGTTCTTTGAGGCACATTCATGCTTGGGTTCATCAGATGTAGTATGGCTATTATGCTCTACTTGCCTTGTCTCCCCCTTTTTCCAGTCATTATACTGAGCACCATGAATGACACCAATGTGGACCTGTTTGTATGCTCTTATTCTTTTCTATGATGTTCTGGCTTTATGTCCTTTGTTATATGATGCAAACATTTTTAAATAAAAGATATAATAATTATTATTATTATTATTAATAATAATAAATTAATGGCAGCAACACATCTTAAAGTTGAGACAGGGCAAGAAAAAGCCAACAGTGGTACTAATGAGAAAGAGCTGGAAGAACATTTTGCAACCAATTAGGTGAACTGACAACAGGTCAGTAAAATCATTGGGTATAAAAAACATCTTGGAGTTTGAGAAGTAAAGATAGTCAGTCACCAAATTTGAAAAACTGCACCTAAAAATTGTCAATTTCTGAATAATGTTCCTCAATGTAACATTGCAAAGACTAAATATATAATCATCTACAGTACATGTCAAAAGATTACAAGAATCTAGAGAAATTTCTGTGCCCAAGGGACAAGGCCTAAATGCAATAATGGAGGCCCCTCAGACGGCACTGCATTAAAACAGGCATAATTCTGTGATGGACATCACTGCTTGGGCTCAACAATACGTTCAAAATTCAATCTGAAAAAAAAAAAAAAAACATGACGATTCCCGTGCCGTCCAAAAATGCATGATAAAGCTCCATTATGCAAAGAAGAAGCCACAGCTGAGCATGATCCAGAAACATGCCTTTTTTTTGGTCAAAACTCATTTAAAATAGTCTGTTGCAAAGTGGAAAACTGCTTTGTGGTCAGATGAATCAAAATTTGAAATTTTTGGCAACCATGAGTGCCACGTTCTTCGGACTAAAGATGAGAGAGACCTTTCGGCTTGTTCTAAGCATCCAGATCAAAAGTCTACATCTCTGATGGTATAGGGGTGCATTAGTGCATATAGAAGGAGCATCTTGCACATCTGGAAAGGTACTATCAATGCTGAAAGATATATCCAGGTTTTTGAGCAGCATATCCTCCCATACAGACATCTATCAGGGAAGGCCTTGAAGCTTTCAGCAGGACAATGCTAAACTGCATGCTGCATCTATGTCCACAGCATGGCTTTGTAGTAGAAAGAAGAGTCTGCGTGCTTAAAGCGGAGCCCCACCCAAAAGTGGAACTTCCTCTAAGTACTCCTAGCCCCCTGACATGCCACAATTGGCATGCCATTTTTATTTTTTTGGCATTCCTTCGATTTGTCTTATGGACGCCTAGGTGGCGATTCCTCTGCCCCTAGGTGACCCCTCCCTCCAATCTGCTGGAACACGTCACAGGTTCCAGAAGATTGCCTGGCCACTGAGCGCAGCGCACGCCTGGCTGTGAAACTGCAGGCTGCCAGTCAGGTGCCCACACCTTACAATGCTGGCACGGCGGAGAGGAGCGAGGCATCGGGCTGCTGAACCACTGGACAGGTGAGTGTCTGTTTAATAAAAGTCAGCAGCTACAGTTTTCGAAGGTGCTGAATTTAAAAAAAAACTTAAACCAGTGGAACTCCTCTAACTGGCCTGCCTGCAGTCCAGACCTTTCACTTAACTGAAAATATTTTGTGCATCTTGAAATGAAAGTTACGACAAAGATGATGCAGGTCTGTTGAGCAGTTAGACTTCTATATCGGGCAACAATAGTGCAACATTCGTCTCACAAAACTTCAGTAACCAATCTCCTCAGTACTACACAGTGGTAAAAATCGCCCTGTCCCTACTTTTTTTGAGATGTGTTGCTGCCATAAATTTCAAAATGACCTTTATTCTTAAAAATTGTAAATTTTCTCAGTTTAAACATTTGATGTGTTTTCTATTGTATATAAAAACATGGGTTAAGAATTGCAAATAATTGCATTCTATTATGTAGATTTTACAGTATCCAAAACTTTTTTGAAATTGGGTGGTACAAAAATACATTCCTTTTTGCTGTCCCTCAGAGCCAAACTTCACCCACCCAGGTTGGATAACAACAAAAAAGAACATTTATTATTTTGATAAAATGTTTTTGACGGCCTCCCGTTTAAACAGGGAATACGCGCACATCCCTGTTTCTTCGGTGGCGGCGTGTCACAGAGACACCGCTCGCCACCGAAGGGGGTGAACAGCCATTGGTTATGGCTGTTTACCACGTGATCGGCCGTGATGAAGTCATGGCCGATCACAGATGGTCACACCCTGACTGTGCACGGCGCATGCGCGCGATCACGTCGGTGGCGGCGTGTTCCCCGGGAACACTGCTCGTCACCGACGCTGGTAAACAGCCATTGGCCGGCTGTTTACCCACGTGATTGGCTGTGATCCTTTCACAGCCGATCACTAAAATGTAAAAAACCGCGGTAACGAGACGTTATCGGGTTGTTCTCCTCCTCACACACAATCGGGAGGAGATTGCGGTAACATCACGTTACCGCCTAGTGTACACCAATCACACTGATTGCCCCCCCAATAAAGAGGACCTGTCACCACCACTCATAGTACCTGTCAATCACAGTCCATCAGGGTAGCCGAGTGTCCGTCACGGCCCATCAGGGTAGCCGAGTGTCCGTCACGGCCCATCAGGGTAGCCGAGTGTCCGTCACGGCCCATCAGGGTAGCCGAGTGTCCGTCACGGCCCATCAGGGTAGCCGAGTGTCCGTCACGGCCCATCAGGGTACCAGTCAAAGTTCATCTCAGTACCCGAGTACCCATCACCGGGCCATATGGGTACCCGTCACCGGGCCATATGGGTACCAGAGCACCTGTCTCCGGGCCATCAGGGTACCAGAGCACCTGTCACCGGGCCATCAGAGCACCCGAGTACCTATTTGCAGCCCGTCTCTCATAGAATATACATTGGGGTGTTTGCTTTCCAAAATGGGGTCATTTTGTGGGTAATTTCACTGTCTTGGTGGTCCAGGACCTTCAAAAGTGTGATAGGTAGGAATGAAATGAGATGTGTCATTTATGCTCCTAGAATGCCTGAACGTACTACTTCAATGTTCGGCCTCTCTATATGGCCAGGCTGTGTAAAAGTCCTACACATGTGGTATCGCCATACTCGTGAAGAGTAGAAGAATGTGTTTTGGGGTATAATTTTTGCTATATACATGCTGTGTGTTAGAAATATCTTATAAATTGACAATTTTGTGTAAAAAAAAAAATGCGTTTTTATTTTTTTCCACATATTCCAAAAACTTCTGGAAAAAAAATTAACCATTCAAAAGACTCATTATGCCTCACAGATTATACGTTGGGGTGTTTGCTTTACAAAATGGGGTCATTTTATGGGAAATTCCATTGTCCTGGTACTCCAGGGCCTTCAAAACTGTAATAGGTGGTTGAGAAATGAGATGCGTCATTTTTGCTCGTAGAACCAGGCTGTGTAAAAGTCTCACACATGTGGTATCGCCGTACTTGGGAAGAGTAGCAGAATGTATTTTGGGGTGTAATTTGTTGTATGCATATGCTGCGTGTGAGAAATAACCTGATAATATGCCAATTTTGTAAAAAAAAAAAAAAAATAAAAAAAAAAAAATAAAATCTTCATTTTGCAAAGAATTGTGGGCAAAAATGACAACTTAAAAACTCATCATGCTACTTAATACCTTGGAATGTCTACTTTGTAAAAAGGGGTCATTTGGGGGGTATTTGTACTTTCCTGACTTGTTAGTGTAAGAAATGAGACTCACCTGATGTACTGAAGGCCTGATCAGATGTGATCAATTTTCAGCGATTGGCACCATAGTTTGTGGACTCTATAACTTTCACAAAGACCAAATAATATACACTAATGTGGGTTATTTTTTACCAAAGATATGTAGCAGTATAAATTTTGGCCAAAATGTATGAAGAAAAATTACGAATTAGCAAAAATTTATGACAAACAAAGAAAAAGGCATTTTTTTTTCACAAAATTTACGTTTTATTTTATTCATAGCACAAAAAATAAAAAACTCACTAGTGATTAAATACCACTAAAAGAAAGCTCTATTTGTGTGGAAAAAAGGACGCAAATTTGATATGGGTACAGTGTTACATGACTGAGTAATTGTCATTCAAACTGTGAGAGTGCCGAAAGCTGAAAATTGGTCTGGTCAGGAAGGGGGTGTAACTGCACTGTATTGAGGTGGTTAATAAGACTCGTGGTCACTCATTAAAATAAGAAAAATGAGGTTTAACCTTAAACTACGTAGAGGACTCTTAACTGTTAGAGCGGCAAGGAATTCCCTTCCACAGGTGAAACTATTAATTAATTAATTAATTAGATAAGCACCTGAACGACCACAACACACAGGGATATACAATGTAATACTGACATATAATCACACACATAGGTTGGACTTTATGGACTTTTTGACCTCACCTACTATTGTAACTATTCCTATTACAAGGTATGTTTGCATTTCCTGTAATAGGAATAAAAGTGATCAAAATTTTTTTTAAAGAGGAAGTTTTAAAATAAAGTTACAGTAAAACAAAAAAAAAAAATTTTTTTTAAAGCACACCGTCCCTGTGTGCTCGCACACAGAAGCGAACGCACACACAAGCCCCGCCCATATATGTAAACACCGTTTAAACCATACATATGAGGTATCGCCGCGTGCGTTAGAGCAAGAGCAGCAACTCTAGCATTAGACCTCTAACTCAAAACATGTAACCTGAAAAAAATAAAAAAAATAAAAAAAAAATAAACGTCACCTATGGAGATTTTTAAGTGCCAAAGTTTGGCACCATTCCACAAGTGTGCGCAATTTTAAAACCCGACATGTTGGGTATCAATTTACTCAGCGTAACATCTTTCACACTATAAAAAAAACAACGCAAATATAGTGTGACAATTTCCAATGACCACCATTTTATTCCCTAGTCCCTAGGGTGTCTGCAAAAAAAAAAAATTATGATTTTTACATGTAGGGGAGAAGTACAAGAATAGGCTCTGTATTGAAGTGGTTAAAAATTATGATTTAAAACATGGATTTAAAATAGACTTTAAATCAAATCCACCCTGCAACCACCACAAGGTTGATGTTATATACGGAGCTGTGTGGAAAAATGCAGCCGTGCTGCATACTTCCTCAGTGCACTGGATGGCACTGCATGCGCTGCAGTGCATTGATAACATACAGTGTTATTCTGCGGAGACATGAATGAATTGTCAACAAGTACTACTTCAAGTTTATATAAAAAAAAAAAAAAAAAAAAGCACAACACTGCCATGTGCAGACAAGCCAAGCACTGCACCATCCCTTGCCAAACCTCACGCGGACAATAACCTGCACTATGAAATATTGCAACCATGCAGGCTAGTGTGAGTGAGCGCTTAGTGACACGGCATCGCCTTCTGCAGCATTCTTCTGTGAGCCCAGGGTGATCTTATGATGAGCCCCTCGGGGGGGGACTTTCCTTTTGTCAACATGTTCCTCAGCACATGAGAACTGCAACACAACCGATTGTATTCCAGTCTGAGCTTTTGAAAGTGCATACAAACATGATGTTAATTGTTATAGCCATACTATGTCCCTTTATGTTGTAAAGCACTGCACAAAATGTAGATGCCTAGAAAAGTATGTAGGATTATAATAAAACACATCTGCATGAACAGGCGTCATCTGTGCAAGAGCGGTTGATGCATTTTTGCATCATATTTTTTCTATGCATTTTTAACCACTTAACCTCTGGAAGTTTTGACCCCCCCCCATACCAGGCCATTTTTTGCACTACAGCACTGACAATTGCACGGTTGTGCGACACTATACCCATAATAAAAAATAATAATAAAATTGATGGCATTTTATTTTCCACAAAGAGCTTCCTTTTAGTTGCATGTGATCTCCTATACTTTTTTTGTGCTATAAACAAAAAAGCTGACAATTTAGAAAAATAAATATCCAATAAAAAAAAAAAACTTTTTAAAAATTAAATTTTTTTCATAAATTTAGGCCAATATGTATTCTGCTAAGTGTTTTTGATTAAAAAAAAAAAATACCAATAAGCGTAAATTGATTGTAGATGCTATAAAGTTCATGTAAACCAAACTATGGGATCGATTTATGGAATTTATTTATGCTAGTATCAGGGGCAACGTCTAGCAGGACTGATACTGCAGCAGACATTCGGACACTTTGCCTGGAACCAGTGACACTAATACAGTGATCAGTGCTACAGATATGCACTGTCACTGTACTGATTACACTGTCTGGGAAGGGGTTAACATCTAGGGAGATCAAGGGATTACCTGTGTGCCTAAACTATTTGTTAAAGAGGAAGTAAACCCTAATGGGTTTTACTTCCTCTTTATTCCCTTGCAAAGTAAAAGCATAATGGGCTAGTATGCATCGCATGCTAGCCCATTATGTTTCACTTACCTGCAAACAAAGCCAGCGATGTCTGAATGTCCCCGGTGGTGGCGGCGTCCATCTTCACCCCTCTTCCTTCCCAGACCACGACTATCAGGAGTAGCGTGATGTCACTTCAACGCTTGCGCTGTTCAAGGCACGGGCGCTATAGAAACGGCATGATCTTGCCCTTTCTTTAGTGCGCATGCACAGATGACACCAGCATAAGCGTATATGGTAAATATCTCCTAAACCGTGCAGGCTTAGGAGATATAGGTAAAAGGGTTTACAGCCACTTTAACTGTGTGCTGCTTTTACTAGGGGGAAGTAATGGATTCTAGTCCCTGCTTTGTAGGAACACAAAACATTCCTTCCCTCCTATTAGAACTGAGACCGGCCTTGTTTACATAGGCGTACCTCAGTTCTTTGTATTGTTGATAGGTGTGTGCCGGAGGACATTGAGTGTCCGGCAAATGCAGATCAGCTTCTGCTGTGAATTATAACAAAAGCAGCCCACCGGCATTGCACACGCCCCCTGCAGGTGGAAGTCTGAAATGATATATATGTGATCCGGTACACAGCTGCCACCCTGTAACAATTAACTGTTGTGGTGCGGACGGCATGCGGTTAATGCATTTTGAGTTTTGTTTGGGAAGTGTTAAATGAGGCTGCACCTTTACAAAAAACACACTGTAGGAAACTGCATAGTTGTGAAGGGAACCCATAGGCAAAGAGGTTAAATGGATTGTAGTGCGTTTGAGGATCTGCAAATGTGCTAAAAAACACAGATGTTAACCTAGCCCTAAAGTTTACATTTTCCTGAGCTCTCTACACTGCTAACGTCAGAACACTCAATGCTACTTTTCAGGGTTTTAAAGTCTTGCTTTCATTCTGCCTCCGATGGCCCCCAGAGCGTTGTGCCTCAATTTCCATTTTTAGGGTGGCTCCTTTCTCTTAGTGTTGTATTGCATGCACACTCCTCCTGGGACTACAGCCCTACGTACACTGCCTGTGTGCACACACGGACTGCCCTGAAGAAGGGCTCAGTAAGCAAGCACTGCCTCTGCTCCAACGAATGACTGTGGGCAGATGTAGGACAACAAGGTATAGTAATATGGATGATGGGACATGTAGTCCCTAAACAAGGTGATCATTTGACCTGTTCTCCAAGCTTCTGTCCAGGAAGAGCATATTGAAGCGCTGCTGAGCGACCTGAAACCAGCAGTGATGATATCACCTGTTAAAGAGGAAGTAAACTTCCATCTTTTAAATTTTACCTATAGGCAAGCCTATAATAAGGCTATGAGATATTTACATTGCATGCAGCCAGTGACATCACTGGTGCATAAACTCTAAAGGAACCATGCCGTCCCTTCAGAGCCCTGTGCCATCAACGGTGGGTTCCACGCGCATGTGTGGGAGTGACACTGACATTGTGGCTCCGGCCAGTCACAGAGCCAGAGGAGTCCACGAACCTGGAAGCAAGACTGGTGAATATGGGAGCCCCTGCAGAGCTGACTTCTCGGGGTGGGAGGGCTTCATTACTAGCACATTATGCCTTTACTTTGCAGGTTCCTAACAAAAAGAAAAGGCCAGCGGTTTAAAACTGCTTTAAGTACTTTCACCCAAGATCACGGAAAATGTTTCACAGGAGATTGCTTTATTAGTGTTTAGTAATCTATTAAAATGAAAAGGAAAAAGACTTAAACCCCCCACCTGACAACCTTTTAAGGCTTGGTTTGCATATATGCGATTTGGATGCATTTTGAACGACATTGCAATTCACATAACACGTGAACCAGACCGGCTTTCAATGGAGCCGGTTCACATACATGCGGGCTGGTTGTGGTGCAAATTCACAAAGGATCTCGTGCATTTTTCAGTCCAGGGATTATTTAGGTGTCAAATTTGCACCTGAACCTCTGAATGGAAACAGCAGTGAACTCTGCACAGAAACTGGCCCCGCATATATGTGAACCCAGCCTAAGTGGGTCCTAAAGGCAAACTCCACCACTCGCAACATGTTGCGACCATATTTAGGGTGTAACGTGTTGACAAGCACCTCCTCTTTTACCCCTGTGACAGCATGTGGGTGTTCTCTGCAGAAGCCACTTTTTATTCCATGAGTGCAGTAATCACAGTAGTATATGGGACACTTCCTCCAGCTCTGCAACCGAAAGCCTGTACACAGAGGAAGATTCTGCACATACATACATACATACATACATACATACATACACAGTCCTGTTACAAAATGTGATGTACAAATTCACAGTTCTGAAATGTAACATTTTAAGGTTATAAACCTTTTTTACTGCAGCCACGTGATCATTATTCCCCTGCAGCAAATCACAGAGCGGGGGGGGGGTGTTATATCTGTCACCAACATATGAGAACAGCCTCTGTTTGTCCCTGTTCCTCATAGCAAGGAGGATAGTATGTTTAGTAGGTGGCCGGCGTGACTTTACAGATGTGCTGCAGCTCCTTCCTGGGACACTGTGCCGATACACACAGGTTCAGTTTGCCTGCCACACCCCGTCTAGTCATGCTTTGTTTATTGATAGCAAAAGCGGTCAATCAACGCAGCAGACCTGGGGGGGGACTACAGGAGGATACAGGTACACTAACACCAAGTAGGCTGCACAGCACATAAACTGACCACACCAGCATGGATCTGTTTCCATGCTTAGTGTGGTCAGATTGAGTTTGGATAGAAGAGGGAATGCCGGGATTACCAGATACCAGCAGTGTAAAAATAAAAACCATAAAGGCTTGCTTTATAACCTTTATAAAACCCAGACACACATTACATATCAACCGGTTTACACCAGCTGCATGCAAAAACGTGGCCTTTCGACATGTGGGCCTTGACACTGCGTGGACGCATATTTGCTGAATTGGGGGAATACAGCTGTGCCGGGAGTGCGCCCCTTGCGCACTCCTGGCACAGCTTCAGGTGGCTAACTGAAAGCTCACAATCCCACCTCCCAGTTTCCTAAACCCCTTAAAGGGTCGTAGGTGTGCCAGCTTCAAGGGGTTAAAGTGCAACTAAACCCTCCTATACTTTACCGTCAAGGAAACTCATCTTAGCCTTCATTTGATCTGCAACTGCCATGGTGCTGCACATGTGATCATTTATGACACCAGCCATTTGATGGCTTGACAGTAGCTCAGTTGGACGCACAAACATATTATTCTTGCTTGCTGCAGTGTTGTGGTGCTTTGCCTCACAGCAGAAATTGTATCCCCTGTTGCACCTGGCGGTGCGGTGCCATCCACAGAGGTGCTAAGCCATTCAAGTGAATGAGGCTGCGGACAATGTGCTTGTGTGTGTCTGGTTAAAAGTAGTATGGGAATAAAAGAAGAAAAAACAAAACACCACATTCATACTCACCTAGTTGGTTCCCAAGGACTCCAACACCGAGAACTGGGTGATCAAAGACAGTTCAGTTCTCAGTGTTCAGTGAGTGGTGACTGTCATTCAGCATATCTCTGCTCTACCCCTCCAGCGCTCACAGGAGCAGTGGGCTGTGGAGGGGGCTGGAGTGGCTGGCTCAGGCGCACAGTGGCTCACTGACAGGCTGAACCAGCTGCCAGTGAGGTATCTGAGCAAATCCCTTCAGTGCCCGGATCACCTTTGTGACATCAGCTGAAAGCAGGCTTTATACGTGTCATAGGAGTGGAGTGCAGAACTGAGTGCGATCATGAGATCTATAGGAGAAAAGTATGGCCAAAGGGGCTTTGGTCATACTTCCCTTTAAAGCAGACAGGGAGGGTTCAATATGACTCCTCCCTAGGGATGAGCTCAGGCGTGTTCGCATGGTCCACGTGCAGAGCCCGCCAGAAAGCTGGCTCAGCGCTACATTGTCCTGATGTGCGGCTGCAGAGATCGGGCAATGTCTCACTGCCTGTGATTAGCGTAGTGCTGTGCCGGCTTCCTGGCGGGCTCTGCACGTGGACCATGCGAACACACCGGAGCTCATCCCTACTCCTCACCTCCTGTCAAAAGTGCTCCCAGCATCAGATGGCTCTTCAGAGACAAAAGCAGGTGTGTATGAGCACTAAAGCCGGCTTCCTGGCGGGCTCTGCACGTGGACCATGCGAACACGCCCGAGCTCATCCCTACTCCTCACCTCCTGTCAAAAATGCTCCCAGCATCAGATGGCTCTGCAGAGAAAGCAGGTGTGTATGAGCACTAAAGCAGCGTTAAGCCTATAGATTTAACAGTTTCAAAAAAACCTAACATTTCCGGCACATGTAACATGAAAGTAACTGTCACATGGTTGTGCTCTTAACCAAAACTGTCAAACCATCCAATGGCTGGTGTCATAACTGATCACATGTGCAGCATCATGGCAGTTGAAGATTAAAAGGCAAAGTCCAGCTTGTTTGGCTGGGCTTCTACAGCTCACAGGATTGCGGTCCGTTTTGCACTCCTGTGACCCGTTTTCAGCAGAGAGTGGGCTGAAGTCTGCTCTCTGCTGCCATCACAGAAGTTGGTCCAAGCTCCCTGTCATGACTATGGGGATTGGGATCCGCCAGATCCCTGGGCCAACACCCGGCTCAGGCTCTCAGTGAGCCGCTGACAGCTTGAGCTGGACGCTCCTACCCCCCTCCACAGCTCAGAGCTCCAGTGAGCACGGTGAGGGCAGAGCAGAGAGCTGTGACTGAGTCCACAGCTCTCTGCTCACGGAGCTCTGAGAACTGAGCAATCAACGGTGCTCGATCGCTTGGTTTTCAGTGCAAGGGACGAATGCAGCATCCACATAGATAAAAAAAACAAAAAAAAACAAAAAAAAAAAAAAAAAAAACACACAGTAAACCATACTTCTTTTAAACAGAGGCCAAGATGTAAGCTTCCTTGAGATAGGAGGATTTCCACTTTAACAGTTTTCCAAAACAGTTACAGTCAAGCTATACCTTAAACTATAACAGCTACCAGTGTGCTTATGTTAGCTGTCAACCGAACTGTCAAAGCATCAAATGTCTGGTGTCATCGCTGATCACATGTGCAGCACCATGGAAACGACTGAGCAGAGGATAAGATGGCAGCTTCCTTGTCTGTAAATAATTGGAGGGTTTAGTTCCACTTTAGGTGGGAGGGTGGGACTTACTTCCCAGTCACATGATCAGGAGCCTGACCTGTCACCTGAGCCATAGACAGGGAGCTGTATGGAGGAGTTCACCTGTAATAGTCAGGCCTCACTCTATTATCCAACATTAGAAAATACAAAAAATAAAAATAAATGAAGTTTGCATACAATAAAAACACCCATTCAGGTAACAATGTAAAATCTAAATGTCCTACAATCACTCCAGATGATAATAGTCAGTTATGTATAATGAGGAATGTGTATTATGTATAGGGTGGGTGCACAGTCATCTCCCCGCACACAGGGAATGGATGTCTCCGCACACAGAAGATTAGTGACACACACACAGACACACACACACACACACACACACACACACACACACTGCACATGACCGGCACAAGCCCCCCCCGCTCTCAGCTGCCCCGCACACTGCCTGTCTCCAGACATTCTACCTCCACAGTGGCCTCCAGTTTCCCCTCGAAGGTGAAGTCTATGAGGTCGGGCTTCAGGCACAGCCCGTAGTTGACGGGCCTGACGTCCGCAGGCAGCCGCTCGAAGGGTCTGCGGTCCGGCATGACGGAATTCCTAACTCAGCAGCCTTGTCACGTACGGAGGAAAAACCCGCTGAGCCGACCGCTGACTGAACCGTGCCAACCCGACCGAACCTCCCTACGAACACCAACTGACTGGCTAGGGGCGGAGCCGCGCAAAAAAAACGGAACGTCTTCACGTCGACTCGTTTCTTAGCCAACCCCGTGTAGGCCCGCCTACCGTGCGAGGGAACACCCAGTACGGACCACCACGCCCACCATTGCGCTAGTTACGCCCCGCCCAGCCGTCTGAGTTGCGCCCAAATCACAGCTCCAGGGATCGGAGGGCCACGCCCATCTATGGGACATGCTTAGTTACCGCGCTTTTTCCACAGTGTGGTGACTGTGTGTGTGTGAGGAGAGTGAGGAGTGTGAGGAGTCATGGGGGGAAGCGCGGAGACATGATACCTGCAAGACACATATCTGCCAATATTCACAGTGATACCTACATTTATATCAATTATAAATAAAAGAAGAGAAAGAACATAGACTAAGTGTTCAATCCAGCTATTGTCAATTATTCTTATCTCTTTTTTAGCTTTTATTTTGTTTTGTAATCTCTTTTTATTTAATTATAAAAAAAAAAAAAAAATTGTCTTTTGATATTTGTTACTCTCTTGTTATTTTTTTAATTATTTTTATCCCTTTATTCTTTTATCCATTGTTATTTTTAATATCTTTTTATTTTTTTAAAACTTTTATTTTTTATCTCCTTTTTTATCTATTTTTATTCTTAATATATTCAATTTTTTTAAATCTCTTTTGGTTAGCTTTTTGTTATCTCCTTTTTTAACTCCTTCTCTATCTCCTTTTATTTTTTATCTCATTTTATTTATTCTCTTCTTTGTTATCGTTTTTTTAATCTCTTTTTAAAAAAAAAAATTTTTTTTCACTTTTTATTTCCTGTAATTTTTATCTCTTTTTATTTAATTATCTCTTTTTTTAATCTTTTGATATTTTATCCCCCTTTTTATCTTTTTTTTTTTTACTCTCTTGCTCTCTTTCTTTAATCTTCTCATATTTATTTTTTTACATATCTTTATTTTCTTATTTTTTTATCTCATTTTCTTTAAATATCTAATTTTATTTTATTTGTCTTCATTTATTATTTTTATCTCCCCTTTTAAGTAATTTTTTTAGCTCCCTTTCTTTTTTATCTATTTTATTTTGAATCTAATTTTTTTAACTGTTTATATCTCCCTTGTATTTATTGTTATCTTTTAATATATTTTTACTTTTCATCTACTTTTGTTATCATTTTATCTCTTTTTTAAACTCCTTTTCTATCTATTTTTATTTTTTATCTCTTTATTTTCTTTATTCTCTTCTTTGTTATCGCTTTTATACATTTTTTATCTCTTTTTTTAACTTTTTATTTTCTGTAATTTTTTTATCTCTTTTTATTTCATTATCAAATTTTTTATCTTTTTATATTTTATCTCCTTTTTTATCTTTTGATTTTTATTTTTTTTTTACTCTCTTGCTCTCTTTCTTTAATCACCTCTTATTTATTTTATATGTATCTTTTTTCTTAATTTTTTTAAATCTAATTTCTCTTTTTTTATCATTTATTATTTTTATCTCCCTTTTTAAGTATTTTTTTTAAGCTCCCTTTCTTTCTTATCTATTGCTATTTTTAATCTCATTTTATATATTTTTTAATCTCTATTTATATTTCCTTTGTATCTATTGTTATTTTTATATATATTTTTACTTTTCATCTCCTTTTGTTATCTTTTTATCTATTTTTTTTAACTCCTTTTCTATATCTTTTTATTTCTTATCTCTTTATTTCCCTTATTCTCTTCTTTGTTATCGCTTTTTATTTAATTATCTCTTTTTTTAATCTTTTGATATTTTATCTCCTTTTTTATCTTATCTTTTGATTTTTTTTTTTTTACTCTCTTGCTCTCTTTCTTTAATCTCCTCTTTTATTTATTTTTTATGTATCTTTATTTCCTTATTTTTAAAAAAATCTAATTTTCTTTAAATATCGAATTTTATTTTTATTTTTTTATCATTTATTTTTTTATCTCCCTTTTTAAGTAATTTTTTTAGCTCCTTTTATTTTTTTTTTATCTATTGCTATTTTTAATCTCATTTTATTTATTTTTTAATCTCTTTTATTATCTCCTTTGTATCTATTGTTATTTTTTTAATATATTTTTACTTTTTATCTCCTTTTGTTATCTTTTTATCTCTTTTTTAACTCCTTTTCTATCTCTTTTTATTTTTTTATCTCTTTATTTTATTTATTCTCTTCTTTGTTATCGCTTTTATATTTTTTTATTTCTTTTTTAACTTTTTATTTTCTGTAATTTTTTATTTCTTTTTATTTAATTATCTCTTTTTTTATCTTTTGAGATTTTATCTCCTTTTTTATCTTTTGATATTTTTTAAATCTCTTGCTCTCTTTCTTTAATCTCCTCTTATTAATTTTTTATGTATCTTTATTTTCTTATTTTTTTAAATCAATTTTTCTTTAAATATCTATTTTTTTTTTTTTTTTATCATTTAGTATTTTTATCTCCCTTTTTAAGTAATTTTTTAGCTCCCTTTCTTTTCTATCTATTGCTATTTTTAAACTCCTTAATCTCCTTTTATTTTTTTTACTCTCTTGCTCTCTTTCTTTAATCTCCTCTTATTTATTTTTTATGTATCTTTATTTTCTTATTTTTGCTTATTTTCAAATTTTTTTTTTAAATCTCATTTTCTTTAAATATCTTATTTTATTTTTATATTTTTTATCATTTATTATTTTTATCTCCCTTTTTAAGCATTTTTTTTAGCTCCCTTTCTTTTTTTTATCTATTGCTATTTTTAACTTCCTTAATCTCCTTTGATTAATTTTTTTAATCTTTTGATATTTTATCTCCTTTTTTATCTTTAGATTTTTTTTTACTCTTGCTCTCTTTCTTTAATCTCCTCTTATTTATTTTTTATGTATCTTTATTTTCTTATTTTTTTTAAATCTCATTTTCTTTAAATATCTCATTTTATTTTTAATTTTTTTGTCATTTATTATTTTTATCTCCCTTTTTAAGTAATTTTTTTATCTCCCTTTCTTTTTTATCTATTGCTATTTTTAATATCCTTTTATTTTTTTTTAAATCTCTTTTTATATCTCCTTTGTATCTATTGTTATTTTTTAATATATTTTTATTTTTATCTCCTTTTTTTTTCTTTTTTTTTCCAAATCAATGTTTATTGAAAATACAAGTTGAGATATACAATAGTGATACATAAAGAGAATGTAGAAGGAATAGATCAACGTGTTGGTACAAAGTATGAGATACAATTAACTAATTTGCTCAATATGCAATATACCTTTATACTGAAGCTAGAAGAACTCATAAACATTTAACAATCAATCAAAACTCAATAGGGGCAGCTAGCCCTTTAATTAAGTAGTTGAGTCCTGATCAGTATGGTCCGTGTGCTGTCATTACCCTAACACATTGGCGTGTTCTATGGAGCCTGTCAGGATCTCTAGTGAAACGCCCTACCTCTCAAGGCATTTCCGACATTAGACATGTGCACTGACAAAAAATTAGTTCATTTTTGTTTTCGTTTCATTCATTTTTTTGGAAATTCTGAATTTCGGAAATTTTCACATTTCGATTTTTGGGATTTTTGAATTTCCAAATTTTGAATTTTCAGATTTCCGAATTTCGGATTTCCGAATTTTCAAATTTCCGAATTTTCGCATTTCCGAATTTTCGCATTTCCAAATTTCGGATTTTCGGAATTCCGAATTTTCGGAAACTCAGAATTTCCGAAGTTTTAATTTTCGGATTTCTAAATTTAGAATTTTCGGATTTATGAATTTATGAATTTTTGAATTTCCAAATTTTTGGATTTCCAGAACTCAGAATTTCCAAATTTTCGAATCTTCGGAATTCGGGAATTCAAAGATTTGAAAGTCCAAAAATTTGAAAATCTGAAAAAAAGAAAGAAAATCAGTTTAACTATTAAATTAACGAGTACAAATTTATCCGAAGTTACGAATTATCTGAAATTAGGAATGCCGCGTCTAAACAAATGGAATGGAACAAATGAATAATAAATAATTAATAATAAAAAGATTTTATTATTATTATTAGATCGTTACATTCCATTTGGTTAGATGTGGCATTCGTTATTTCAGATAATTCGTAACTTCAGCTAAATTCGCACTCTTTACGTTCACTAACAGACAAATTTGAAAAGGAATTCCAATACCTATAATTTAATAGTTAGTTATTATTTAGAATTAAACTGATTTTCTTTCTTTTTTTCTGATTTTTGAAAATCCAAAATTCGGAAATTCAAAAATCTGAAATTTGAAAATTCGGAAATCCGAAAATGCAAAATTTGGAAATTCAGAAATTCAAAAACTGGAAATTCGGAAATCTGAAAATTGGAAATTCGTAATTTTGAAAATTTGGAAATTCTAAATTAACGAATTTGTCAAAATTTGTTAAAAAACGAATTCAGAACTAAACTAATTGCACATGTCTATCCGACATATCTGAGTATTTTGGGATCATAGGCCTTTGGGAAGTATGTATGGGCTCAATGTTTCAAAGGCTCAACTGGGAGTTGATCAGTTGGGATGATTGTGTAGCTGTATGAGGTCATCAACGGTCACTGTTAGGATTGCAATCACCGGACCACTAGCAATTCATAGAAAGGGTTTGTCAGGTAGGCATAAATAATGTTTAAGTTGGGGCATGAAGATAGTGGGTTTTGGAACGAGTGGGATTGGAGAGAGGGCCGGGAGTGGGAGGTGGCATTGAGGTCTTTAGGAGTGTGTAGTATCCCTTGCCGTTATGTGGTGATAATAAAGAAGGATAGGAGGTGGTGGCTGGGGAAGAAGGGAACGGTAGATGGGTAGGGTGGACTTCATTTCTTCCTCCTCCTAGGCCCCTTGGGCTCTTGTGTACCCTTAAGACAGTAGACGGGCATATTTGTCTGTCGTCTGGATTTGCTGCCAGCAAGACCAGATTTTCCTGAATTTGGTGGGCGTGTCTTTGGATTGGTGTATTAATTCTTCCATCCCTGCTACTGTAGCTATACGTTTGAACCAATCAGCAATAGTTGGGGGCTTGGAGGATTTCCAGAGAGTTGGGATGCACATTTTTGCAGCATTTTACAGTCGCAATAAAAAGTATGTGAACCCTTTTGGAATTATATGGATTTCGGCACAAATTGGTCATAAAATGCGATCTGATCTTCATCTAAGTCACAACAATAGACAATCACAGTGTGCTTAAACTAATAACACACAAAGAATTAAATGTTACCATGTTTCTATTGAACACACCATGTAAACATTCACAGTGCAGGTGGAAAAAGTATGTGAACCCCTAGAATAATGAGATCTCCAAGAGCTAATTGGAGTGAGGTGTCAGCCAACTGGAGTCCAATCAATGAGATTAGATTGGAGGTGTTGGTTACAGCTTCCCTGCCCTATAAAAAAAAAACACACATCAGTTCTGGGTTTGCTTTTCACAAGAAGCATTACCTGATGTGAATGATGCCTCGCACAAAAGAGCTCTCAGAAGACCTACGATTAAGATTTGTTGACTTGCATGAAGCTGGAAAGAGTTATAAAATTATCTCCAAAAGCCTTGCTGTTCATCAGTCCACGGTAAGACAAATTGTCTTTAAATGGAGAAAGTTCAGCACTGATGCTACTCTCCCTAGGAGTGGGCGTCCTGTAAAGATGACTGCAAGAGCACAGCGCAGAATGCTCAATGAGGTGAAGAGGAATCCTAGAGTGTCAGCTAAAGACTTACAAAAGTCTCTGGCATATGCTAACATCCCTGTTAGCAAATCTACGATACATAAAACACTAAACAAGAATGGATTTCATGGGAGAACACCACAGAGCAAGCCACTGCTGTCCAAAAAAACCCGACCTGCCCCTGCCCGCTCTCTCCCCTGATTGCCTAGCTGACTTTGACAGCAGCGGGAGCCAATGGCCCCCACTGCTGTGTCTCAGCCAATCAGGAAGGAGAATCTTGGACGGCTGAGACACTCGTGGAAATTGCTGGACAGAGAGGGACCTCAGGTAAGTATAATGCTCTGTACAAACGGTCAGACATTCCGACGTATTTTGGCCAAAACTTGTGTTGCATAAACAAAGTTGTCCGAAAATCCGATCGTTCTGAACGAGGTGACGTTCATTGCATACAATGGGACTACGTAGAGGCTATTAGCCAATAGCTTTGGTCTCGTAATTTAATCTGAGCATGCGTGGCACTTTGTCCGTCGGAATTCTCTACCAACGATTGGAAAAAGTCCAATCGGATTTTGTTGTCTGAAAATTTTAGATCCAGCTCTCAAACTTTTTCCGTCGGGATGTCTGACGGAAAAAGTCCAATAGAGCCCACACACGATCGGATTTTCGGACAACATAATCCGATCAGACCTTTTCCGTCGGAATTTCCGACCGTGTGTACAGGGCATTAGGGGGGCTGAGGGGGGCTTCTGCACACAGAAGGCGCCTTATCTTAATGAATAGAATGTATTAAGATAAAAAAAACCTTCTGCTTTTACAATCACTTTAAGCTCTCTGAGCAGATCATACCCAGAAGGGGGATAAGAAGGGAAGCTTCTCATGGTGCAGTATATTACATTTATTTTAAAAGATAGATTAAAATACACTTATAATGTGCAAGATAAAAACCAGCATTCAAATGTCCCGGGAATGCTGATCTGTGTTCCACCTGTGTCCCAGTATGGCAGAAGTGGTGTTATCGCTTTTCTATTTTTTTTTATCTCATTATTAGCTTTTTTTATCTCTTTTATTTATTTATTTTTAATCTCTTGGGGTTTTTTATTTTCTCTTATTTTATTAATCTCTTTTTTAATATTTTTTTATATAATTTTTTTATCTTTTTTTATCTCTTTTTACTTTTTTTTAAATCTCTTTTTATGTTTTCATCTTCTTTTATTTATTCTCTTTTTTTATCTTCTTTTTATCTATTATTATTTTTTCATTTTTTAATCTCTTTTTGTTATCTTTTTATTTTTTAATTCCCTTTTATATTTCTTTTTTTTTTTGTACTTTTTTATCTATTTTTTAGCCTTTTATGTTTTCATCTTTTTTTATCTCTTTTATTTATTTTTCAAATCTCTAATTTTTTCATATCCTTTTTACCTTTTTATTTTTTAAATCTATTTATAATTTTTATCTCTTTATAATTTTAATCTCCTTTTACTTTTTTAAATCTCTTTTTATTTTTTATCTCCTTTAATTTTTTAATCTCTTTTTATTTTTTATCTTCTTTTTATCTATTGTGTTTTTTAATTTTTTAATTTTTTATTTTTTATCTCCTTTTGTTATCTCTTTTTATTTTTTTTATCTCTTTTTATTTTTAACACCTGTTGTATCTCTTTTTATTTTTTATCTCTTTTTTTAGCTTTTTATGTTTTTATGTTTTTTATTTTTAATCTCAGGTTTTTATATCTCCTTTTTTTAATCTCTTTTAAAAAAAAATCTCTTTTTACTTTTTTAAATCTCTTTTTACTTTTTTAAATCTCTTTTTATTTTTCATGTCCTTTTATTTTGTTATTTCTTTTAATTTTTTTGTATCTATTGTTATTTTTCATTCTCCTTTTATTTATTTAATCTCTTTTTATTTTTTATCTCCTTTTTATCTTTTGTTATATTTTTTAATCTCTTTTTTATTTTTTCATCTCCTTTTATTTATTATGTTCTTCTGTTATCTCTTTTTATTTTTTTAACTCCTATATTCTCTCCTACTTCCCTAAGAATTGCTGTGATCTACCAGCCCTCTGGGGCATTATCGACTTTCCTTGATGAATTCTCTGCCTGGCTACCCTACCTTTTTTCTTTGGAAATTCCCACAATCCTTCTCGGTGATTTCAACATCCCTGCTAATACAAACACTCGTGCTACTTCTAAACTTCTTAGTCTAACCTCTTCATTTGACTTGAAGCAATGGGTAGAGGCTTCTACTCACTCTGATGGCAACACCCTTGACCTTGTATTCTCCTACCTTTGCACTCCATGCAACTTCTCAACCAATCCTTTTCCTCTCTCTGACCAGCCCTTTATTAGTTTCTCTCTCTCCCTGTCTTCCACCACCTTTCCCTCCAATCGCCTAACCATCACCCGTAGAAACTTTTGCAACTTCAACTCTTCTCTCCTCTATTCTGCTACTAATCACCTCTATGAAAAAATCTCTCCCCTGCCCAACCAAGCCACTTCCATTTAAAATAAATCCCTGTCCTCCACCCAGGGGCGGATCCAGAGTCCAGTCTCGGGAGGGGCACTTCTATAAAATGTTTCTGGTATTGGCACTTCAATCATTACGGCACCATGGTTGTTATGGTGTCAGGATGATTGAAGCACATTATTTCTATTAATACATTGTAATATAAAATTAAATGGTTCAACTCACCATAATGCAGAATCAATGGGAGCCCTGAGGGTGTCTTTCGCCATGTCACCTGCCACCAAATGTGGATTGTCACTTGCCACGTCACTTTTCACCAAATGCGGATTGTCACTTGTCACCAAATACGGATTGCTACTTGCCACGTAGCCTGCCACACATTGCGGATTGTCACTTGCCACATAGCCTGCCACACATTGCGGATTGCCACTTGCCACGTCACCTGCCACACATTGCGGATTGCCGCCTGCCACACATTGCGGATTGACACGTAGCCTGCCACACATTGCGGATTGACACGTAGCCTGCCACACATTGCGGATTGACACGTAGCCTGCCACACATTGCAGATTGTCACTTGCCGCGTCGTCTGCCACACATTGCGGATTGCCACTTGCCACGTCACCTACCACACATTGCGGATTGTCACTTGCCACGTCACCTACCACACATTGCGGATTGTTTTTCTCAAAAAATATGGAGCAGAATACAGATTGGCCTAAACTGAGGAAGCAATATTTTTTTATAGCAAAAGCAAAAAATATTGTTTTTTTATTTTTTTTAATTCTTGCTCTTTTTCTGTTTATATCGCAAAAAATAAAAAATAAAACGCAGAGATGATCAAATGCCACCAAAGCTCTATTTGTGGGAAAAAAAGGACATCAATTTAATTTCGGTACAGCATTGATTGCACAACCGCGCAATTATCAGCCAGTCAAAGTAACGCAGCGCAGGATCACAAGAAATAATCATACATAATGGCACACATGTATTTTGCGATTTGTCACATAACATTCATTTATACTTTTACTCACGTTTAGGCAATTCTTTTGGTAGTCTGGTGAGGGGATGGGTACCGTTCCCATGCAGGAGCAATGGAGTGGAGATGGATGGGATGGATGGATCCAGCAGTAATCTTCTCAATATTCTATGTAGAATTCACTCTGTAGACTGCACTGCACAAACCGGTGGAGAAGATGGAGGAGGTGGGTGGAGCTAAAACTAACTCAGGGGTGGCAGAGCGGAGGCCTGTAGCGTGGACAAGATGGAGGGGGAGCTGGGTGGGTGGGACCAACAACGTCAGGGGCAGACTCCAGAACTAAGATTGTGCCACTCTGCAGGATTCGACTTTGTTTTTTAGCTGAACAGCTCAAATACAGTGACTGTGATTGATTATCACAGTCACTCACTCACTGGCATAACATTGACAGAGTCAGACTCAGTCAGTCTGCTCTGAGCTCTCCCGGCCTGGCTGCTGCTGCCTGATCTGTTCTCCAGGATCCAGCAGCTCTGCTCCGCTGAGTCTGTGTCTCCCTCCCACGTGACCGGCGTGACCGTGACGTCACTCGTTGCTAGACGCCAGGCGGCCCAGGCGTTAGCAACGAGTGCAGGAGAGAGGCTCCACCCACCGCTGTTCCTCCTCCTCCTATCTGTCTGCTGGGCGTAATTAAAGGTCTCTCGGGCAGAGGAGGCAGCGGCACCGCGCACAGCCACAGTCACACGCGAACGAAGCATTGAGAGCAAGTGAGAATGTGACAATGACATGTCACTGTCTCACTCTCACTGCTACTATCTCGGGGGGGGCAATTGACTCGTTGCCCCCCCCCCTGGATCCGCCCCTGCCTCCACCATGGACAAGCTCGCTCCCCTCACTACACGCTGAATCAGGCCTCGACCCCTGCAATCATGGCAAACAGATGAAACTAAAATTCTCAAAAAATGTAGTCGCATTCTTTTTTTTTTGAAAATTTATGTTTATTGAAAAATTTTTAAACATACATATAACATACAAACGTACAAAAGTGACCCCAAAACAAAACCCCCAAACCCCCACCCCCCACCCAACAAACTCCTCCTTGTGCAGCCCTCCGCTCAACTTCTTAGCTCATTCTATGAACACAACCGTATCTCCCATACCACAAAAATGCCTCATACCGTAACTGATGATTTGAATACCCAGAATGAAGATGTAGACCAACCCAAATATATCAGCACCCTCCCCACCCCACCCCCACCCCTCAGGGGGTGCATCTCCGGCCTAGCAATTAATTCACCGTATCTGCAGTATCAAGCCAGCATCTCCACACCCTCTCAAACTTAGTAGGACACCCTCTACTGAGATAAGTGGCTTTGTATAACGGCAAAGCTTTATTAATTAAACCCTTCCAGTAGGAAATCGTTGGAGGTGCAGGTTTCTTCCAGCATAACAGGATAGCTTTACGTGCATAAAATAACGCCAGAGAAATCAGAGTCCTCTGCGCCTTTCGAGGTGCCAACTCCTCCACCAGCCCGAGCAAACACGTCGCGACCGTGACCGGAATCGGCACCGAAAGTACAGACTGTAAGACCTGCGCTACATGTAGTCGCATTCTTGAGTGTCTATGGCACAAGACCAAGTCTCTCAAAGACTTCAATACAAATCTGCCCTCCAAAAATACAATCTCCTTATTTATTTTTCTCTTTATTTTTTTTAATTTCTTCTTTGGTATCTCTTTTTTAGCTTTCTATTCTTTATCTTTTTTTATCTCTTTTATTTTTGTATATCTTGTTTTTTTATCTCTTTTTAGTTTTTTATCTCCTTTTTTTTTCTTCTTACCCCTGCTGCGAGCCGCACGGCAGTGTGAACCCAACCTTGTACCTCTTTATTTTTTTTTCTCTTTTTTTTCCTCTTCTTTATTATCACTTTTTTAGCTTTTTATTCTTTATCTTTTTTTATCTCTTTATATATATATATATATATCCTTATATTTATTTTTTTATCTCTTTTTAGTTTTTTTTATCTTTTTCTTTTTTTTATCTCCCCTTTATTTTTTATCTATTGCTATTTTTTTATCTCCTTTTCTTTTTTTTTATTCTCTTTTTCTTTTTTTGGGATTTATTTTTTTAACCTCTTTTAAGGCTGGGTTCACACTATTGCGAATTGAATGTGGGTTTCCTGCAACCAATTTGCATTGCATGTCAGGATACTGTGGCCAGCTGGAGCCGGTTCACACATCTCCAGAGTGGCTCCAGTGTGAATTGCACAGGAGTCCTGTGCATCTTCTGGTCTGTTTCAGATCCGAATTCAGCCAAAAATATAGACCGAAATCGAACCTGAAACAATGAACAAGGATGCACCCCTGCTGTGAGCCTCTCTGAATGGCAGTGTGAACCAACCTCCTTATTTATTTTTC